>NW_005371441.1:999629-1020344 GCF_000412655.1 Myotis brandtii | reverse complement strand
TATGTAATATTTTATTTATTATTATGATTGTGTCAGTGCTGGGGGCTGGAAGTCTGAGATCAAGGTGTGGGCAGGATTGGTTCTCCTGAGACCTCCCTCCGTAGCTTGTAGATGGCTGCCTTCTCTTTGTGTCTTCCCACAGTCTTCCTTCTGTAGCCATCTGTGTCCAAATCTCCTCTTCTTGCAAGGACACCAGTCACATTGGATCAAGGACCTCTTTTTAACTTAATTACCTCTTTAAAGACCCTCATCTCCAATTATTTTTTTTAATCTTCACCCAAGGATATTTTTTCCATTGACTTTTAGAGAGAATGAAAGGGAGAGGGAGAGACAGAGAGAAACATTGATGTGAGAGAGACACATTGATTGGTTGCCTCCTGATCAGGACCTGCAACCGAGGTACGTGCCCTTGACCGGAATCGAACCCGGGACCCTTCAGTCCGCAGGCCAACGCTCTATCCACTGAGCCAAACCAGCTAGGGCCCATCTCCAAATTTAGTCACATTTTCAGGTATTGGGGCTAGGGCTTCAAAATATGAATTGGCATGGACCCAGTTCACCCCATGACCAAGCCTCCGAAGCATTTCTTTGGCCTGTGTGCCAATGTCCCAGTCCCGGGGCCTTCTCAGCGGCCCTGGGTGCCTCTGGCTGGGGATCCTTGCCAGGGCGCTGTGCGAGCAGCGTGATTGCATCTGTGGCTACCCAACCACACCGAGCAACTGAAAATCCCCCAGGGGGCCAGGCGTCCTCAACACGATTTCCTGACAGATAAGGCGCAGAGGGAGCGTAGTTCATTTGCCCTCAGTAACCTGACAGCCAGCCAGGCTGCCCAGAAAACGCCTGATGGATGCTTTTTCTCTTTAGCTCATGCCGGTGGGGCTCTGCCAGGAGAAAGCCGGGGGCAAGACCCTTGCCAGGGGCCTGGCTGGCACAGCATGGAGCACTCCAGCAAGATGGAGTTTTTCCAGAAGCTAGGCTACGACCGGGAGGATGTGGTCCGGGTACTGGCCAAGCTGGGCCAGGACGCCCTGGTCAACGACGTGCTGCAGGAGCTGATCCAGACCGGCAGCCGCCCCGGGGCCCACCAGAGCAGTGCTGCACCCCTGCTGGTCCCCAGGGGCTCCTGTGGGACCCCGGACTCCATCCAGCGCGGGCTGGGGGCCGATCCCGAGGAGGAGTGCGGTGACCCAGCCAGCTCCTTGAGACCTATCGTGATCGACGGCAGCAACGTGGCCATGAGGTAGCTTTCTTCATTCTGTAGCAGGGGGGACGGGTGGGGTGGAGAACTGTCCCTCTGTTCAGTGGTTTGGTCCAAACAATGTAGGGCCCATGGATGGGGCTTTGAATCCTTTTCCATCGCTTAGTAGCTGTGTGGCCTTAAGTAAGTCACTTACCCTCTCTGAGCCTCGCTTTTTCCACCTGTAATGTTGGTATGAAACCACCCTAGAAGGGAGCTGCACGAGATGCTGAGGACAGTACCTGGCACGCAGCAAGGGTTCAACAGTTGGCTGCTCTTGTCACATTAATCCCGAGAGAGCCCTCTTGTGAGGAAGGCTGTGGGTGATTGGGGACGAGCGGCCTGTTGTCGGGAGTCTGTCCCGCACCAGTTGTGTGATTCTGGGAAAGCCATGTTTCTCGTTTCCTCTTCTGCTTCCCTCGAGGGTGTGAGAATCACATGGGAAGATGAACTTGAACTTCGTTGGAAGCCCTCTGCTGGGGCTATGGGGTGGGGTGTGGTTCCCTAGCTCCGTGTGAGAGGTGAGCTCATGGCCCCAGGCTGCAGACATGGTAGTTAATGTCTGGGTATTGGCACCTTCCCGTGTTTCGGTGATGAGAGCAACAGGCCCCGCCTTGTTGTTTTTCCTGGTGAGGCCGAGTTCAGCTGTGAGAGAATCTCTGCAGCCTCCCTCACACTCCCCGCTGGGCTGGGTGAGGAGGAGGCCTTGCCCACACAAGTGCATTATCCTACGGCTTGGCTTGGTGACAGCGGGGCAAAGGGCAGAGCCATAGGAAATCAGTCCCTCACAGCTGCAAATAGACAGGCTTCCCTTTTCCAAAGCTGAGCTGCGGGAGGGGATGGAGAAGAACTGTGTTAGCAGCAGCACTGGAGGTGGCAGCCTCGCCCTTTGGCTGACAGGCCGAGTGGGGACTTGGTCTCCCTTGGCATTTGGAACTGCAGGACCCAAGGTTGGAATGGATCAACCCAAGGTGATCAGGCCTCAGGGGCTGCTCCTACATGCCCTGCCTGGTGTGTGTGAGTCAAGCTGTAGCCGGAGGGGTCTTCCGAGGCTCGATTAGATCAGAGAGGGTAACGGAGCCCTTTCTCCAGGGCTCAGGGGCTGGTCCTCGGGGTCGGTTACATTCTCCTGCAGGCTCCCAGCGAGCCTGTGAAATCCTGTTTAACGCAAGATCTCTGGGGGAGTTATGGGATTTTTAGGAATCCAGTAGGTTCTGAGGGTCCTAGAAAGAAAGTCTAAGGGGTGGTGAGAGGGGACCCTGGCCTCCTTCTGATCAGGCCCCGCTCCCTCTGGGCATCAATAGAAATACAAGATGATGTCACTTACATCGCAGACCTCTCCAGGCGGAAGGTTTTGTGAGCTCTGAGAGTCCAGATCAAAGGAGCAGAACGTCTGTGGGACACAGAGTACTTCAGGTGCCGCAGGCAAGTGCAGGCACCTCTCTCTGGGGACGGACGTGTCTTAGGAATTGTTCTGATAGGGGGGTGGTGGAGGGTTTTCTTTAGATGAAAGTCTCTGTTACTGCCTGGAATTCAAATTGGAACCGCATCCTCTGTTTGCACATGACCATGATGTGTCCTGGCTGCATCCATTTAGTCCCACCCTAGGCCCTCCCGTTGTGGCAGTTTAATCCCTTCAAGCTCAGTCTGCGAGTTACAAATGCAAACCACCTCTCAGGCTATCAATTAAAATGTGTCAGACACGTGCTGCCTGAAAATCACCCCAGTGAACCGGAACACATGCATCTGTGTGTGTTCTCAGCGTGTGTACGTACGTGTATGCACACACACAGGTCTACACATGCACACACATCCCCGACTCCCTGCAGCTCACTAGCTAGGAAACAAAGGTCACATTGCACAGCCACCCCCCGACAGGTGGGACTTGACCTGGTCTAAGGCAAGTCGGGGGGAGAGTGGGGTCTGAGGTGCAGCTCCCTCTCCTACAATAACGCCGAGTGTGTCCTCCAACCAGGCTTTCAGCAGGACTAGGCCCAGGCCCTGGCAGATCCTCAGGACGGATCCCAGCGCGGGGCTCGCCCTTCAGAGGGAACGGATGGCTGAAACCCCACGCGGTGTCTAGTTATTATCTTTTGACCTCAAAACTCAGTTAACCTCAGAAACATGGTTTCTCAAAATTCTCCTTTGAAGAGGTTTTATAGTATTGCAGACCTTGTCATTCTGTGTGTGTGTGTGTGTGTGTTTTAGTTACCTAAATAGAAATCTGTATTTTAAAACATATTACTTATTTATTTTTTTAAAGCTGTAGGTTTTATAAATATACTAGAGGCCCAATGCATGAAAATTCATGCAAGAGTAGGCCTTCCTTCCCCCGGCTGCCGGCACCGGCTTACCTCCGGCACTGGGGACCCTGGCTTCCCTCCTCCAGCCACCCGCAGGCACCCAGCACCCGGGACTGGCTTCCCTCTGGCCCCAGCTTGGTCAGGAAGGATATCCAGAATGACATCTGGAAGACGTCTGGTCTAATTAGCATATTACCCTTTTATTATTATGGATATATAAATATATTTCAGAGAAAAAGGAAGAGGGAGAGAAAGATAGAAACATCAATGATAAGAGAGAATTTTTGATCGGACTAGAAGCCCACTACACAAAGATTCGTGCAATAGGCCTTTCTTCCCCGGCTGCCGGCACCGGTTTTCCTCTGGCACCTGGGACCCAGGCCTTTGGTCTGGCCACAGTGGAGAAGCCAAGCCTCTTCAGTCTTCAGTCTTCAGTCTTCAGTCTTCACTCCAGCCGGAGCTGCCAGTCTTTGCTCCATGCCTGCATATGCAAATTAACCGCCATCTTTGTTGGGTTAATTTGCATAGTCATCCTGATTGGCTGGTGGGCGTAGCAGAGTGACACCAATTTGCACTCTTTTATTAGTGTAGATGCCTCCTGCATACCCGCTACTGGGGATCAAGCCTGCAACCTGGGCATGCGCCCTGACTAGGAATCAAATCATGACCTCCTAGTCCATAGGCCAATGCTCAACCACTGAGCCATGCTGGCTGGCCCCAAGTGCTTTTTTTTTTTTTTCCCCTCAAGTGTTTTTTAAAAAAGTGGGAATGTATTTGCTCAAAGCACATGAGAGCCTGGCCTCTTTTACAAAACACAGACTGTCCTCAAGTTATTTAAATAGATCCACACCACCTTTCATCTCCTCTTTGTAACAGCAAAGGGAGTCCATTGGCTCTTACAAGCAGAACTGATGGCCTCATTCGCATTTCGTAAGTGATAGGTCAACTTCAATGAGAGTTCTAAGTTGCAATGTCAGGAGTGCATAAGGTGGAACCTGAGAAGCCAGACCTCATGCTTGCCCCATCGTTTTGTATTTCATGTAGAAAACCAGGAGGTCCCTGTGATGTTGGAAAACTCTGTACCTATGCTGTCCATTGGGTCGCCACTTGTCGTTTGTGGCTACCTGGCACCTGAAATGTGGCTGCTGTGACCAAGTAGCTGAATTTTAATTTTTTGCATTAGTTTGAACTGAAGTGCAAATAGCCTCCTGTGGTGAGTGCCTACTGCGCAGCTCCAGCCTTTCATCTTCCCAGTTATGTGACCTTGGTGGGAATCACCTCTTTTGAGTCCTTTTTATACAATTAAGAGGTTAGACTAAATGATAATCTTAACTGGTTTAACTGGTTTTTCATCGCTAACATTCTAAGATTCAGGGTGATTCTTTTTTAAAAATATATATATATTTTATTGATTTTTTATGGAGAGGAAGGGGAGGGATAGAGAGTTAGAAACATCGATGAGAGAGAAACATCGATCAGCTGCCTCCTGCACACTCCCTTACTAGAGATGTGCCCACAACCAAGGTAAATCGAACCTGGGACCCTTGAGTCTGCAGGCCGACGCTCTAGCCACTGAGCCAAACCGGCTAGGACAGGGTGATTCTTTTATGCATGGCTTGAAAAGAAATGAATGCTTTTTTATAAATAAAGGAAGTTTTCTTCTTTGGCAGAGGTTCAGAGAAAGTAAGTAACTTGCCCAAGGTCACAGAGCATGACGTGCCGGGCTCTGGATTCCATGCTCTTGCCAAAGCCCTATGTTTCCTCCAGCACCAGGTACCTCTGCCTTTCCCCATGTCCAGTCTTGGAAAGGGTCTCAGGGTGGGAGACCCTGACCCCAAGGTGTTTATCCTGGGCCAGGGCCTCCCCAGGTGAGCCCGGACTTGGACTTGTCCACTGCAGACAGGATGTGCTAAGCACCTCCCCAGGGGCCCAGGTGCTTCCTGCAGGACTGGTGCCCGGGACGCTTCTGCTGCTGTTGCCAACCTTCAGAGGGCCTCAGGGCGCCGAGGTACATGGCTTGTGGCTCTCTTGCAGACTGACAAGTCCAATCCCCACACCTCTAGGGGGTGTATATGTGTATGTGTGTGTGTGTGTGTGTGTGTTTGTGTGTGTGTGTGAGAGAGAGAGAGAGGGCGATGTGAGTTGAATGCCTGAGTCACTATATACCTGGCCTTTAGAAAAATGCCCGGCAGGTTTTAAAAAGAAGGCCGCTTTCATTGAAAGCAGATGGAAAGCTGCCCGTGGTGATTGGGAGGAACTCACGTGACAACCGCCACAGGCGGCAAGCTCGCTCTGTAGGCAAATTTAGCAGAGGCGTGATTTGAAGGACTTGAGCTTGGGGGAAATCCACCTGATAATTTCACATCCTCTTACTGCCCCAGGCAAGGGTTTCATTTGACTGTGCCCTCATTTGGGGGTGCAGGGCTTTTGGTTTGAGGTGCTGCTGCTGGTGTGTTTAAGCTGTTAGACACCTCAGCAGAATCTGGCTTCTTCTGGAGGAAGGCATCTTCAGCGACAGGGCCCAGGTCTCGGTCAGGCCCCTGTCAGTGGGTTCCCACCGCCGGGGGCAATTCCCTCTGACCAACCCTGGCCTGCGGTTCCCACCTAAGTCTGCATGCACCCTCCTCCCATTGGTAAGATGGGGGTGCTCCAAGCAGCCCCCTGCCTCTCCCTCTTCCTTCAGACCTGAGCCGGGGTGATCCCTGGGTGAGAAGGGTTGTAACTCCAGGTTCAGAGTGTTTACAACTTAACCCCAAATACCGAACAGTCCAACAGTGGTGCCCTTCCCATGTTACACCGCAAGGCCTGTGCTGTGAGCCGCTCACTTCTGCAGACTTCGGTGTCCCAGTTAGATGGTCCTGTCCCTGTTCCTGGCTACATGCTAACTGTGGCTGCCTCATGCACGGCTGTCATGTAGGCAAAATTTGTCTCAGGCACCAGCCCATTTCCCCTTCCCACCCTCCCTCTATTCAAAACCTGCCCCTCCTGTTTCCTCTTCTCGGGGCCTGGCTGTCAGCGTGGTGCCTGAGAAACTGGCCCACAGCGTCCAGTCATAAGCACCAAGACCCCTCCCCAGTGCAAGATGTTCGCAGCGAGTAACTCGGGCTCCACAGGAGCTGCGGTCTGGATCTCAGGGCCGGGGAGGACCAGGGATAAATGGAATAAATGGAGACAGGGAGGGAGCGTTTGCAGCCCAGTAAAGGAGGCTCTGAGATCCGCCAGATCAGCGAGCGGGCACACTGTTCTGCTTGTTTCCTCAAGGGTAAAACGGGACGAAGGTCACTTCCTCAAGGGCTCGTTGTCACAATTAGATGCGGTTCCCGTGCAATGTGGCCTGGCACACTGGGCTCTCCACGAATATTAAAAGTGAGCTCCAAGAAGCAGGGTGAGGCCTGCCTCACCCCCACTCTCGAGCCCCAGCACAGAGCCTCACTGAAGCCGATGCTCATGCACTGATGATGAGTGGGTGGATGAAGCACAAGCGGAGGGTGCCTTTGGTTGGGTGCTGTTCTCTGTAGGTGGGAAGTGGGCTCCCGGGGTGACCATGAGCTTCCTTGCTTGACTGGGGCCTCTGCTGGCTCCTCTTAGAGACAGAACCCCATGTGAGGAGCTGGCTCCTGCTATGGCATCAATCCTGCGATTGCCCAGAGCTTTCTGTGGCCAGAAATAGGGCAGCCATGGTGGCATTTTGAGGTTGGTAAACAAATGTGGCCAGGATGGAAACACAGGCCATCTTCACATCTCAGAAGAGACCAAGGCTTATGAGGGGAGGTTGGAGCGGGTGTGTGGGAGTCAGTCCTGCAAAGCAATAGACCTGAATGAGGGTCTTCTGTTCCTCAGAGGCAAGCTTGGGGGTCTGGGGGGGGGGCCTGGGGTTCAACTCAGACTCCTCTGTGAACGACCCCTCCTCATTCTCCCTCCATCTCCTTTCTTTTCTCAACTTCCACTGGGAGGAAGGGGCTAGCTTTCCACTTCCTCTTCTTCTTGATTATTTTAACCAGACAGCTTCACTGATATTTTCTCCGGACGGTTTGCATAAGCCACACAGCTTGGCTGCAGTGGCCGAAGGGCTATTTTCTCTAACCTGGAAGACACCACAGATCGGGGTGCCAGGCCTGGTTCCTGGTTGTCACTGGAGCTAAAGGAACTGAGAGTTCTGAGCCTCCACAAAGGGCAACTTCCTACTGGTGATATTCATGTTTCCAAGCACGCCCGTTTCCTCTTTACAAACCTGAACCTATCCTCATCCCCTCCAAGAAGATAGCAGGAGAGGCCTGGGACCAGAGAAAGCACCATCGTGTCACCCTTGTCTGGACACGGGGCACTTCTCAGGCCTGGCCTCTCAGGGGAGGTGTGCGTGTCATGGTGACCCCTGGCTCCCCAGGAACCTAGCCCTGCCTCCTATCTTCTACGACTCTCCCCTTTGCTCACTCCACATGCTCCAGTCACACTCTCCCTTTTTGGTCCCCAAACATGCCACGTCTTCCCTGTATCCGGGTCTTTCCAGCCAACCCTTCACTCTGCCTGGTTGCTCCTCCTGGAGCTAAAGGAACTGAGAGTTCTGAGCCTCCACAAAGGGCAACTTCCAATACTGGTGATTCATGTTTCCAAGCACGCCCGTTTCCTCTTTACAAACCTGACTGGAGCTAAAGGAACTGAGAGTTCTGAGCCTCCACAAGGGGCGACTTCCAATACTGGTGATTCAAGCACACCCATTTCCTCTTTACAAACCCGGACCTATCCTCATCCCCTCCAAGAAGATAGCAGGAGAGGCCTGGGACCAGAGAAAGCACCATCGTGTCACCCTTGTCTGGACACGGGGCACTTCTCAGGCCTGGCCTCTCAGGGGAGGTGTGCGTGTCATGGTGACCCCTGGCTCCCCAGGAACCTAGCCCTGCCTCCTATCTTCTACGACTCTCCCCTTTGCTCACTCCACATGCTCCAGTCACACTCTCCCTTTTTGGTCCCCAAACATGCCACGTCTTCCCTGTATCCGGGTCTTTCCAGCCAACCCTTCCCTCTGCCTGGTTGCTCCTCTCCAGCTCCTCAAAAGACCGTTCTTCCCAGTCATTTACTTATTCAACACGTTTTATTAAGTCCTTACCAATTATCAGGCACTGTGCTAGGCGCTGGGAATTCAATGGGGACCAGAAGATTTAGAGAAGGGAAGACCTGGTTCATCCCTCATCTTACCAATGGAAGGGTGTATGCAGACTCAGGCTGGAACCCAAGGCCAGGAAGGAGAAGTCTAATACTGTGAGGCCTCATACTCAGGATCTGACAGAGTTCAGAGGCCAGGGGATGTTTTCCTGAGGAAGCAGAGATAAAGCTGAGACCTGAGGGAGGAGGGGACTGGCCGAGAGGAGAGGAATGGCTGGCGAGTGGCTCTGTGGTGAGAGGGGAGGAAGGTGCATATGCAGGACAATAGCTGAAGGCGGTGCAGATGGCTGAGCCGGAAGCAGGGAACACAGAGTGATCTCACCTCGAAGCCAGGCGTACACGGGGCACTTCTCAGGCCTGGCCTCTCAGGGGAGGTGTGCGTGTCATGGTGACCCCTGGCTCCCCAGGAACCTAGCCCTGCCTCCTATCTTCTACGACTCTCCCCTTTGCTCACTCTACATGCTCCAGTCACATTCTCCCTTTTTGGTCCCCAAACATGCCATGTCTTCCCTGTATCCGGGTCTTTCCAGCCAACCCTTCCCTCTGCCTGGTTGCTCCTCTCCAGCTCCTCAAAAGACCGTTCTTCCCAGTCATTTACTTATTCAACACGTTTTATTAAGTCCTTACCAATTATCAGGCACTGTGCTAGGCGCTGGGAATTCAATGGGAACCAGAAGATTTAGAGAAGGGAAGACCTTCATCCCTCCCAATGGAAGGGTGTATGCAGACTCAGGCTGGAACCCAAGGCCAGGAAGGAGAAGGTCTAATATGTGAGGCCTCATACTCAGGATCTGACAGAGTTCAGAGGCCAGGGGATGCTTTCCTGAGGAAGCAGAGATAAAGCTGAGACCTGAGGGAGGAGGGGACTGGCCGAGAGGAGAGGAATGGCTGGCGAGCGGCTCTGTGGTGGGGGGGGAGGAAGGTGCATGGGCAGGACAATGGCTGAAAGAGGTGCAGGTGGCTGAGCCGGAAGCAGGTAGCACAGAGTGATCTCACCTCGAAGCCAGGCGGGTCCCATCACAACTAAGTCTAATTGGTTTGCATTCCCAGTATCTCAAATCTGTCTACGTATCTCCTCTCCAGCAAAACACTGCTGACCTTCATTGACTAAGCCTGAGGGTTGTTTTCGGCCTCATTGGTCCCTCGCAGCAGCATTCGGCTGCCTCCTTCCCATGGCCTCCACCATGCGGCTGTCTTCTGGTTCACATCCTTTCTATCTTCTGTAGGACTGTCCTCCTCTGCCTGTAACCAGCTGTTGAGTTCCAGACTTCCTCTAGCTCCAGCTCTAGGCCTCTCTCTCTCTCCCCAGGCAATCAGGCAATTCTCTCCATGCGGTGGCTCCTCTGCTGCTTAAATACAGATGACCCGCACATTTCACCCCCCAGACCTCTCTTCCAAACCCTAGCTACTTACTTAACTTTTCACTGTGAGGTCACAAATCCTCCTCCAACTTAGTATATGTCCATGACCAAACTCGTGATCTTTCCCTCTAAGCTCTGTATTCCTCCAGAGTTCCCTGTCTCTGCAAAAAGCCAGTCATACAAGCCAGAGATCTGAAGTGTCCTCAATGCTTTCTTCTCTCTATCACCCTCTATCCGATCACCATGTTTTGGAGATTTTACCTTTTAAATAGCTCTCAAGTTCACCTACTCTTCTTTATGCATCAATATCTGCTCGGTCAAAATAACCATCCATTTTGCCTTGATGACTATAATAGCTTCTTAACTGGTACCCAACACCCACTCTTGCTCCCTTCCAATTTAATGTCCTCTGTGCTGCCAGATTGAACTTCCACATACATCAGATCACATCATATCACAACACATATACCCCAAGTCTTAAACCCTTTTATGACTTCTCATTCCTCTTAGGAGCGAGAAGAATCTTCATTAAAGCTTGCAAGGCTCGGCCTGTTCTTGAGCCTCTTCTCACACCACCCTGTTTTTCCTGCCACCATTGATGTCTTTGACTTTGGTGGAATTTATGGGGAACATTGGCCTCCTTGCTTAGACCTGGGAAGCCTAATAACATAGTTACAGCCCACTCTTAGGGTGAGAGTATTCTGCAGATGACTACTCCCATCAAGGTTATGTTGATCTTTATTAGCTTCAGTTAATAGGAGAATCTGGTCTATTAATCCTGGGAATGCACACGTCTTGGAGCCTGAGACCTTCTACAAACTATCAGAAGCTACGTGGTTCCAGTGAAGAGTCATATTTTGTGCAAAGAATGAACTATATTTTTAAAATGTAGATTTGTCTGATTCCCTCTGATTATGAGACTGCGGGAAATCACTCTTTAGAAACCCTTTCTGTGTCTCTACAGATTCTTTGTTTTCCCATTGTAGCCATGGAAATAAAGAAGTCTTCTCTTGCCGGGGAATCCAGCTGGCTGTGGACTGGTTCAGGGAAAGAGGACACACCTACATCAAAGTTTTTGTCCCATCCTGGAGGAAGGACCCCCCGAGAGCCGACACCCCCATCAGAGGTATGCTGGCGCCGAGGCGTGCTCACAGGTCCTCTGCACTGTCCTCAGGAGTCCTGCTGCTATTGTTTGCAGGCAGTGATCTACGGAGCTGTTTGTCTGATGAAGCCTTCCTGAGCTCCATGCAGGCTCTGACTGAGTGCTCACTGCCATGGCCCTGACACCTGGCACTGAGTAGGTGCTCACTATGCAGTTGTTGGAGACATGAATGAACAAATTACTTCATCTTTTAGTGTGAATGATTAAGTGCCAAAAATAATTGTGTTTTACAACTTTTAACACTCTGCAGAAAGATTGGATCTGCATCCCACCCCTCATAGAATGTAGGATCTGAGAGAGACTTTCATTCAGTCTGGTGATATTTATTTATTGAGTCCCTAGTCCAGTCTCTTCATAAACACACACACACACACACACACACACACACACACACACACACACACACCACAAAAACACAACAACATATGTTCTGACTTAAAAATAAATGACACTGGGACCCAGGGAATTCTTCATTTTTAATTCTTATATAGGTTTATTTTAAGCTACAAAAACAGGGCTTTGTTTTTGTTTGGCTTTCTTATAACAAAAAGTCAAATGCTAAGCTATTGGCCTTGATTCAGCCAAGTTGATGGTAGGGCTGACCTCCTGGTGATTCTGGGAGATTTCTTTGACTTTGTCTTCCAGCCTTTTCCCCAAAAGCTTTTGTTTTTAATTCTATCAATTACCAATTGCTTCTACTTCTCTTAATTAAGGATTCTCTCCTTAATTTTTAAATAAAGTGCTATTCTTGCCTTAGGGATGCAGTATCTCTTTTTACTATTTCTGTAATAATTCTTTACTATTTCTATAGACTGTCACAAATTTTCTTCAGTTCCATAAATCATATTTATTTTTTCCTGTGGTCAGCTCTCTTTGTCTCTCTCTCTCTCTCTCTCTCTCTCTCTCTCTCTCTCTCGTGTGTTAGGTCTTTTCAAAAGTCTGGTGATCCTTTGGTTGTCAGTTTTTATCTATATAATAAAAACCTAAGTGATTGTTACGATGGAACAACCAGAACAACCAGTCGCTATGATGCCCACTGACCAGCAGGGGGCAGACACTCAACGCCAGAGCTGCCCCCTGGTGGTCAGTGCACTCCCACAGGGGGAGCGCCACTCAGCAAGAAGTCAGGCTCACAGCTGGTGAGCGCAGCAGCGGTGGCGGGAGCCTCTCTCGCCTCTGCAGCAGCACTGAGGAGCAGCGAGCTGAGTGGTAAGGAGCAGTGAGCAGGTGGATGGTAAGGAGCGATCCCGGACTGCGAGAGAGATGTCCGCCTGCCGGCTTAGGCCTGATCCCCAGCAGGTGGACATCCCCCGAGGGGTCCCGGTCTGCGAGAGCCCTGGCTGAGGGACCTCCCCCCCACCCCCAGTGTATGAATTTCATGCACTGGGCCTCTAGTTTGTGAATAAAAAACCAGATTGGTTAAATAATGATCTATCTATATAAATATCTATGTGATTGCTACAGGCTTTCTCTCTTAGTATGTGGATCTTTCCCTGACAGGCTGGGCTGACCTCAGGTGGTGATGGGCAGATTTCACCCAGCATACCCTGCAGAGCAGGCAGGCAGCTGGGCCACAATGGTGATGGTCTTACTCTAGTGCAGTGGTTCTCACCTTGGCTGCACATTAGAATCACCTGGGAATCTTTTTAAAATCCTAATTTCTGGGCCTCATCCTCCGGAAATTCTGTTTCTTTGTTACTAATGGGCCACAACATTAGTAACAAAGAAACAGAATTTCCGGAGGATGAGGCCCAGAAATTAGGATTTTAAAAAGATTCCCAGGTGATTCTAATGTGCAGCCAAGGTGAGAAACACTGCTCTAGGAGGTCAAAGGCCACATGGGAACTTCCTCTTCCTAGCTGGGCTTCATTTTCCTTTTGCTTAGGCATAGGGAAAGGGTGGATGCAGCTGCCCTATGCGTAGCCCTTTGTTAGCCATCCTGACTTCCCTCCCTCTCCACATGCCTGGAGCTCCACCTGCACTCAGCCTTCTGTGCACATCCTGGCCTGTGGCTCCCTCTGCACATTTTACATCAGTGTGATCCAGTCTGCTTTCTGTCTTCCTAAAATCTGTCCAAATCCTGGGTTTGCCGGTGTCCCCAAGAACACTTTTAATGTGATTGGGGATCCCCTCCCCTGTTGTACTTCTTTGCTGACATTTCAATGGGATTATGAGACAGAGGGGCATAACCACTTGTGTGCAGCTCTCCGTCATGAACTGGCTACCCCATATTATTCTTTATGATCTGAACGTGGAGAATGGTGGCTTTCAGCAGTTGTGTAATATTTAAATCGAGTCTGGGTAAAGCGTAGGGAAATCATTTTGGGGTAGGGAAGGAATTTTTAAACAAGTCACACACGTGCAAATGTGTGGGAGAAAGGCTCATAAATTTGACTATATTAAAATAAGAGCCTGTGTTCATTAGTGGATACCACAGAACAATACAATGAAAAGAGCAGCCTCAAACTGGGAGAGGCTCTACATCACTGTTCCTGATAAAGGACTACTGTCCAGAATCTATAGAGAATGTCTCCAAATTAATAAGACAAAGAACCAATAGAAAGATGAAGCAAAATGCATAATAGGTCTTTCACAGAAAACATAAATGGCCAATAAACATATGAAAAGATGCTCAATCTCATTAGTAACTAGAGAAATGTAAAATAAAGCCACCACAAGAAGCCACTTTATGCCCACCAAATTGACAAAAATTCAAAAGCCTGAAAATGCCTAGTGTTGACAAGGTTGCCTTAGTGCTGTGCTGGGTTGTTGGGTAGTAACTTGATATACCCACTTTGGAAAACAATTTGGCACTTTTTTTTCTATATAATTTTACTTTATTTTTACAAAATAATTAGTAACTTGGCACTATTTTGTAAAGCACTTTTTCCTGCAACTCAACCATATCACTCCTGGAGATACACTCTAGAGAAACCCTTGCATTTCTGCACCCAGAGGCTCACGTGCGAAGCTGACAGCAGTGACCATGTCACCATGGCCAAACCTCACCAACACAATGTTAAATGAAGACAGCACGTTGCACAAGAATATGTACAGTTGAATCCACTGGTGTAAAGTCTAGAGGTTCATAATCACATGGAAAATAGTCCTTTTGGGGGATACATATATATGCATTTTTGAAAAGTGAAAGCAAGGGAATTCTAAACACAAAGTTTTAAAGATTGGGTTATCTTAAGGGGGACAGAGAGAGATGCCAACCAGGAGGGGCAAGGGGGACCTCAAAAGCACGGGCCGTGTTCTCTTTCTCAGGGAGTGCCTCATACACGGCATTTAAAGAAATGATTCTTTGTACTCTATATGCAACATGTGCATCTTTTTAAGTCTGGAAACTATGTTATAGAGCAGTGGTTCTCAACCTTCCTAATGCCGCGACCCTTTAATACAGTTCCTCATGTTGTGGTGACCCCCAACCATAAAATTATTTTCGCTGCTACTTCATAACTGTGATTTTGCTAGTGTTATGAATCGTAATGTAAATATCTGATATGCAGGATGTATTTGCATTGTTACAAATTGAACATAATTAAAGCATAGTGATTAATCACAAAAACAATATGTAACTATATATGTATTTTCCGATGGTCTTAGGTGACCCCTGTGAAAGGGTCGTTCGACCCCCAAAGGGGTCGCGACCTACAGGTTGAGAACCGCTGTTATAGAGGAAAGGACTTCAACTTGAGAGAAACACCAGGTGAAGCACACGCTAATGCTCTTCCAAGTTTGGAGCAACTGGTTTGTGTAGAAGGGGTTTGCTTTGCATGTATGTTTCCAAAGTCAGAACTAAGGTCAAAGAGTTGACCTTCTAGGACGTGGAATTCCGCTCCCCGTGAGACCTTGTGACATTTGTACACGCTCACCTCCTTGCCAGTGCTGCGAGTATCCAGTCGGTTCACAGACACGCAGAGGCAGGAGGAGCTATTATCTTCCTTTTATAAAGGCTAACACTGAGGTTCAAAGAGGGGAGAGGTGCCCAAGCGCTGGAGCTAAGGCCAGAGCCCAGGCTGTAGATTCTGAATCCTGGACTCTCCTCTTGACATTCTTGTGGCCCTCAGAGCTGTCACTTACGCGATGCTCCATCCTGAAGGTGCCCCAGCAGGTTCCTGTGTCTGCACAGTGGCTCTCCGCTACGGGCCCAGGCAGCAGCCTTTGAGGGGGATGCCAGGATCCTAGTAGCTCCGAAGGCATTGCCAGGATTCCAGTTGTAATGTGAATGTCTTTCTCCTGTAAAGGCCTCTTGTGTCTAAAGTGACTCTCTTCTGTTGGGTACCGTACTCTGGACTCCTCATGACTCAGGCAGACAGAAGCCAAGAGCCCCTTGACCTGGGCAGCTGCCTTATTCTGCTCCAGACCTCCCAGATCTTCTGATGTGCTGGGCCAGAGGGCGGGGGAGGCGGGAGTTGGCTCAGAGGGGACCCCTGAGTTGTCAAATGTGCTCCGTGATCTCAGGATGATCTTAGGGGGGAGGGAGTCATTCTGAGAAAGCCGCCACATGCCGTCCCCCGTCCCTGTGGCCCCCAGAGCAGCATGTGCTGGAGGAGCTGGAGCGCCAGGCGGTGCTCGTGTACACCCCGTCTCGCAAGGTGAATGGCAAGCGCGTGGTCTGCTACGACGACCGCTACATCGTGAAGGTGGCCTACGAGCGGGACGGCGTCATCGTCTCCAATGACAACTACCGCGACCTGCAGAGCGAGAACCCCGAGTGGAAGTGGTTCATTGAGCAGAGGCTGCTCATGTTCTCCTTTGTCAACGACCGGTACGTGGTGGCCGAGGGGGCCTGGCACGGGTGGGTTGGGGTGACGGGAAGAAAACCACTCCCACTGGCCTAGGCCCCGCGGGGTTTGAGGTCCCAGGACACCAGGCCACAAGCAAGGACACCAGGCCTGGAGACAGCCGATCTGAGGCACCCTCTCTGCTCCCACAGCAGCACGGTCTCTCTGTGCTTCTGGGACTCCTCTCTTCTGTGACCCGCTTTCTCCAACAGGGCTGTTTTGCCCCTGCTATCCATGACCTTGTCCATGACCTTTCTGTTCCCGTGTCCACATCTAGCAGACCCGGCAGAGAGCCATTCAGCAGGTGGGCCAAGCATGGGCTTGGAGCACCATACAGTTGTGTTTTTCTCTTTAAAGAATGTAACACTTTTAATTAGAGCACTAAAATGGTCATGGGGGAGGGGGGATCTGGACTTTGTTCTACTTCCTTTCACTGTTTTCACCTTTTCGTTGTTGTTCTTTTGAATCACATGGGGGAGTGGGCAGCATCTTCCACCATCTTGGAACTGACTCTGTCTCAATGCCTCTTGGTTGAAATTTTCCAGAGAATCTGCTTGGTTCATCTATCCCCCGGGCCGGTTCCTCTGGGTCAGGTCCATCTTAGACTAACCAGCTACACGAGGGTCACAAGGCACCAACCCATGAGCAGGTGCTGGTTAGCGAGGGCCCCTAGACCGAGCTTAGCTGGGGAGGAAGCGGTGTCTGGTCCTCAGCCCATGTGCTCAGGCATGCCGAGAGCACAGGCGAGGGAGGCGCCTGGCAATGTGGGTGTGGGTCTGAGACTAGCATAGGGCAAGGCAGTGTGGGGAGGGCACCGCGGGCCGGGACTTCACTCCCCCTTCAGTTTCTGTCCAGGCAATGACAGCTCAGGCCTCATTCTGGGCTCCCCAGCTGGCTTTTAGGAATGTGGTTTGAGACAAGCCCCCAGCTCTGTGAAGGCAGGCGCTGCATCTTACGTGCCTTGGCTCCCGCCATAGGCGCTCAGTAGCTCGCTGTAGAGGAGTGAGGGAGTGGCTGCAGTCTGGGAAGGGAGAATGGGGAGAGAGGAGGCAATATGTCAGCTGGCCGGGCCACTTGCACATGGCAGAGCAGTCCCTGACCCTGAAGCCGGGGAGGTAGTGTGGTGTGGTGGGAAGGTCTGGGACTTTGAGAGGCAGGAGGTATATATTTTAAATATATTTTTATTGATTTCAGAGAGGAAGGGAAAGGGAGAGAGAGAGACAGACGCATCGATGATGGGAGAGAAGCATTGATTGGCTGCCTCCTGCACATCCCCCGTGCGGGGATTGAACCTGCAACCCAGACATGTGCCCTTGACTGGAATTGGCCTGCGGACTGAAGGGTCCCAGGAGGTGAGGTTTTAAACGGAAGCTGTGCGATTTACAGAGCGTGTGTCCTGGGGAAATCACTCAGTTTCATTCAGCTGAACGTTCTTTACCTTGAATTAATGTACTTGGATTAATCAGATTTATATCTGAGATGGTTGTGAGGACGGGAGAGAATTGTACCCTGTTATTCTCAGGACAGGCCAGGACACAGTGCCGCCAGGGGACGCTGTTGCCTCCACTACCGCCTGGCACAGCCACAGAGGTGGAGGACCCTCCTCAGGCCAGGACACAGTGCCGCCAGGGGACGCTGTTGCCCCCACTACCGCCTGGCACAGAGGTGGAGGACCCTCCCGAGCCCCAGGGCAGATGCTGGCAGCAGCTCCCTGCAGTAGCCCCCCTGGTCACTTCCACATACGCAAGGCCAGCGGCTCCTCTCTCCGGCCCAGGCCTGGAGGAATCTGGCAAGTCTGGGCACTGTGGGTTCCAGAAAAGCCTCCCTGAGGTCTGACGGATCATGGCTGCCTCTGGCCTGGTGACAGCCCGGGGCCCGGGCCAAGTTTTTTTGGACACACGGGCCTCTGCTGAGGGTCTGCCAGAAGGCTGCCTGGCTGCCAGAGGCAGGGCCTGCCCGCCGCCTGTGGGCGAGGATGCCCACCCCAGTGCCCTGGGCACGTCCGTAGGGCCCTCTTGGCCCAGCTAGCAGCTGCGAGGCCGGGAGAGAGCAGGAGGTGAAGCCTTTGGGAACTTTTAATAACCGCAGTGGGCCGCTCCCTGGATTCTTGGTCAGGGCCCAGCTCTGAGAAGCCGGCTGTGTAGCTGGGATCTGAGCTGCGGACGCTGCCCAGGGATCGCCCAGCTCCGGGCCGGCCTGGTGGACGTGGTCTGCAGGATGGGACCTCAGCATGACCCTTGACTCTTAGGGGACACAAACGTGTAAATACAGGCTCTCTGTTCAGAACCCACAGCCCCTCCAGCGGAGCCTTTCTGTGGCTTGGAAGTGTCTCCTGGGAACAGAAGTATTCATATAAAACACTGGATGGCGCTAAACCAGGGGAGTTTTCCTTCTCAGGAATGTTGTTTTCCCCTTTGAGCTGTTAGCACCCTGAGGTTGCGTTCCCTTCCTTGTTAGACTTAATGCCAGGGGGAGGGAAGGGGCAGGTGCGGGGCAGGGTGGGGCAGAGAACATGGCCTGGGTCAGGCAGTCCCGGGAGCTGAGACCAAACCCACCCAGAAGCCCGGCTTGGCAGAGGAGGAGTGTGCAGCCCGCACCTGGGATCCGCAGCTTTGCTGACTCGCCCACGGGTGTTCCAAACTCGCTGTTCACGTTAATGCCAGGCTGTGGGGGTAGCTGCAGAAATGGGATCTGAGCCTCAAGGACTCAGAGGACCAGGGCTGTTTGGAGCCCCACGGAGGTCTCTAACTTTCTCTGTTGAGGGCAGGGGAAGGCAGCTCAGAGCCGCTTTCAGAGTAGCGTTGGAGGGGGTCGAGAGCAATTGTGCTTCAATTTGAGTGGATAAAAATCACCCAGGGCCTTGTTAAAATGCAGGTTCCCGAGCAACTTGAGATTCGGATTGAGCGCGTCTGGTAGGAAGCCAGGGACCTGCATTTGGAAAGGAGTTGCTAGGTGGTTCTGGTCCCGCTGGCATGAACCTCAGCAGGAGAGACTCTTGGAGGTGGCCCAGGGGCTGCTCTCCAGGGATCCGAACTGTGCTCTGCACGCGCGCAGGGCGAGAACGGGCTGTGCTGCTTCCACACCCTGTGCCACCTGTGGGTGTGGGAAGAGTGCTGGCTGGTGAATCTGGCCCAGGCCATGCCAGGGGCTGCCACCCTCCTGCTGGGCGCTCGCCATGCAGGTGGCATTGTTGAGTCCCTGTTGGTCTTGCAGTGGCCCCTCTGTGCTTGCTTTCCAGGTTCATGCCTCCTGACGACCCCCTGGGCCGCCGGGGACCCACCCTGAGCAACTTCCTGAGCAGGAAGCCAAAGCCCCCGGAGCCCTCCTGGCAGCACTGCCCATACGGTGGGTGACACCCCGCGCCCCCCGGGCCCAGTGCCGGGCTTTGCGTCTCGATGGCAGTGTCCTGACGGGTTATTGTAGGGATGAACTGACACCTGGGCTGCCTGTTGCATGGGAGTATTTTGGGGGGTGGATGCCGGGGTCACACCTAGGACAGAGCTGGTCCCGGAAGCAGGGAGGCTTTGTGTCCCCCAGGCTCCCCTTTATCAGTCCCTTCACCTGGCACCTGGCAGGCTGTCTCCCATCCTGCCCGTCATCCCCCACCCCTGGGCCCTTATGGCCGTTAGTCAATGCTGTCATTAAGAGGTAGGGATTCTGGCTCAGTGGTTGAGCTTCAACCCACGCACCATGAGGTCATTGGTTCAATTCCCCGTCAGGGCACATACGGCTTGATCCCCAGTACAGCATGTGCAGGAGGCAGCCAATTGATGTTCCTCTCTCATGGATGATTCTATATCTCTCCCTTCTCCTTCTCCCCTCCTTTCTCTAAAAATCAGTAAAAAAAATTAAACAATAAGATTTAAAAAAAGAGTTAGGGATTTTATCCGGAGCCCTCCAGGGCGTCAGCCTCCTAGGCAGCGTCCACTAACTTGCTTGGAAAGTTATCCCATGTCCCCAGGCCTTGGTTTGCGCTCCCATAGAAGTTCAGGTGACAGGGAGAGTCATTTCATGTTAGAATGAAGGTGACACACAGGCAGGTTGATGCATTCTGCTCCCTTTCACTCTCAAAGGTGCCCAGGTTGTGATGATAAAATTTAAATTATTTGATCACCTGTTAGGACACCATGTAGGGAGAGGGCAATGGTTAACACAGGAATGTGGGCAAGAGGAGGAAACTGAGGCAGCCCTGGAGGTGCATCCTATGCCACAAGTACCCACTGTCCACCCACTCCCGAAACCCCCTATCCACAGGGTTCCCGGGAAAATGGAGACTGAGGTCCATGAGTGGAGAGATTTGGTCTCACTCCCTGGCCAAAGGGAGCTCCCAGGTGGACACCCTCCTGGGTGACACCCTCCTGGCTGACACGGGGGTTATTGTGCCCAGTGCCTCTACCCCAGGGAGGCGGGTGCTGCGCCCTGCGCATCCCTCCTGCGCTCCGGGCCACTCCACCCCACCTGGTCCTGCCCCATCCAGCTAACTGCTTCCTGGGCGCTTTCCGTTAACAACATCCCAGGAGAAAGGCGAGGGGCAGGCACTGCCCACCGCACCCGGCACACAGCCTCTCCCGCCCGCCCGAGGTCTCACCCTGCGTCCTCTCGCCCCCCTGCCCCTTCCAGGCAAGAAATGCACCTACGGCATCAAGTGCAAGTTCTACCACCCGGAGAGGCCGCACCACACGCAGCTGGCGGTGGCCGACGA
>NW_005371441.1:992227-999081 GCF_000412655.1 Myotis brandtii | reverse complement strand
CGGCGGAGCTTTGCAGCATCTTCCCGCCGCACCAGGTGGACAGCGTCATGGCCCTGTTTCCCGCGCTCTCTGACGTCACCAGGCTGCTCCTCCTCATCCAGAGGTTCCGACGGTCCGGCGCGCCCGTGGGAAACCCCTAAGGAGCGTCTCCACTTTGCCGGTGGCTGCCCGCTTGCACCTGGGCCAGCCCCCCTGTGGGGGCTCCCTCTTCTCCGCAGCAGCCTCAGGGGCACCTCGTGACTGTTACCAAAGGCGCAGGCTGCTCCGCGTCCTGCCGGGGAAGGCGGCTACCTCCGTGGAGAGCGTGACTTCTCTTGCCTGCAAGACTACAGCTCCTCTAGGCTCCCCGGGGCGTGTCTGGAACACTCGGGGCTGTTTCGTCCAACTGCAGTTGGGATCCACAAATGGGTCACACGGTGCATGCAGGGGTCACACCAGCAATGGAGTGGAGTAGGAAATATCGGCGCACACCCCACACCATCAGGCTAAGCATAGGAAACTCAGTTGTTAGCTAGGCGTGTGTGTGCTGTGTACCCATGTAACTTAATGTGGGTCATGGGCATGGGTGTGAGAAATCCGGGTAAATGGTCTTGAATCTTTTGAAATATGTGGTCAGTTGGCCAGTGGAGGTTTTGGCATCTGGAGGTTTTCCTATGAGCTGTTGCTCTTATAGCCTCATGAGGGCAACGCAGAATTCTAGCCTGGATGGTGGGCTCCATTGGCCACTCTGAAGCTGTGTGTGTGCCTGCTGGTCTGTGGAGGTGCAGCAGGGGCACGTTGCCCTGAGGCCCAGCCTGCTGGGCCTTTACCCCCTCCACACAGCGCTCACACATGCACACACACACACACACACACACACACACACACAGGTACACACACAGACACACCATTTGACTCAGAGATACTACCGAGGCTTCTAAACCACCCACCCCATTCCAGTCCCTTTTGCTCGGAAACCTCCAGGTTGGTGAGAGGCGCGCTGGGATGAGCCTCAGTCATGGAGGCTTATTGCCACCTTGC
This sequence comes from Myotis brandtii, assembly GCF_000412655.1. Lineage (NCBI taxonomy): Eukaryota > Metazoa > Chordata > Mammalia > Chiroptera > Vespertilionidae > Myotis > Myotis brandtii. The sequence goes on along the minus strand of NW_005371441.1, from coordinate 998,061 downwards.
ACAGTTACTGCTTTCCCAGCCAGCCACTGCTTTGAGTTTTGGGCAGAAGTGGTCCACCCATTCACAATGGACGAGAAATGACAATGGCAAATGATGTTGCCTGAGCATGGACAGTGTCCTCAGGCATCTCTGAGTGGTGTCTACCTGTTCATTCTGGATTACAAGTCCAGTTCTGCAGGTCTCGTCTGATTTGTTCCTAAAGGGACTTGGTGGCGTGGCTATGGCAGAGGCAGTGAGGCGGCTCGCAATGGAAAGCCAGCTGCCAACCCCTGCAAGCTTCCTGCAGACTGGCAAGAGCAGGAGACACTCTCCTTGGTGCGTTACTGACTGCACCGTTGGCACAGCCAGGGTGCAACCGGGAGAATGTGCTCCTGGCCCTCTAATTCATGGTCAGTGCCGCCACCGGAGATACCGTGACGTGCCTGCCTGTGATCCGTTTCGTCTTTTTAAAAATTTTATGTTTTCATTGATTTCAGAGAAGAAGGGAGGAGGAGGGATAGAAACATCAATGATGAGAGAGAATCATTGATCGGCTGCCTCCTGCACTCTCCGCACTGGGGATCAAGCCCACAACCCGGGCATGTACCCTGACTGGGAATCAAACCTTGACCTCCTGGTTCATAGGTCAACACTCAGCCATTGAGCCACACCGGCCAGGCCCGTTTTGTCTTTTTAAACCAGATTCTTAGCATGGCTTCAGACAGATCTGTTCCTCACCTCTTTTTTCCAAAAGAGGACACGGCACCTTATTGTTTTGGGATCTCAGTCCTGAAGAGGACCCCTCTTGCTAATACATTGAATTTTCCTCTTGGTCTTCCTTCCTTTCTGGCAATGGGCTTTATATTTTATCTTTTTGGTGTTTCTTTTTAAGTTTTTTCTTTTGAAAGACAAGCTTTATGTTAGAGCTGCTTCTGTCCCCTGGGGCTGCCTCCTGCTGTGGCACCACTGCCCGGCTGGTTTGTGGCTGGAAGTTAAACCGCTTCCTTGGAGGACAGGTTTGAGTGCTAGTAAGCTGTAAAGCTATTTTACTTGACTCACTGTGATTAAGACAAGCACAGGACTCACAGGTGAAGAAACAGCACATTTCAATGTAATCCCCTTTGGAATTTTTTCCAAAGTCTTGGTATGTCTTTGTGACACAAAACATGGATGGGGCGGGTGAATGAAATGTTCCTAGTTGCATAGCTGTTGACATGTTCCAACAATAAATCACTTTTACCCACACCTGGGCTCTGCCCCGTCAAATTGTAGACCAGTTTCTCCCATGTCGCTTCCCCCCTCGCCTGTTTTTTCACGTTAAATGCTACGGGTGTGAAGACTGAGGCTGCTTTATTCAGTGCTATTCCACCCTTAGGAGGGGGAGGGGAGAGGAGGGGCTGGAATCTGCTTTTTCCAGGAGAGGCAGCGAGGCCCCAGGCAAGGACATGCCTTCGCCGGCTGTTCCCAAGGACACAGGCTGCTTACCTGTTTGCTAGCCTTTTCAAGTCCTCACTACAGAACAACGGAGTGTTCTCATAAAGGCTGCTCTTCGTGTGTGGACCTGCAGCGGGTCCTTGATCGCTCAGATCTGAGTAGCCCGGTGCTGGACCACGTTCACGTTCACGCTGGCGCAGGTTTCCCAAGGCCCCGGGAAGGTGGTTTCAGGCAGAACTGCAGAATGTTGGGGGTTGAGGGGTAGAAGCCAGAGAAGCCACTCGTGTTGGCACTGTTCCGGATAAAATGAATCCCAGCTCGGGATTTTACAGAGAACGCAGAGGGGAAGCAGTGAGCTGGCTGCCAGCTGGCTCCCTGTGTGCCGGCATGGCTCCCTGCCTCTGGGGGAGAAGTCCCCTGTGGGGAAGAAGAGCATGGGAGGGGGAGGGGGAGGGCGACTCTGGGAACTGGAGCAATTAATTGGAATCACAGATCCCACCCTGAGAGAATGCAGAGAGCCAAATCCAGCTACATAACCCGTGGGCCCTACGAAAAATGAAAATGCAAAGCCCCTTGTTCAAAAGGGATCAAGAATTTCAAGAGGGTGACAGCAGAGCATTCAACCCACCTGGGGTCCTCCTGAGTGCAGGACCCTGTGGGACTGCACAGGTCACTGCCCATGGAGCGCCCTGTGGGTAGGCACCTACAAGACAAGCAAGAGCACTCTCCATACTGACTGTGTCCTAACGAAACAGTGGAAGGAGTGGGAGCCCAGGAGGAGCCACATACACTTTACAGCTGGGAAAGGGCAGGTGCTGGGCCCTCTGGGCCTCACCCTCAGGGACCACCCACTGTTAAGTCTGATCAAATAATTGAATCGATATCGCCCCCCCCCCCACCCCCCCAGGAACTGGCTTTTCAGGCCACTTCACTAAGGACATTCCCTTTGCTGAGACCACATTCCATGATCTCCCCTCCAGGTCTGCACAAATAAGTCTCTGCCCAGAAAAAGGCCGCCAACAGTCCTTTAAAAGCCACTGACTCCCATCAGTGGGGGCTGGAGCCATCCAGGCTCAGCCACCTGGTGTGCGGATGATTGAATAAATTCGTAAGCCCTCACCATTCTGGCCTCGTGCGTTCCTTACCCATTGCATCTGCCAGGGCCCTGAGTGGCCTCCCTGGTTTTTCCTGCCCATCTGATGCAAGAATCTAAAAAGGAGAAGTCAGGGGCTTGGGCAAACCACACACTGAATCGGCCACTTCCAAATGGGTGTGAGATGTGGGTGGGGGTAGCTCTACCCAGGCAGCAAGCACGCTGGTTTGTATTAGGCAAGGCTCTTCGGTTACAAGCCTGGCTCACAAACCAAATGGCAGGAGGCCAGGGGTGAGGAGTGGAGGCAGCTGCGGGGGCTGGCTGGAATTAGGGGCTTGAACTCTGTCAGGACTCTCATCTGTTTTCTTCTGAGTGTGAGATTTAGGCTCTTTCTAAGGGTTTCCCTACATAATGAGAGCCATTCTGTTGGCAGACCTAGGCACACATGCTTCTAGCTAAAGGACTCATGAAGCAGCTTCAGAAAAATCCTGGGGAAAATTCTGATTGGCTGGCTTGAATCACGTGCCCACCCCTGGACCAATCACTGTGAGGCACTACCATGGGTCCAGCTGGGTCCGTGCCCAGGCCTCTGGCGAGGATGAGGGCTGTACTGTGATTGTCAGCTCCCACCAGCACCCACGTAGTTGGGGTGGGGGTGGTGGTTCAGGGGTTGATAGGGGTGGTGAGCAGTTCCCTCAAAGAAGTGGGGACAGTGTCCAGACAAAATAAATGCCCACAATAATGTTCAAACCTGGGGACTGTGCCCGGGTTTAGGATGGCTCCACCCACCCCTGTCCCCAGCTCTGGACCTCCCTGAGAAAGGAGTTGCTGTGTGCATTCCCTTTTCTCTGAGTCAGGAAGAACCTTGTGTCTGCAGAGCTCTCTGTGGGAGGAAGCTGGAAGAGGCTGCTGCTATGGTGCCCGAGGTATCCTTGTGTTGATCTTGCCCGCCCTGGGCCTGTGCCCAGGTGAGCACTGAGGCGGGGAAGTGCCACAAACCCCTGCAGGGGAGGAAGTGTCTCTTCAGAGTGCAGAGGTGGCCACGTTTCCTGTGACTCGCTTCTGAACTGATGTCCCCCGGAGCCCAGGAAGCTCTGAGCATCACAGCAGCTCGGCCCAGCAGCTGACAGAGCAGCAGAAATGAGGGTCCAGGGCCTGACCCAGCGTGGCCATCACCTTGTTCTGAGTTCCTGAGGCAACACCTCAGCTCTCTGTCCTCACGGAGGAGTGACACACACATGTCAGTGTGCAGAGGTAGGAAAGGAGCTGGGTGAGTACACAGGAGGGGAATCGGCAGGTCTCAGAGCCGCGAACGCCCTGCAATTATTGCCTGGCCGACTGGCTGACAGTGACACTGACTGACAAATAATGATTCACTGGCTGACAGACACCAACTGATCCTGACAGGCTGCCTGACTGATAGTGACTGAGCGACACTGGCCGGCGGATGGACAGACTGACAGACACCGACCGGAGGACTAACAGATTGAAAGAATGGCCCACACCTGTGGCTGTTGGGCTCGATGCTCAAATAGCATCAGCAAACCACAGTCGTTTTTCACTTTATCTGAAGTCAAACCTACCCTTTTTTAAAAAATTCTTTATTGTTTAAAGTATTACAAATAGTATTACAAATGTCTCCTTTTTCCCCCATTGATCTCTCCTCTGCCACCCCGCCCCCCCCAAAACCTACTCTTGGAAATAGCCCGCACATGATTAAAATAAGACATATTCGGCCTCCGAAGGCAGTTTCAGCGCTGCCATTCCTGACCAGGCAGTTTCTAGAGGCGTTTTCCCCACAGGAAGGGTGGGAAGCTGAGGACAGAGGCGAGGCTCCTCTCCTTGCAGCCATGGTTTCTCCCAGCCTGGCCCCTTTCTTGCTCTTTGAGCCTGCCTCCAGCTCTCATTTTCTCCACACCCCTCTCCCCCCCGCCCTTAAATGTCCCCAACCTTCAAAGACCTGCCCTTCGTTTCTCCTCCACGAAGTCTGCCCAAGCCATTCCAGACCCTGCGAGCCACCCTCTGCCCATTGTCCTCCCCAATGCTGTCCTGTCAGGCTGACCATGTCCGGCTGCTCCGTGGCACCCTGGACATGGCTTTGCTCTGAATGGCTGTTTGCTGCTCATCATTGAACCCTTACCTTATATTTATTTTAGGCTTGTACTTAAGACCACACACACTTGGAGGGTTGGGACTCTTTAACCTCGTCTCTCCATCAGCCTGAGGACCGGTAAGGTTATGTCACAGAAACAAAGCAGTCCCCAATCCCAGTGGCCAAGACCAGAGTTGGCTGCCCCATTGTGCTCCGTGTCCACTGGAGGTTGGCTAACTGCACATGCAGAGACCAGGCTGAGGGAGGCGCTGTCTTCATCTCTGCACTGGGCTGAGGCAGGAAAAGAACATGGGCTCTTAAAGCTTCACTGCTCACATTCCATTGGCCAGAACGAGTGCCATGGCAACACCCAACTCCCAGAGTCAAGAAAGTGCAGTCCTACTGTGTGTCTATACAGGGCAGGCATAATGGGAAAATGGTAATATGATAACTTGCCTGTGGTGGACTAGAGAGAGATACTTAAGCATAGTACATCCATTTAATGGAATACTGTAAGCTATTAAAATGATACTGTAGGAGGATGTTAATGACATACAAATGTTGAGCATATATTATGAAGTATGGAAGTAGATGATAAAAAAGAATTGTAGGGAAGCATGGGACTTGTTTGAAAAAGTCTGTAAGGAGGATTCTCTGAAAGGTCAGAGGCCTCTGGGGGACCTTGCCGAAGGCAGCTGACCCTGCCTTGACTTTTCCAAACAAGTCTGAGCCCCCGGGTGTTTTACTAGAGTCTTTATGTTTAGACTTCAAAACGTCCTTGTTTGAAAGACACTACAGATGCAGGTGTTTTCTCAAGGATGCTTACCCTGCTGATTGTATCTAGAGGTTAATTTTAGTTCAAGCTGTTGTGACAATAAAAGCCAAAGGAGGCAGGCGAACAGGGCTATTTGCTCCTAAAGCAAAACAGCCCCTTAGCCTCTCTTTCACAGAAACTGTGTGTTAGGGTAATCATTCACCAGTTGCTCAGGGTCTGCTGGTCAGCCCTGGCAAAGAATGTACCATATGATCTCTTTTATGTTAAAAAATGTATTTTATATTTATAAAATATAACCAATGGAAATTCTCTAAAAGATAACAGGATATATCTGGGTGGTGGGATTATAATTACAGGTGATTGTCTGCCCCTTTTGGTTTCTCTATATTATTCTAAATCTTCTATAGTTACTAATTTTGGTAACAAGAAAAGAATTCCTTGCTAAACAATGCTGCCTTTAA
>NW_005371441.1:911562-992171 GCF_000412655.1 Myotis brandtii | reverse complement strand
TGTGTGTGTGTGTGTGTGTGTGTGTGTGTGTGTGTGTATATATATATATATATATATATATATATTATAAAAGTTTCAGAAACATCAGGACATTTGATAATATGAAAGTGCAGATCCTCCCAGACCTCCTTGCATACATGTATGCATATTCAATGGAAAGAAACCTCACAGGCTGGGGCTGATTCAGTGGCATCACAGTCCAGGTGAGCATCCTGCTGCTTGCGCTGCTAGAATGTCCTGGGCAGGCCCTGGTTCCTGGGCAGGTTGGAGGATCTTGGGAGGCCCCCACCCCCCACCTCTTCACCCTCCAAAAGATCCATGCCTGCTGGCTGCCGTGGCTGTTCCGTGGAAGACCCATCACCCTGTGGCCTGCTGGGCCTTGAACACTCACACTCAGGATCATGATCGCAGGGGAGAAGAGGCAGCCCTCCCCGTGGAGACCCCAGCCCTGCGGCCTCACAGCCTTATCACTCCGGAGAGGAGGGAAATGAACGTTTCCCCATTCTCTCTATTTATGCTTTTAAGTTGATTCCGTTCCAGGGAATTTTTTTTGTCAAGTCATGTTCAGAATAACTCTTCATGACCTGTTCGGGGCAAATGCAACTGATTTATGACTCCGCTGCCTTTTGGTTGGTTGGCAAAGCACTGCCTGGCCCCGGGGAGGTTTTCCTCTGCTTGTTTACCCAGAGTGATTTAGGAGCAGCAGGGCCAAGAAGGTTTCCCTATTCCTCCAGCCCCAGAACCGACCTCGTGGCCCCTGCCCTCAGGGCTCACACCCTGGCTGGGGCTCGGCCTCATATTTTATACAGAGTGGCAGTTGTCCTTTGGATGCCCTGGGCCACATCACTCACATCCTCTGGCTTGTAGCCCTTTAAGAAGCGCCCGGGGAGATTTCCCGGGGAGGCCTGTCCCATTGACTGCGGCCTACAGCCCAGCCTCCTCCTCCTCTTCTCCGGCTGGGGCTCCTCTCTTGCTGGGGGGCCTGAGGCAGAGATGGATGAATTGTTAATATTGATTCTGGTGGGTTAGCTCTTCTCAGAGTCTGAGCACAGCCAGGGCCTGCAATATAGAGGAAGGAACTACTGGTATATGCAACATGAGTGAACCTCAAAATAATGATGCTGAGTGAAAGCACCCAGCCAACCCAGAGTACGTACTGCATGACTCCGTTTACATAAAACTCTAGGAAATGTGAGCTCCCCCTAGTGCCAGGAAGCAGATAAAAGGTTGCCTGCAGACAGGGAAGGAGGAAGGGGCAGGAGGGGGTTTCCAAGGGGCATGAGGAGGCATGGGGGATAAACGTGTCATCCTCCCGATTGTAGCGGCGGTTTCATGGGTGTAAACAGATGTCAAAACTCACAACTGTACATTTTAAATAGGCGCAGTTCATAGTAGATCCGTTATACCGCAGTAAAGCTCTTTAGCAAAAAAACAAAACAAACCCAAAACCTACATGGAAAATGTGTTCCCAGAATAACTAACTCTGGAGGCTTTGATGCTAGGAGAAAAGTTCAGGACGCTCACCTAACTCCTGGAATTCTCAGAACTAATTTAGGTCTTTTTGTGGGGGGTGGGGGGCGTCCATCTGATTCAGCTAAACTGAGAAGGGAGTTCATTAACTGTAACCCACTCCAGTGGAATCCTTTCTCTTTCACAGAAGAGCTGCTGGAGGAACGGGTCACCCCGCTGCCCAGCCCTTCAGATCCAGGAGCGCATGTAAGTACCTACACTGGCCATTAGGTGGCACTGTTGTACACAACATGTATCGACCTGGGCTCCCTGTTGACAGCTCTCCAAGTTTATGTGCCCTTGGCTTTCTGCATCAAGGATTCTCTGAACGCTTTGTCTACGTCTATGGAGATAATCACATTTCCCCCCTTTAATCTGCTAATGTGCATTTATTTTCTAATTTTTGAATGGTGAGCCATCTTTGCAGATGGGAAAAGCCAGGTAAGTTTCCCCATTAGTGCTCACTAATGGAAGTTTCTGTCAGGATGGACATGTTTTACTCTGTCCAAGAGAGAGATCCCTGCACAGATATGGCCATGGAGCCTTTGAAATGTGGCCAGTGTGACTGAGGCACTGAACTTCACATTTCACTTTACTGAATTGTGAACGTGGACAGCCACATGTGGCTCGTGGTTGCCGTCTGCACAGAGTCCGGCTGGGAGCCTGGTGCTGGCCTGCCTGTGAGGTTGCTCCGCGTTTATATCCTCTCCTCTCCTCACGGAAGGGGCTCTTCAGGAAATGTGATACAGAATGCAAGACTATTTTTTTTTTATATTTTATTGATTTTTTACAGAGAGGAAAGGAGAGAGATAGAGAGTTAGAAACATCGATGAGAGAGAAACATTGATCAGCTGCCTTCTGCACATCTCCCACTGGGGATGTGCCCGCAACCAAGGTACATGTCCTTGACCGGAATCGAACCTGGGACCTTTCAGTCCACAGGCTGACGCTCTATCCACTGAGCCAAACCGGTTTCGGCCAGAATGCAAGACTATTGCTTTCCCTGGGAAAATATAAAAATGCCACTGAAGCTGAACCCAAAGATGATGCGGTGAATAAATCACACGACGGCCGCCGTCCCAGGCTTTCCCGCCCCACACTCCTCCTCTTAAGCAGGGGAGTCGTACTCCACCTCATTGCACCCCAACACTGCTCACGCCTGCATGGTGAGTGAGAAGTCCTAACAATACATTTTTTCTTTGAAAAATAATTATTAAAGAAATACCCATTATAGAAAGCACAGGCAGTACAGAAAAATGACAATAAATCACAATATTTTGGTGTATTGCCTCTGATATGTTTTCAATATGTAAATTTTTGTTGTTATTATTGTTGGTTTGCAGATGTATGAGCAAGATCATTCCCCAGATAACTTAAAAATTTCGTTTTTTAAATTATAACATAAGCATTCTATCATCTTATTACAAACTTTGTAAACATCATCTGTTAGAACTATGTAATGTTTTCTACAGTGGAGAGCTACCATTTATTTAATGTATTGAACTTCATTTATTTATTGCTATTGCAAGTATAAATATCTTTGGCATAAAGCATTTTCACCCTTTCAGAATTTACTCAAAGTGGAATTACTGGAAGCAAGCAAAGAAACTGATATTTTAAGGCCTCCGCAGCCTATTGCCAAATTGCTTTCCAAAAAGGCATGTAAATTTATATCCTGCACTTTATCACCTACCCACCAGCAGGAATTCATTAAAAACGAAACCCCACACCACCCTCAGCAGTGCCACACCAGCGATTTGGTAGGAGGGCAGCTGAAACGTCACATCCCTGATGAACATTTTTTCCAGGTGTTTGTTAACACGCTTGTTCTTCTCCGGTGAATTGAATTCTGTGCGAACATTTTACCTGCTTGGTTAGCAAGGTCTTAGTGCTTCTTATTTATTCACTGTAAGCACCCTATACATGCTGAAAACCGTATTATTTTGTCTTTTTTATTGTTGTGAACATTCCCTCTGTTTGTTTTATGGAATATGGCTGATTTGATAGACACACATTTCAGATTCTCCTTGTCCTGCCCCTCTGTCCGGCTCGGCCTGTCTGTGAAGCGCGGGAGGGAGTGCTGGCCGGGCCACCTTTCTCCCTCTTCCCTTTCCCTGGGCGATGCTGCTCCTGGCTTGACTCATCACTGACAGCGCTCAGGGTCATCGGGAACACACCTCAGGGCCAGCTGCCCTCTGACAGCGCTACTTGGATGACTCATGGGTGCCTGGGACTCAACACGCCCCAACCTGATGTCATGAATTTCCTCCCAACCCCTTCTATCCGAGCGTCTCCTCCATCCACCTGGCGGCCCTGCCAAAGCTGGGGACACCCTGCCCTGTCCTCTCCACTTGAAAATCTCAAATATCCATTTTGCTCCCTGCCAGCCCTCTCTTCATCACTGTGACTCCTCCTGAGGAACTGTCTCCTGGGTTACTCAGATCTTCTCCCCTCAGCCCCATTTTTCCCCAATAAAAAATTTTAAACATACACAAGTGCAGAAACTTATAACATGTACTCGTGCATCTACCACACTGCTCTGATTTTATAAATGCTGATGATGGCGGTTGAACGCTTCAAACTTTTCAAAGAATCAGGACTGTGGATAGAGTTGAATGCTCTTTATGACTAAGTCCTGCCGTGCCCCTCTCCCCCCAGCGGGCTCTCACCCCTTCTGCTTTTATCCTTCTGCCACATGCGTATGAGTCTGAAAATACATTCTACTTTGCATTTAGAATGTTAATAAGTGGTACCAAATGCCATATAATCCTCCTGCCTGCAATGTGCTTTTTTCACTTTATATTTTGGGATGTAGCTCTGTTAGCACAGGTGGCTCCAGTTTATTTTAATTGCTGTATAGATTCCACGGTATGAACGTATCCCAACTCACACATCTACTCCCCTATTGGGGGAGGACACTCAGGTTATTGCCCCCCCCTCTCCTCCCCTCCCCTCCCCTCCCCTCCTCTTCTCTTCCTTCATCAGAAGCCAGGCTAACAGACGTTCTAACACTCAGTGCTGCGCATGTGGATGGGTGTCCACAGGGCACCTTCCTGGGAGTAGACTCGCCGAGTACACACATCCTCAGCCTCACTGGTTCTGTAAACTTGTCCTCCTGCAAGGTTTCAGAGCTCGTTTTCCCACATTTTCACCAAAAAGGCACGGACAGCTTTTCCACTGCTGCGGCTCGATGGGCTGCATGGCAGGTGGTGGGAGTGGGCACTTTCCTGCTCACAGGTGAGGCTCAGCACCTTGGCCCACACCCTCAGCTGTTGCTCCTCCCGGGCCTGCTGGGTGTTGTCCTCCGCCAGCTCCTGCCTCCTCCAGTCCTCGCCCACACGGGTGGCCAGGATGAGCGCCTGGGAGGCAGCTCCTACCAGGCACCGCTGTGAACGCCCTGGCTGCCCAGGGCCCCCAGCCCCGTGGGTAAGTGGCTGGACTTGCCCTTCCGTGTTCCCTCCCAGCGGCGCCTGCTCAGGCCCCGCTCCTGCCTCTCTCTGGGCTCCAGGCCGCCTGGACTTTGGTCAGTTCCCCAGGTGTCCAGGCTCCTTCCTGTGTCAGCTATCTCTGCCCCACGTCCCCTCCCAGCTCCTGAGATTCGCCTCCACCAGGATGCCCTCCGGGCCAGCCAGTGCTCTGCCAGGAGCCTCCTGCTCAGAGTCCCACAGCTCCCTCATCCTGGGCCCTGGCTGGACGTCAACGGAGGAAGAAGCTGAGCCGGGAGGGTGTCAGTGACCTGCGTTAGGCCGCAGGGTCCTCGGCCTGGCGGGCTCATGGTTGGAGTGGCCGTGGTGGCCATGGTGGAGGCTGCGGAATGCCCGGCCTGGCCTCTCACTCACCAAGGCCAAGCTCGCCACTACTGCCTCTGCCCGTCCCCCTGGCTGCATTCCCACCAGCAGTGCAGGAGGGTTCATTTTATTCCGTCCTCGCCAGCACTTGGATCAGCTGCCTCCTGCACATCTCCTACTGGGGATGTGCCCGCAACCCAGGTACATGCCCTTGACCGGAATCGAACCTGGGACCTTTCAGTCCACAGGCCGACGCTCTATCCACTGAGCCAAACCGGTTTTGGCAAATTTTGGAGATTAAACGCTTATCTGAATAGCACTGGCAAATATGTTCTCCCATGCAGTGAGTGGGCTCTCTTGTTGTTTTGTCGATGGTTTCTTTTGCTGTGCAGAAGCCTTTAATTTTGATGTAGTCCCATTTGTTTATTTTCTCCTTAGTTTCCATTGTCCTAGGAGCTGTGTTGGTAAAGATATCAGGGCTGCTTTTTAAAACGGGGAGGAGTATGTGTGAGCCCAGGTGATCCTGAGGCCACCTCCTGCTCCTGCCCTGCCTCAGTGTAATTGTTCAGAGACACCTGCAGCCCCTGGGCTGGGACGGTTGTGTTGCCAGGGGCCCTGGAGGCCTGCTGAGGTGGTAGCTGAGGGTGAGGGGAATTAGCAGGGAGGAGGGAGAGGGGGTACCAGTTGTGGCCTGCAGTCTCTCCCACCAACCGCCTCCTCAGGAAGAGGCGCGTGGGAACTGTGGAGTTGCTCCTGGGACCTACGTGGAGAGAGAACCCCCTGTGCGGTGCATGGCTGGGCTGTGAGCGCGAGTCCTGCCCCGTGCCCTGCGGTGGGAGTGCCGTTGGCCCCATCACATTTGTCCTGGGGATTTCCTGCAGGTCACTTACAGCAATGACACAGCTTGGGTGGTAATTCAGGCCCATCCCCCGAAGACACAGGTTCCTCTGATAGCTCAACTGCGACGCCCCACTGCTCTGGCTGGAACTTAGGCCTGTGCCCTGGTCTGAGATCCATTCCCCCAATTTCCCACCCCTCCTTCCCAGCGTCAGAGCTGCAGTGCTGGCAGGCTCTCCCCTCCTTCTGCCCGACACTCCCCCTCATCTCCTGCCTCTTTAATTGGCCTCAGTGTCTGCTTCTTGGAGGGTGTGAACTAACAGAGATGCTCTTTGGGTTTTAAAGCTCTACTGGGAATTTCTCAAGGGGGTGACGGTCCATAAAGGGCACATGCCCGGGTTGTGGGCTTGATCCCCAATAGAGGGCGTGCAGGAGGCAGCTGATCAATGATTCTCTCATCATTGATGTTTCTGTCTCTCAAACCTCTCCCTTCCTCTCTGAAATCAATAAAAATTTATTTTAAAAAATGAATGCACTGTTGATCATGCTACAAATAAAAGTGGATATCAAAATAAGTATACTGAATGAAAAAAAGTTTAAAATGTTAGAATAAAAGGCAGCCTTTAAAACAAAATCAATTTTGCTTGATGAAAATTCAGCACACTGTTCTTTTTTTTGCCAGAGATCACTGATAAACTCAGTTATGGACTGGGGTGGGTTTGAAGCTTAGCATTTTGGGGCCACAGAAGTCACCCCGCTGGGCTCACCTGGTTTCCTCGGCACAGCTGGACTCCTCCACGAGGTCCCTGCGTGTTTTTCCATGAGTTCTTTGTGAAGATGGGTAGGGATGATCTTACTCCAGGTTAAATGCCCTAACACGGCTAACATGGGTCGGTAAAGGCCTGCTGTAGAAAGATCTTCCTGCTCACCCAGGTGAGGCCTTCTCATGGATTTCCCGTCCCTTCTGGGGTGGAGCTGAGAGGTGAGTGTGTGTGTGTGTGTGTGTGTGTGGGGGGGGGGGGGGGTCTGGATGCTGACCGCTTCCTTTGACCCAGAACCCCCCGGGGCCCATCCTCTGCTTGGTATTCGTTCCCTACCATTAGGTGGTTTGAAGCCTGCCGGGCCACGGACCACACTTGTGTCATCTTTTAGAGTCAATCAAAACTTGAATCCTCTGCTTGAACGGTGCTTTTTGAACGATGGAAATATGAACTCGGTAAGAAAATCTGTCTGATGAGAAAACTGAAAACAGCTTGGACTTTTCTCTGTAAAGTTTTTTCCGGGTGAGCAATGTTTTCAACTTGAAAACGTCCCTTGTAATTAAGCCTCTGTGTGTCTTCCTGCTTTTCTGGTGCTTGACTTCCATTCTGCTGACTCAGCAGCTAGGAGCTGAGCCACACAGGGCTCAGGATGTGCTTAGAAAGCAGGAAAGTGGAGCCCTAGGAAAGAAACCACACGTGTGCAGTTCTCGCCCCAGCACAGCGTTTAAGGTGGAGAGGAATCCTTTTGAGATACGTTGTCTTCCTTATCGAAGAGGACATTTAAAGAAAGACCGCGGGAGAGAAACAAAAAATGATGGCAGACTTGGAAACCCATCCAACTTGAAGAAAAACCGATGCTGCTAAGCACAGCACATGTGAGACGCACCGGGTGCATAGAGCAAAGGTCGCCAGTCTGTGGTAACCCCAAACTTAACCCCATTCCCCATGCCCCCCCCCCCCCCCCCCCCCCCCGCTTTTTTTTTTTTTTTCGCAAACCAGCTCTGAAGTGATGGGAAGCTAGTTTTTTTGAGCGTTTAGCAACACCCCTGACTAGTGAGGTTCTCTGCAGAATCACAGAAGCAGAAAAGCGGTACAGTTTATTGTTCTTCAGCAAAGGTGATGTGTGCTTACATTTAGAAATTTATTCTTCTGAATTTGCACATCAGAATCTGAAGCCAAGATACTGTGTAACAAGCCCCTCCTCAAAGCAATCAGGCAACATACAGAGAAGGGACATGACAAGGTTGATGGCGTGACAGTCCATGGCCATGGGGCCCCGGGGGCAGACGGGCACAGGGGTGGCACTGGGTCTTCTTCGAGGTTGTATCCCCAGAATCCAGAGAGCACTTGGCACATAGGATGCACTTTTTAAAAAAAATCAAAATGCCAATTTCTCCTTCTAGGACAGGGGTGGGCAAACTTTTTGACTCGAGGGCCACAATGGGTTCTTAAACTGGACCGGAGGGCCGGAACAAAAGCATGGATGGAGTGTTTGTGTGAACTAATATAAATTCAAAGTAAACATCATTACATAAAAGGGTACGGTCTTTTTTTTTTTTTAGTTTTATTCATTTCAAACGGGCCGGATCCAGCCCGCGGGCCGTAGTTTGCCCACGGCTGTTCTAGGAAGTAGAAACATCAGATCGTTGTTTGGGATTTGTCAGCATAAGATGCTACATAGCGATTGTAACCAGAGATATCAGTATTATATACAAGAGAATTACGAGATGAAGCATAAACTTTAAGGAAAAGGCACTCAAAACTGGGGACCGCTAAAGATAGGTTGCTCTCCTGAGAGCATCTGAGCAGGTGCGAGGCCAGAGGCTGTGCCCACAGGATGTCCACGCCTGACGCTCTGGGCCCTTCATGGACCACCGGTGGTGGCTGCGTGGGAGTGTGAGCACCACCGGAGCAGGGCAGCTCCTCTCTTCCTAAGAAAGAATGATCCTTTGGAAGGACGAGAAGAACCCAAGGACGAGGAGAGTGCTGATCTTGGACTTATGGCACAGCTCACTCGGCCACTTCACAGTGTACCCAGGGGCACCGATGCCGCAGTGCTGGCTGGAAGGAAAAGGTGGCCCCACAATGCTCCTCAACATGGGCTGGCCCTCGTCCAGTCAGCTTCTTGGCATTATTCAGTAGGTTATGGCTTGAGGAGAACATTGGCTGAGAGCATCTGAGCAGGTGTGAGGCCAGAGGCTGTGCCCACAGGATGTCCACACCTGACGCTCTGGGCCCTTTATGGACCACCTGGTGGTAGCTGCGTAGAAACGTTGGTCACTGTTTATAAAGCGGTGGTATATCATAGAGGAATTTGTATATATACGACTAATTTGAAATTATAAATAAAACACAAGTTAGCAATAGTATAGAAAATGGAAGTCCTCAAATGGAATGATGTCTGGGAGTCTTTGGCTTCAGATATGACAAGGTTTTACCTTATTTCTGATAATGACTAAGAGACTATCCAGTTGGTAACTTGTTTTGTTTCTGCTTTTCTCTTTGCCTTTTTCATGGGTGTCTGTTCATCAGGATGGGGTATGTTTTGAATCGTATCAGATGGTTCCTCCCCTAAACCTCCTTTTAAAACAAATTTTTAATATATATTTTCACTGATTTCAGAGAGAAGGGAGAGGGAAAGAAACATCAATGATGAGAATCATTGATCGGCTGCTTCCTGCACGCCCCCTACTGGGGCTCAAGCTCACAACCCGGGCGTGTGACCTGACAGGGAATCGAATTGTGACCTCCTGGTTCATGGGTCGATGCTCAACCACTGAGTCACAATGGCAGGGCTGGGGTCATTTTAAACAGCAAAGCCATCAACAAAGCGTACAAAAATGCAAACAATGTGGCAGTATACAGACCGCAGAAAAGGACACTGTGACAGTGGCAGCTGAAACAGCCTCTTTGACCTCAGAGGGCACATGAGCATAAGGAGACTCAACATTCTCACCATTCTATGCATGTCCATGAGTCCACGAATGATTACAGTGAGAAGGCAAATTCACAAACTACGGAATCCAAGGATGAGAATTGCTGGGATGTGCATGATGATTTCCCTTTTGTAAGCTCTCTAAGGCGGTTGCTTTATCTCCGGTGTTGTCTGCCACACTGACTATGGGAGGAATGATAGAAAAACAAAGTTACACTAGGTTACACATTTATATGGTAACTTACAATTTGTGCACCTACTGTGTGCCAGGCCCACACTGTGAGCAGGATATGCAGTGGTGAACAAAATCAGAGACCCTGTCCTCACCGTAAGAATACAAGTAGGAAGACTAGCAAAAGGAGGAAGTAGCAAGGCTTGAAATGTAAAACTTCTCCTCAAATGGAGATGATTTTAGAGACTGAGAGTTGGTAACGTACGTGAGCTACCTTGGAATTAATATAAATAAAAATCAATTTCAGGCCCCAGGAGAGGCTGAAGGCAGAAGATCATAGTGGTTCAAAGCACATCGTACTGGAGTCAGACTGCTTCACCTTGAATTCTGGCCCCGAGTCTAAAGAGCTGTATGGCCTTGGGTGAGTGACTTAACCTCTTTTTGCTTCTATTCCTCTTCTGTAAAATGGGGATAGCATACATCTACCTCTGGGCTGTGATGAGGATTACATGAGAATATTTGTAAAGCATTTAGAACAGTGCCTAGCATAGGAATAAGCACTTGTTAATCATGTTGTAAAGATTTTGTACAGTAGTACTCAATTTATCTGAGGAAGCAGATTTTGTCAGATCAATTTGGTTAACTTCAGAGAAATAAGGACGTGAAATGTGAGCCATTCTCATTATTAGGGTGGGAAGATGCAGTCCTCGCCCTGAGGCGGACAGTCTGGTGTAAGGATGTGCTGAACAGATACCTGACACTTAGGCTCAGCATCGGCACTGCCGTTCTGCTCAGGGTCTTGGCGAGTGACACACAGAGCTGCTGAGAAGGTGCTCAGATACCCAGGGAAGGACAGCTTAGAATGGACTGTAGCCTGGCCAGCATGGCTCTGTGGTTGAGCATCGACCTATGAACCAGGAGGTAGGGTTCCATTCCTGTCAGGGCACAGGCCTAGGTTGTGGGCTCGATCCCCGGTGTGGGGTGTGGAGGAGGCAGCCAATCAATGATTCTCTCTCATCACTGATGTCTCTATCTCTCTCTCCCTTCCTCTCTGAAATCAATAAAATATATATATATATTAAAAAAAAGAATGGACTGGAAACAATGAAAGAGAAAGTAAAGTTTAAATAATCTAAACTATTAGAAAAAAAACTCTATAAAATAGCATAAAGTCAATAGCCCTGAAGTAAAACCACTGGTAGATTAAAAAACACACATTATAAAAGCAAAAACCGAAGGAGCAACTGATTGCACAATTCTGAGGTCGGCCGGGGTCGTTGTAAAAGCGCAGGCACAGTGCTGAACGCCACAGTGGGAAACCTCCAATACGCCCCTGACATAATCAAAAGCACACGGCATGCCAGGGCCAGAAAACACGCATTCAGCCCATTTTCTGAATGAACCGGGATGCCAAAGGTCCAATGTCCAAGCACAATTCATAAAACGTGGTAGAGGAAGCTGGCCCCTAAGGGAAGGAAAGTAGATTGTGTGAAGAAAGACTGAAGGTTGTTATTCTACCTGGAGAAGAGAAAGCAGAAGTGTGACTTGCATTGAGAATGATGGCTTTTTTTTCTCTCTCTCTCTGTATCATGACTGTAGAAAACTGAGAAAACAGAATCAACGAGACTCATGATAGTAATAAAATCCTTTTACTCGTGGGTGGATGATTATGTCAAGCTACTATGAAAACGAAAGCCTTATACAACTCTCAGGGGGAGTTAGTTGTCTCAAGATTTCTGCACTGCAGCAAGTGTAGACACCAGAGCATGTATGCCCAGAGAAAAAAAATGACAGTGGGCTTAAGGTTTTCAGTGAGTCTATTCTTTATTTCACTTGTTTAGAATGTGGAGGCCATTTGTTTCATGTAATGTGAAGCCAGTGCATTTAACAGCAGCATCTTAACAGTCATCAATAATAGAAAAGTAAGTTTGTGCTTAATAAGGAGGAATTCAGGTAGCAAGTTTTAAAAACTTTGCTTGTTTTTATCATTTGACATTAAATATAATTATGCTTTGAGCAACTTCATAAAAATCACCTATTGTCATGAAATGAAATTGCTTCACATTCAGTAGCTTAGCAGGGTGTGGTTGCCCGGGTTGGTAAATTAGTGTTCTATGTGTGCACAGTCCTATTAGGAAAAGAACCTGGCACTTCAGCAAAAGGGTTTGTGAAATCACTGATAAAACCCAAAAAGTAGTAATTAAAATTTCAAGCCAACTCATGTAATAAAACACACACTTGTTTCATGGTATTCCTCACAGAGTGTCTTGGTTATGTACAACCAATCTACAAACATACAAATAGTTCTTGCTTTCTATTATTCCTTTAGTCGGAAGCCCACCCTTTTCACATCATTCTTGGTTAAGAGGAGAGGGTTATTACACACTTTGCATTCCATTTTCTTCTTTCTTCCCTCTTTTCCTGACCAATTTCCTCAGGAAAAAGAGTCCCTCATTCTTCTGTGCTTCAATCTTGAGGGGAAAAAATTGATTCTCTTGTTAAAGAACAAGAAGCCACTCAAATATCTGTATCCAAGAAAAGGCAACATT
This sequence comes from Myotis brandtii, assembly GCF_000412655.1. Taxonomy (NCBI): domain Eukaryota; kingdom Metazoa; phylum Chordata; class Mammalia; order Chiroptera; family Vespertilionidae; genus Myotis; species Myotis brandtii. The sequence continues at coordinate 979,620 of NW_005371441.1, read as the reverse complement.
TGAGCTTTGAAGTAAAATCGGATGTTAACAGAATCAGCATCCTCAATTTCAAATGCCAATTTCTTAATTTTCTGGAATATCTACAGAGGTCTCTACTCTCCCATCCTCTTCCAGAACCACACAGAGATAATAAACATTCTCAGTTAACGTCACTATTACATTTACACACCCCAATAGTACTGTACCTTATTTCCATATTTCAAATGCAAAGCATTCCAGTTAACTACCAGGTTGGTCTGGAAACCTATTATAATATTGGTCTTATGAGAAAATATATACCAAATTCAAAATGGCTGTACCCACTGATTAACTTAGAATTAAATGTTAGAAATAAATCTGGGCTGCAAGAATCATTATCACTGTCAACAATTACTGACCTCTTACTATGCATAAAGGTATTTACTGTGGGGGACACAGAGGGGTATGCCATAACATTTTCCATATCAGTACATGAATGTGGAGGTCAAAGTAGCAATGAATGCCAAGCGGGCAGAAAACACAGAATAAAATAAGAAAAGGTGCAGTTTGGAAGGGTTGGAAGGGTCTCATAATCTTGACCCTTGAAAGTTAAACTTAAGTAGAGAGATGAGAAATGAGATGGACAAAAGTACATTAATGGGAATGTGGAAAATATCTACACATTGAGGAAGGATCACAGGAATTCTCGTGTTTTCATATTACACAGTGTTTTACAAAGTATCACACTTTAAAAAGATATTAGCTTGTAAGAACATGTAATAACTTCAAAATGCAATGGGTATTTAACGTTAAGGTATGCTTTTAACATTTATGTAAAACGTTTTTTGTACTCGTTCAATAGAAACTTACCTGGCCCGAGTAAAGCTAGCAATACAACTACTGGTCCGAAATGTGTTAAGGGAAGTGACTAGGCCAGGTTAATACAAGAGTATTCTGTTGGAAAGTAACAAACCATCTAGAAGAGGGAGGTAAGGACCAGACTACAGAACCTTACAGATTTCTGAGCAGCAGCGTGCGGACTCCCTTGGTGTTCTCTTTATTCTAGCTGCAGTGTGCCCAGGTATAAGAGCCGGAGGCAGGGGACTAATTAGATCAGACTGTGAAAAGGCACTAAGCCTACTAGAACTGATGAGTGGGATTTAAAGTCTTTTTCTTTTTTTTTTTAATCTCTGGGAAGCACTTCCATGGTGAAGATGCTGCAGTATTTGTCCACTGTGCCATGAGGATTACAAAGTTTCAGAATGCAGATCTGTAAGTTGTAATGGTTCTACTATGTAGTTGAGACCAGAGGAAGAATGTGTCCCTGCCCTCAGAAAAGGAGGAGGTAAAGATGATCTGTGAAGAAAGAAACTAGAATGAAGTGTACCTTGGGTCAATTTTAGGCTTAAAAGAAATATGCAGTTGTGCAAACATTGGAGTCCTTTGAAGAGTTTATTTTCCTGGAGAAATAATTTGTTATGCTCCATAAAATGCGCATTCTTTAGATAGCTGGACAAGTAACAGAAATACGAACACACTTGATCTTTAGGTCAGCATAATTTTATCTTTGCAAAGCAACCAAACGTTTGATAAAGCAAAGAATTCAACCACAGTGACTAAAATATTAAATTCCGAGCCCCCGATATATCTCTAGAGCCCAGTGGTTCTCAACCTGTGGGTCGAGACCCCTTTGGCGGTCGAACGACCCTTTCACAGGTGTCGCCTAAGACCATCCTGCATATCAGATATTTACATTACAATTCATAACAGTAGCAACATTACAGTTATGAAGTAGCAACAAAAATAATTTTATGGTTGGGTCACAACATGAGGAACTTTATTTAAAGGGCCAGAAGGTTGAGAACCACTGTGTCTAGACCAGTGGTTCCCAAACTTATTTGGCCTACCGCCCCCTTTCCAGAAAAAATATTACTCAGTGCCCCCTGGAAATTAATTTTTAAAAAATTTTAATAGCAATTAAACAGAAAGATATATGACCCCAAATGCACCTGTGGCCATCACCGCCCCCCCTGGATCGCTGCAGCGCCCACCAGGGGGCGGTAGCGCCTACTTTGGGAATCACTAGACCAATTCAGAGAAGTAGCAAACTTACCACTTTGTTCATTAACACTGTGGAGAAAAATGCCTTAAAACTCATTTGTACAAGAACATGGCCTACTACTTTAGGATAATCCAGTTCCTAGTGAGAGAAGGGATTGGTTCAGGAAGTTTCACATTAGTCCCCTAACACCTTCTGAGGTGGGTTTAATGTGAATATAAAAAACAAGGAAGTATCCCAAGGTTAAGGAGTAGATCTGGGGAGATGGCACAGTTTAACTGTCTTGAATCTTGAGATCTGAGAGGTCGACCTGGGGAACAACCATGTGTCCGTGTTAAAATGCAGTTGCTTTCATAATTTTCCAAGCAACTAGGTAAATCAATAAATTATTATACTACACAGCAATTCTATTTTTGAACCAATATAGGAAATTTATAGTTACAAACATAATGCATTACCAAACATTTTTGTATGATCAACTACACTCCCTTAAAAAAGAAATCCAAACAGCTTGCTACATAGAGGGGAAAAACCCAACCCGAGAAATAAAAAGCTACAAAATTTTGTTCTCTTTAGAAAAAGTCCTTTCTTTTCTCTGTTGCCTGATTATATTTTCAGATGAAAGCAATAAAAATTAAAATGCAGCCCAGAGCGATTTTATCTCCAAGTAAAATGGATCTAATTGTAGCTTCTGAAAACTGAAGCCAGAAATGTGTTCACTTGTCATAGAGAAATAGAAGTATTTTGTAATACTATATGGAAAACTATGCTAACACCCAGCAGGCAGATATTAAATCTGGAATGTCCTTTGTTGTCACTACGGATTTATATTTTCTAAGGCAATGCAGCCAACTTTAATTACTCATGGACTGAATATTGTATCTTACACCATTCACTTCTTCAACCTATCATTGCTCACTAAAAACTTCCCATCAACATTAAATTGGGGCAGAGGAAACTTTGAAATGGAAGTTAACTTTGCTATTTATGAATGCTTTGATTAAAATATGTTTAAAGTTAACAGCTAAGCCCTGGCCAGAGCAGCTCCGTTGGCTGGATCTTCGGTTTGATTCCTTGGTCAGGGCCCGCACTGGAGGCAGCCCATCAATGTTTTTTGATTTTTTCCCCCCCTTTCCCTGCCTCTTTAAAATCAGTAAACATATCCTCTGGCGAGGATTAAAAAAAAAGTTAATAGCTAATATTGGACTATCTATGGTTTTCTGCATAAGACAATAGATTGATCCAGGTTATTTTAAAAAATAAAAAATTTAACAGCAAAATAAATTTTTATTTTCCCCCATACAAATTTGTAATACAACACCCATCTCCATATAATGTATTTATGACAGTAGATACTGGTCAACATTTTGTTAATATAAAAGTCTTCCTGAGAAGTCCAGTTTACATGCACTGCTTGCTATCCACCTCCCCTTAAAATATAGAGAATGTCAGCACCCAGAGATAGTGACGAGAAACAGAAGTCCATCTTCCCATTTGAGGTTCTTAGTGCGATGAGTCCTGGAAGGTGGTCTCCAGACCTGGTAGAGAATATTTCTGTCCCACCAGGTTTAAAAGACCAATCAAGGCAAGGCAGAGTTTTCTATAGTTCACAAGGGGATCAGTAAGTGCTACTTTGCTCTTTTCAAGTTCAGAAAAACTGAGTCATAAGTTGTTGAAAACTCTTAATACAAAGGTGCTCTTCAAGAGAAACACCATTCTCAGCACCGACACATTATTCGAGAGCAAACATTAACTAAATGACTCCTCAGGCTAAATGACCCAAGAAATCACAGTTTCAACAATGGGGTAAACTTAAAAAAAAACCCCAAAAGAAAGGAAAGGAAAAGCTCTAACTATGAAAAAAGAAGCTATATTCATTTTTCTTGCTCAGCTGAAACCTGGTTTCTCTCATCAGTTAAAAAGCCTGGGGAAATTAATAAAAATAATCCAAGAAATGCAGTTGAATGCCATGATGTCATGAGAAGACTCCAGACAATGAGTTTCTCTGGTTTCAATTAACTATAAATTATCTCCTGTCCCACAAACTTTAAAAACAAGTCACAAAATCCACATTAGAATATAAGTTTTTTAATTTTTATAAATAACTTATCTGTTACAAAGATAGTTTACCCAGCTAAATCACAAAACCATCAACTCAAGATATCCAAATTACATTTTATTAATAAAACAAGTAAAAACTGATTTATCAATCTTCACATAGAACTGCAGAGGAAGCTGAAAAACAAGGCCTATTTTTAAAGCAAAATGCATCAAATGTAAGGGCTGTGGGTCTACTGTCTAATTAACTAGGATTGTCATATTTCTTCACATATACACAGTGCAAAACCTGGAATTCAAGGCTTTGACATTCATATAGATCACCTGTAATAATCCTGTTTATTTAAAAAATATCCATTTGCAAACATTTACAATGGGTGACAGTCTACATTATCTCCTATCTTTTGCTACATTTCAGCACTTCCATTAGCCCCATTCTAAGCACTGATATATAATTTCATAATTCTTTTTAAATGCATACTGTTATTTCTTTTCTTGATTTTATTTAGTTATATACATTCCTGATCATCTGACTATTTATTTTCCTTATAAAAATATATCATGAAAATAAAGAGATGCTTGAGGTTGCTTCAGTGTTCAAGTTTGCTTTTCTTTTTTCCAGCTTTTCTTCAGTTGTCCTAAATATGACTAGCCTTGTTTTATAAATACACATGATACTGCCACCAAGTCAGGTTTAGAAACAAATTGCCCCAACAGTAAAGCATTTAAACTTCTCTTTCTCTCTCTCTCTAAAAAAAAAAAAAAAAAAAAAAAAAAAAAAAAGAAAGGGGCTGCTGTAGGTACTGCTGCTGTTGCTGGTTTTGAAACTGTACTTTCCCAATAGTAATCTCTTGTGGAAGTTCTGTGGGACACCAGGCAGATGAAGCAAGTTTAACCTTGTTGCTCTTTCAGTGGATTAAAAATATCTTGTTTTAAGCTTCCCTGTGGAAGACAAAACACTGTTGTTTCACCCACCACTAGTCCGTATATAATGTGACTTATAGATAAAGGTCTTGTAATATCTTTTGCAATTCATTGTGCAGCATCTGTATGTCTTCACAGAATATCGGCACTCATGAGGGTAAAGTACAGAATAAGTAGAGGAAAGTTATTTTGTGCATAGTTTCATTTCATTAATGCTTTTTTTATTTTAAGGCATTGCTTCTTTTGGGTAAGGCTTAAAAAGGGACATGATCGTGCTTAATCACTAAAAGGAAAAAAGAAAATTAGTTAACAAAAGACTATTACACTATACATATAGAAATATAAGGAAATAATAAAGGAGAAAAGAAATCACTTAAAGCAGACTTGAGAGATCTGTACAGTAGGAAAGCTTTGGGGTACTTCACTGCATGTTTGTACAGACAATGCATGCTGCTTTCCTTTTCATCTTTAGACCCTAGATGCTGGCTTCAGAGTGGAGACGTTTTCAGGGAAGACAAAGACAAGGCCAAGAGTACCACAGATTTGTGAAGTTCTTCCCCTATCCGTGGGCACTATGCGGCAGCAAACAGTTTTTAAATAGTTAAACCTTGTTCTTTTTCTTCACGTTTGTAGTGTTTCACTGAAAGCTTAAAAAAAAAAAGCCATCATTTTATTCCTTCCTCCTGTCAAAATTCAGTAGTGACATGAGGGGAAAAAGGTATTGGGAACACGCAGGCATCAACATATGGAGAATTATCCATAATGGGCTACTGGTAACACTGTACATGGTTAGGCAGCGGGCAACCAAGTCTTTCAGCAGATTACCTTTCATGTGATGAATTTCAACTGCCCATGATATTAGACTGAGGTATTATTAGCTCCGTGGGCTGACATTTAACATTAGCAAAACACCATCTTGTCACACCTTCAATTTGACAAAATCCTACGTAGCAGTGAAACTTTCCCCCTGATGACAGACTAGTTCTTGAACTTCAGATGTGGTTTTGGAGAAGAAGTAAGGCCTACTGGCTCAGAAATGCCTTGGCATCTCACACTGTTCACAGCGGATTAAGGCTGGATGGTTCAAAAAAGTACAGGCAGTGCAATTCCACTGAGCCCCCTCATCATCTTCTGTATCTTGAGTCTTTGGTGTTTTGATGGTGGACCTTTGATCTGTAAGGAAGCAAAATAATTAATTTAGAAGGGAAAATCACCAAGTCATAAACTACTGGCAATCTTAAGCACTATTTGTACTGCACAGCACGAAGCCAGTTGTTAACCAGATGAAGCATCTAAACTGACACACAAGCTTGGTCCTTACCAATCTCTATCAAGTTGTTACTTCTCCATTGGGGAATAGCTACATGGACATTATGTAGTCAGTCACCTCAATATCTTCTAAAAGGGGAAGCCAGCATCATTTCCCCCAATTTATAGCAGGAGAAAAGGGAAATCAAATCATATAGTGACTGATAGCAAAGATTCCCATAATGTCACCTAAGATTGTGGAAAGGTGTCCTACTATAACACAATACTTACAGTGAATTTATATTGAAGTTAGAGTTTCATTTCCCACTGAGCAGTATTTATATTTCTGTTTTCTACCAGGAATTAAGTTTTTGTTAAATGTTCTCTATCTGCTGAAAATGTAAGCTTTGAACACAAACAAAATATAAAGATGAAATAATTTCTATAATCTTATATAACTAATAAGAGGCCTGGAGAAGTTAACAGGGTAAAAATTTTTACCATTTTTCATTTTATTTTTAAATCAAATTTATTATGAAGCAGTAGAAAGAACACTAGATTGAAGATTGTGAGAATGGAGTTCTACATCTGGCTTTGCTACTAATTCCTGATTTCTTTCCTCTGTGATCTTAGATAAATCATATATCCTTTAGGTCTAATCTTTCTTACTGATAGTATAAAGTCACTGCAGCTTTAAGAGGCCAATGTTCTAGAGTGTTTGAATGAATAGAGGTATCTTAAATATGAGAAATTATTATATTTCTCCAAAGTTGTGACTAAAATGAAACTATACTTATGGATCTTTTTTAGGGGGATCCCATTATAAATTTGGAATAGTATTCCTTCAAATTATTTTGGGAAAGTTTAAAGTAAAAGTTATTAGAGCTCTCATGTCAGGTTTTTAATTTAATGATTTAAACTATTAAATCAGTGTGTATTTAATGATTTAAACTATTAAAACAGTGTGTATTAATTTGCAAATTCTCCCTATCATTCAGTTACTGAGACAGTAACTGAATGATATATTTTCTATTTTAAAAGACAAACTATTGTATTATTAGATGAAAATATAGTAAGTTTTTATAATAATTTAAAAATAATTAAGTGGTGTTTAGTACTCCATGCCCCTTTAGCAGTACCTTATTTACTGATTAGTTTTCAGGAGCACTTTATTGCAAAACTCCCAACTTCAGGCATTGGTCACAATATTTAGGCACATGCATGAGCAACTTGAAAATACTTGAAAAATCCAGGATCTGACAATACTAGTTAGTATCCCCTAAAACACCTTAAAATAAATACAGTTGAAAAAGTTTGACTTTTTACCATCTAAATTTATTTCATATTCCATACTTGGGAAACATGTTATAGAATGATTATTTTAATCTGGGGATCCATCCTAGTTACTAGAATTTGTTTTACTCAGGTGTTAGAAAACATTCTTGGCACACTTTTTTGAAATTGTCTACCCTTTTTGTTTAACTACAAAGGATTTTTAGGTAGGAGGGGCCACTCAATCTATAATAACATTTCAATTTATTATTAAATACCAGCGTCTTCTTAATTAGTAATATCTAAGGTAATTAATAGAGGAGCTATACCTTTTTAAATGAACAATCTCTACTGCTTTTCTTACATCTGCATAATCTCACTTAGAACTTAGAATTACAAATCTTTTTATTAAAGGTACTTGGAAACTAAACCATCAGAATTGAAAAAAGAAGTTACTTTGCAAAAGATGACCTGTAATTTCAGCTATTTAAAGAACTGCATTGTGAAGCAGATCTAATATTAAGAATGAAATAAATCCGTGAAACTACTAACTTCTCATTTTAGCCTCAAGGCAAAAATGATTGATTTGTTATTTCTTAAAAAATAACCAGCTACAAGTTTCTATATTTTGTGAAAAAGCTTTTAAGTAATGAATTAAAAAAAAATTTTACCATGCAAATTTTCAAACATATATACGAAAGTAGAGAGAATAGTAAAATAAACCCTCATGCACTTATCCTGCTTCAATAATTGTCAAACCCAGTCTTATTTTATATATATTCCACCTCTCTCCTACACTCAACACACAAGTACTTTATGTTGAAGCAAAAGAGAAAATTTTTCTTAGAAAGATTCTGATTTTTGAAAGAGTAAAAAGATTAGAGGCAACTCATTCAGAATCTGAAATACCTACTTTGATTTTTTTAAGGAAATAGGCTATGCCACCATTTTCTCTATTCCTTCCTTAACACCAAATAGCATCCAGTGTCTGAATACTTGTGTACTGTGCCAAATACCCTAATCTCACTTTTGCTCTGCTATAGTAACAGTTCATTACATTTCAGCTCAAAACATTTAAGTCACAAAATATCAAGATTAGGTAGGCCTAATTAAATTACACTTAAATTAATGCCTGGAGTAAAAATTCTACAAACATATTTTGACATTTCCTAGTTTGTAGAGCATATACTCTATGAATATCAATGATGTAAAATGACAGTAGGTCATAGTTTTCAAAAATCACTTATCTGAAATTCACAGTATTTGATTATACAAAATTATGCATAAATTTAATAAAACAGGCTACTAATGAAAAATAAACTTTCCTATTATATCTTCCTCATCATTTGTCAAAAATTATAAAGAATACAAATTTTTACACCTGATGATTTTTTTTTTTTTTTGGCCAAGATTGATATTTTGGGAGTGTGTAATGAATCCTAAGGAAACCTACTACTTTTTAAGAGCTAAATACATTACACTTTTGCATCCTCCCCAACTCTGAGCATATAAATAAAAATCAACAAATATGTTCCTAATGAATCCATCCAAGAATGTCTAGGTTTGAAGCACTTCTAGAGAGGAAGGTTGCTAAAGTTTTCTGAAATCTTGCTTTCAATATGTAACAGTTTTCACACTTAATGGATACACTAACCTTTGGGTTTTGGAGGCACAGGACCTACAAATCCAATATTGTCATAAAAGTTATGAATAGCGCTGGGATTAAAATGTGGTCCTGAAATATATAAAAAGTAAATATTTCAATGTTTATAGCTCCAGATATTTTATTTTTTAAAAACCAAATATTTTATTTCTAAAAAATAGTCACAGAAATGCTTTTCATTTATTTTGTACCTCTAATCTCAAATTATATGTAAGGATTTCAAAACAGCTGAGCTAGGCATAGTACAGTACTTGTAAGAGAGGTTATAAGTGGTAAATTGGGGAAGAAGTCAAATTAATGCTAGTAATACAGTGACATAATTAGAACCAGACCCCTGTTCTATGGGACAAAATACCTAAAAATTTAATAATTTAAAATTTAATTTTAAGTGACCAAACATGGCCTTTAGCAACTAAACAGCGTGGCCTCCAATAAGTATAAAAACCTTGCACTGATGTAATATAATGGTTCAGATTTTAAACAAAAGGAACAAGTTCAGAATTATAGTTTCTAGACCAGCCCTTTCTTTTTCTCTCCAAAGTTAAATTATGGCATTTGCTATGAATGTTTCAAGATAAACAGCTTACTAATGTTTTAAAAGAAAATAGAATGAATCATCTTTCAGTTTTAATGGATTCTGGCACACACTCAAAAGTATTATTAAGGACTTCTTTTTTTGTTGGCTTCCTTCCCTTTCCTATCTTTTCCATTTTACTAGTATATATTTCTATTATTTCCCAACCTCAGAATTAGGTTTAAGTTATAAAATTTCATTCTAATTGTCTATGAAAGTGAATTAAATTGTCAACTTTTTTTAACTACAATAAGCATCGATTACTTGTCAATAATAGTTCAAGCATAATAAACTATCATTGTTCTAAAAATGTACAAGCAATATTTTTATTCTCTTCTCTATTTGTCAATTAAGATAGTGTCATTAGGTGGGGATGCTTTTTAAATTATGTTTTGAAAAGCATAATTCTTGAAAGGTAAAAGGGCAAAGGGAAATACAAAAAAGGTGCCTGAGCACATACATTTTAATGTTAATAAATGTGATTGTAACACATTTCTCTAATACATAATAGCTAATAACACATTTCACTTAATACATAATGGCTAATACTTTTGACAATGCAGCCAGAGATACTAATCCTTGTCTTCCCTTAACACATGACTGAAGCAGATTTGAAGAATATAAATGTATCAAATTATTCCTCAATCAAATATATAATATTTTTTGGGGGTAGAGAAAGAGAACATAAAAACCCAATAGTTCTTTAGCACTATCTGGATCCAAAGTCAAATCTGAAACAATAAGACTGTGATTGATAAATCTGTTTTCAGCCACAGGAAAAGAGTTGGTATATTTATACATTGAATTTCTGCTGAATATGCACTGAACTTTACCTCGGGCTTGAAAAAGATCAATTTCTTTGGTTAAGCAGTCAATGTCAATCTGGAGTTGTCTATTACAACTTCTCAACTGCTGCATTTCTTCCAGCTGAAAGATAATTCCATGTGAGAAGGATCTACATTGAATTCTCGTGTAATTAGTTAGAAAAAGTTGAGTTTGGCAGGGGAAGGTAAGAACAGAAGAACAAGTATGAATTAAGAGCTTTTAAAACTAGATCAAGCTTTTATACTTATGACAGATTGCCTATTCACACATTCAAGCACAGAGATCACAACAGTTATAGAAAGACTTACTGAAGGTATTTGGGATATGGAATTCGATCTTTTCAGGCGCCTTCGAGTTAGATTATTTTCCATTTCATTGACCTCAGATTTTAGTTTATCCAGCTTTTTCTTCTGAATCTCAAGTTCTCTTTGAAGTCGTTCCATTCTGGCCTTCTGGTGTACCAATAGAGCTGCAATACATATTAGTAAACATGAGAACTCACCCACTTTAGTCAATTAACCTTTCAGCAGCATTGGCAAAAAAAATAAATGAATATTTCTGTGACAAGAGTTTGCCAAGAGTGCCAAAGATACATTAAAACAAAATATTGTGAGTTTAAACATTTGAAATTTCAAAACTTCTTAACTTGAAAATTACCTTAATTATTTAAGTGGACAAATGTCATTCTTTAAAAAAAATTTTTTTAAGGGTTTGGATAAACCCACTTTATGGCCAAAGATAACATTTTTAGGCTATTACTTCTCTAAAGGCTCTAGTCTAGTCAATTAACCTACTTACTACTACTTAATCTACATCTGACCTCTTGAAAGCCCTTTTACTCCAAAAAGTCTGATATGTCTGAACTATGCAGAGGTATTCTAATAGAAACATTTTATAAATATTTTAGAAGGGGTGGTTTAGGTTTAATTTATTTTGATGACTCAACAAATAAAACAGATTGATTTTAATCCACATAAATGTTAACATTAAGTTGTTGAAATTGCAGAGTAAAAACTATATATTGAGAGAAATCAAAAACCTATTTTCTTATATTCCAATCTCATTTTATAAAAATATTTTCCTAAGATATTTTTAAAAAGCACACAAGTAATTTTGTAGCATGAATGATGAACTGCTTGGGAAACCTATTAAGCCATAAAAATTGATATATGTTCTTGTGAGCCATCCCTGGACAATATGAGGCTCATGTTTTTTAGGGTACTGGACTGAAAGTGAAGATACCTGAATCCACTTCTATAAAAAGGCAGCTTGGGATGATTCTACCATGAGAAAACAGGCAGATTTGGAAAAGCACAATAAATGACCTTTAAAAATGAAAAACAGTAATTAAAATAAAAAGACAAGCAGATTAAACAGATTAGATTAATGCTGAACAGTCATCTTCAACTAAACTCAAACTTCCATAAATCTAAAAAATAAGGGAAAGGCTATGGCATATTAACATACATTCAGGTCACTTAATCTAGTGTATTCTAGAACCAGAATTAGGGTGTGGATTGGGGAAGGCTGTTAGGCTCAAGTACTTCAAAATGAACTTTAAACAGTTGACAATTTTCCCTAACAAAAATATGACACTAATACAATCCACAGATGTTTCCCTCCGTAATTTTCCTTTCTTATTTACTGGAAGAAACAAATACAGGGCATTATGTTTCAGTTTTAAAAACCATGGTTAATTCTGATAAGCACGAAAATCCTGGTATCTTCCCTGCCATTTTAATATACTAGTACATTGTGTAACACAGGGAGGTGTTTTTGAAGGTACACATATTCCTGGTTGAAAACCTGTCTATCCCAGCTTGTTTTGTCAAGCTTGTATTATTAATTTGATTTTATTTGAACTGCACAGTTTTATCCCTCTATTACCAAAATATAGGAATTCTGCATCAGGGTTTATTTATTGTCCTAAAAGAAGATGAGGACACGGATTTTAGTTTTTGAGTGGGCAACAAGAAAAAATGGAGGCAGGGAGTGGAATGTAGGGAAAGGCAAAGGCAAAGGCAAAGCAGAAGTAATATACTTTCCTTCATTTCTAAACTCCAGCCACCAACCAACATGTCTTAAGTGGCATCAATTAACAATTTGTTCAAATTAATAATTATTTTAAAGTAGCATTTCTTAAAATGCTGAAGATTTTCTCCCAAAAAGTTATATTTTTTTTCTAAATGTGTAAAAGAATAATTAAAGACATTTACTTAGTGGTTCTAATGACTAAATGATGGTTTGTTGATGCTGAAATTAGAAAATAAGATACGCATTTGTGATTTCATTCAATATTATCTATGGAGAGGGGGGATGAGAAAAGATTTAAAATTAAAATTCAGTTTATAACACACTTGAGTGGTCACAATTTAAACCACAGGGCAGACAGAGACTTCAGGGTTTGAAATTATTATAACCATTAGCCCCAGGCTGGTGATTTTCTTGGGGTGCCTGGGAGAAGCAAATGCAAACTGCTCCAGCAACCCACTTCCACCACCAGGGAGCTACTACAATGGGATCCATAGAGGAAAAATACTCAATGAAGAGAAGGTCTCAATAGAAAAATTATGACCAAATATGAATATATCTATGCTTAAACTGAAGCCCTAAAATAATACTATGAACCCACTGTCTTCGAATTTAAGAGGTATTTCTTTCTTGTAAAAATAAAATCTTAGAATGACTATGTTACTTAGAAATGACAAACCTAGTTTGTAGGCTACTCAGGATCTCTTAAGTATGTCTATTAATTACAAACAAACTATAAATGCTCTGAAAACAGTAGGAAAGAGATATGATCTCTATTTCTTAGCAATTCTTTCTTCTATGTGCCCAGATTTTTATGTGTCTAGTTCCCTTTTCATTTGTGGTCTGGGATTTTTACATAGAAATCTGAGAATAATAAATTACAAAGAAAAGTGTCAAGGTAAATTTCTAAAAGTTGCTATAAAAATTCAGCTAAAATGAAACTTTTTTCTAGTTGTAGTTTTTGCAATTTTAACCTGCATTGTATAAAATATTACAGTACATACCATTAAGAAACAATATCAGACTCATAATGAAGAAAAATATTTATTGTTTATTTATAGACATTTTCACTCTGATCAGCTTCCACTAAGTGAAAAAGGGTTGAGTGTTGATTGGGAAGAAAGAATCATGACAATTTTATTTCTAGGGTCTAAAAAAAGGGGAAAAGCTTGGAAAGAGACTCAGGAAAGCTTACAAAAATGAGGGCTACAGTTATGGGAAAAGGCTAGAAAATTCTACCTCATCTATGGGAAATGATTGAATAGGGATTTAAGGAATCCCTTAGACTGGCTTTTTATGTTTTTCTTTCTCCTAGCATAATGAAATAACTGTTATCTAACAAAATTATACCAACCACACATACCAACCACACATACACATGAATTAATAAGCTCATGCACATCCAGTAACATGTACTTACATAGGAGGGGTGATTTGTTACAGACTGCAGTGGGTAAGCTGAAGGAAATCTCTCCATTTCTATTATTTACATACTAGAGGCCCAGTACACAAATTCGTGCATGGGTGGGGTCCGGCTGCCGCGCCCCCCCCCCCATGGGTCAGGCCAGTGGAGCAGGGGGGCGAGGAGGGGACACAGGAGGTTGGCTTTGCCTTTGCCTACATTCCACTTCCTGTCTCCATCTTTTCTTGTTGCCCACTCAAAAACTAATTGGGGTAGGGGGGCCTGATTGGGGGCCAGGCCAGCCAGGGGGAGGGGCCACAGGAGGTTTGGGGGGCCAATTGGGGCCCACATCAGGCCAGTTGGCCATCACAGTGCGTGTCATAGTGACTGGTTGTTCCGCCGTTCTGATCACTTGGCTTTTATATACTAGAGGCCTGGTGCACAAATTCGTGCAAGTGCGGGGTCCCTTGGCCTGGCTGGTGATCATCAGGGCCTATTGGGACCAATGGGGGCCAGCTGGCCAGGGGGAGGGACTGCAGGAGGTTGGCTGACTGTGGGAGGTTTACTGTGGAAGCGCACTCCTGTGTTGAGCGTCTGCCCCTGGTGGTCAGGGCACGTCATAGTTATCGTCTGGTTGTAATAGTTGCTTAGGCTTTTATATATATAGATAGATAGACCCGTGGTCGGCAAACCATGGCTCACGAGCCACATGCGGCTCTTTGGCCCCTTGAGCGTGGCTCTTCCACAAAATACCACATGGGGGCACGCACATACAGTGCGATTGAAACTTTGTGGCCCATGCGCAGAAGTTGGTATTTTGTGGAAGAGCCACACTCAAAGGGCCAAAGAGCTGCATGTGGCTCGCGAGCTGCGGTTTGCCAAGCCGCAGTTTGCCGACCACCGAGATAGACTAATATGGACTTAAAATGCCAAGCTATTAAGAATAAATTATATTAGTTAAGATTTTTGTTTAAGGATAATTTGAGCATTTTATTTATATATATTCTACTGCCTCCTAAAACACCATGAAAATGATATGAATAAAACTGGTACAATCCAGTGGTACCACAGAAAGTAGGCAATTAATGGACAAGAGATTTCAGCCAGTTTCTGGAAGACTGAATGAGAGCAGATGAAATGGCATAGACTTATGACGGAGGGTGAAGAAAGCTACAGTCTCATAGATAAGGAGAGCACTTAACATAAAGAGGCAGAACTTGCCCTGCAGAAATCTAGAGTCTCTAGACTTTGGAGAATACAGGTAACAACAGGAGACAGAAGTGAGGAATGGGCCAGAAATCAGGAGCTTAATTGGATGTCTGTTTATAGAACAGTCAACCTCTCCCCATCCCACTGAAGGGTAAGTACCTGTAAGCTTATTTGTAAGGCTCCCAAACATATTTCTCAAGCTGGTCCACAAATGTAGAGAATGCTAGGTGGTGATGATGGAGTGTTCTCTTGTAGCAGCTGGCTCCTGACTTATTCAACACAAAGCAGTCTGCCAAGTAACTAATCTCACTTTTTACACAAGATTTTCAATTAGCCTTCATAGTCCTTTATTCTTAAAAAATATGAACCAATAGACAAGGACCACAACACATCTGAGGAACATTTGATAAGAAAAAGATCTAGATAAACAATGGGAAAGACTAAATCTAGGTTAAGTGGAGATAACTGAGGAGAGAGCTGAGAACTTAAATTCTAATAAATATCATTAACAGATTTGAGACAATAATGTACCCATAAAACACAAATCTGCTATGAAAAAGGAGCTAGAGAATTAGGTATTAGAAATTTAAAAACATCACTGCTGAAATGAACATTTCATACATAGATTGGAACAAAAATTGTAGAATGGAAAGACAAGGTGGAATATATGAGGATATAACAATGCAAAATAAATAAAAAGTTGGTCCAGAATGTTAAATAGCTGAATAAGTGAAGTTCTATAAAGAGACAACAGAGAAACTGGGAATCAGAATGGCTGAAGGGAGTTACCAGTTTTTAAACTGAGGGGGTCCACTGAAAGTGGGACAAGGGATTAAAAAAAAAAAAAGACTTCACCCAGACGCATTGTGTCTATGTACAGAAGCAATGTATATAATGTGCATACAGAACATATATAAATGTATGCATACAAATATGTATAACTTGATAAAATGAAATATCCAATTATATACAAATATTTAAACCATATGTCTGGGTAAAGACTATACTGCAGTTTCATTTGTGGTATTTGCATTGAACCACTATTTCAAGAGTTTACAGATCATTACACTGTATTTATAAATCATCATCACACAAAAAAATGGCAGCAGAGTAGGAGGATGCTTCACGGACATGCTCCTAGGAACAAGCTGGAATTACAACTGAAATACTGAAAGCCTTCCCAAATAATCAAAGGAAAACTCACAGGAGAGAACCCTGATACCCAAGGCCCGAAAGGGCTGGCCAGGCACCCACAGATGGCAAATGAAGTCCCGGAGAGATATCTCAGCTGTACGGGTGCCACTGAGAACTCTGGGATGTAATCCCAAAGCTGGGCTCCCCATTAGATAGCACCAAGCTGAAGAGGGTACCCACATAATATCGAGCTGTGAAAAGCAGTGGGGTGCTGGCTGCCAGGGAGTGGCAGCTGAAAGTTCAGGCATCCTCTTAAAGGGCCAATGTACAAAAATTCCCCGTGGAGCCACCCACCTTGTGCTCTGGCAAAGAGAGGGTGAAATGGACTGGAGCTGTGAGAGCAGAACCCAGGACTGGGGAATCAGGGGATAGAGTTTAGAAGGCAGACGCCCCAAGTTTCCTGGGCTGAGTCATTCCTCACGCAGAGGAGGACATCTTTCCCATAGAGCATCTGCCTTGCCTGGGGGGAAGACAGACAGTCGACACACCCTACTGGAAAACACCTTGCCCTGAGGCCACTTCAGAGAATAAAAGTAACAATTAGGCTCCAGGCAGAAGCAACTGCCCCACCCTGTTGAAAAAAAAACTCTCGCCATACCTGGGGGCAATTCAAGTTGGAATCCTATTAGTCAGTAGACAGAGGCAGTCTCTGGAGGCTTTGTCTGATCCAATTTGTCAGAAACAGCCTTTAACACCGCCCTGCACTAGAGATTGAGAAGTATAGAGGACCTACCTAAAACAGTCACAAACCCAGACAGACAACCAAAAGGAGGAGACAAAGAACAACCCCAAATGAAAGAACTAGCGAATTCTCCAGAAGAACGATAAATGAAATAGAGATAAGAAATTTATCTGAAACAGAGTTCAGAATAAAGTTCATTTCATTTCACATTTGGAAAAATTCAGCACTTTAGATTTTTCATTATCAAGTATATTTCTCAATTAAACTTCAAGTTCCTTGAGGATAAAAATTGAATTTTTATATTAAACCTTGAAAATTATAGTCACTTGATGGGTATCTATTATATGTAAAATAATGAAACAATTTGACTTTTAATGGATAATAGAGTAAAATTCTAATATTAAGTCCAAGAAATAGAAATATTAACAGAAAAGTTGACAGTTATATTAAAGTCTCCTATATTTAGTCTTAATATTTTTCACTTAGTAAGACAATACATTTTTGAGATATGGCAAGACTTTTAGGTTGCTGACACTGCAGAACAGTGGCTTTTTATATGCTTGTTCTAACAAGGAAATAAGTGACCTATTTAACATCTATCATACATTGCCTTCTTTGGTTTTCTAAACTTACCTACCTATTTTGTCCTCTAAAATAGACCAAAAAAAAGGAGAAATAACAGTAAAAAAATATTTAGTACCTTTTAGATCATCTTTCAGTCAAAAATTTTAATAAAGGTAATTTAAGCATGCAACTCCCTCTTGTGGTTGATAAGTTAAAAAACTAGGGCTCTCAAAGAACTCCAATAAGTTTGCTAGATGTTTTATATAGCAATTTTAGAAAACTTAGCCTTTACTAAACTTTTGTCAGTTCCTGATGAACAATGAAGATAAATTTTTACTTAACTTTATTTGTAATTAGAGAAACACACCTGAAGCTCTGAGTCTAGATGGTGTAAGCTTTACTAATTTTAGGCATTTAATAGTTTAAATAATGTCTAATTTCTCCAGAAGCTAAAAAAAGAAAATGAAATGTGCATATTAACAAAATACCTTTGCCACTGGAAAATGTACCAGCTATTTATGGATACAAAGATCTTAGGCCTTTTTTATTTTTATTGATTTCTGGAAGGGAGAAGGGAGAGAGAAACATCAATGATGAGAGAGAATCATGGATCAGCTGCCTCCTGCATGCTCCTTACTGGGGATCGAACCCACAACCTGGGCATGTGCCCCTGACCAGAATTGAACCACAGGCCAATGCTCTAACCACTGAGCAAAAGTGGTTAGGGCTTAGGCCTTTTTTTTTTTTTAAATTTGCCATTGGAAATGTAATAGGTACTTACTTCTTTTAGGTTTTTGCCAGTCACGGTAAGTTTTATATGCTTAAGTCAGGTACATGTCTAAGTCATTGTAGCTAAAGAGGTACAATATCAGCTTCCAAAATAAACCAAGATTTTTCTAGAGTGTAACTGTTGACAGCAGGAATATCTGTTTTATACGCCACTAATTACAGTCACTTGGTGACTGAGTTGCAAAGAATGTAGAGATGGCAATTATTCAAAAATAAAGCATCATGATGTTTCATCTATTTTGCCATTTTTAAAAAAAATATATATTTTATTGATTTTTTTACAGAGAGGAAGGGAGAGAGTTAGAAACATCGATGAGAGAGAAGCATCGATCAGCCGCCTCCTGCACATCTCCTACTGGGGATGTGCCTGCAACCCAGGTACATGCCCTTGACCGGAATCGAACCCGGGACCCTTCAGTCCGCAGGCCGACGCTCTATCCACTGAGCCAAACCGGTTTTGGCAATTTTGCCATTTTTAAGGTCAGTTTAAAAATCAGATCTTGTAACAGTTCTGCAAGTAGGCCCATAATTTGGGCAACAAACATAGAAAGAAGACTATGAGAAATGATGTTTAACCTCTATAATTATTTTTGAGAAATTTCAATTACTTGTACAGCATTATTAATAACAGGTGAACATAAGGCCTCTGATTGATAATACTTTGTTGGCATTCATTTGAATATCATTAAGAGCTGAAAGCAATCTTATAGCGTTAAGATACACTGTCCAAAACTTTTGTTTTAGAGAAAAAGAAAAATGGGGTCTAGACACACCAAAGCTCAGAGCCTCAAAGATGAACTGGATGGACCACTATAGGAACTGGGAATGTTTATAGTTTAGAAAGGTTTATACTTTAAAAGGGAATATAGTGGCTATTTCAAGTTTTTGAAGAGATGCCATATGAAAGAGAAAAAGGCCAGTTCAAGGTTTTAAACAAGTATTATAATTAAAGAAAATATATACATAAGATTTTTGTTCTTTTTTCCCCCCACAATCTTGGAATGGAGAAGAGCTTTGTAAATAAGACATAAAACTAAACCCAGAAACCAGAAGAAAAAAAGGTTGATAAGCATAAATATATAAAAGTAAAAAAAATAATAAAACAAAAAAATTTATTGACTAAGTTAAAATAACATTAGAAAAAACAGACTAGGCATTCTACAAAAAAAAAAAGGCAAGTTCACAAAATAAGAAATACAAATGGCTTAAAAAATTAATACTTGAAAAGATGCTCAATCTTAATCATATTTACATTTTTTGTAATCTTCACTGGAGAACGCTTGTATTGAGACTTTAGAGAGAGAAGGGAGAGGGAAAGAGAGAGAAAAACATCGATGTGAAAAGTGAAACATCAATTGGCCACCTCCTGCACACACCCCAACCAGGAATCAAACCTGGGTATATGTCCACTGGGAATCGAACTCTCAACCCTTTGGTGCATGGGATGATACTCCAACCAACTGACCCACACCAACCAGGGCTTACTCATATTTAAAGATGTAAATGAAAAATAACAAAACAGGACATTTTTACCTACAGAATGATAAAAATGTATTTTTTTTCAATCACTTACATAATGTGGGTGGGAGAGGGATGAAAGAAAAGTACCTTCTTAAAAATGATGCCAAATGTTCCCCATTTATAAATATGGAAAAAATAAATATTGTACCAGTTCATACTCTAGTAGAAGAATCTCTTTAGAGAGTCTCAAAATTAAAATTGGCAACATGTTCTGTGGTAGTCATGCCCTTCACCAAATATTTTTGGGTCTCTGCCTTCTAGGTATAGTAATTCCCCCTAATCTGCAGTTTCACTTTCAGTTATCCTTGGTCAACAATGGCCTGAAAATATTAAATCACAAATTCCAGAAGTGAACAATTCATAAGTTTTAAATTGCACACTGTTCTGAGTAGCATGATGAAATCTTGCGCCATACATGCCATGACCTCCCCACTCCCAACCTTGTTAATCACTTCTTGGTTATCAGATAAACTGTAGTATCTCAGTGCTTGTGTTCAAATAACCCTCATTTTACTTACTAATTCCCATAGCACAGGAGTGGTGATGCTGGCCATTCAGATACATTCATATGTTCCAAAGAGAAGCCATAATTGAAAAGGTGAGTACAGTAAATAAGATACTGAGAGAGAGAGAGGAAGAGAGACCAAGACCACATTCATATAATTTTCATTACAGTATGTTGCTAACATTTCTCATCTATAATAATAAAAGCATAATATGCTAATTAGATCGGACAGCTGAACGACCTCCTGGATGTAGCCCTGGCTGCGAGGGCCAAACCCCTTGCACGAATTTTGTGCATCAGGCCTCTAGTTTTATTGTAAATGTTGTTAATCACTTATTCTGCCTAACTTATAAGTTTAACTTTATTACAGATATGTATGTGTAAGTAAAACATATATATGGTTTGGTAATACCTGCAGTTTCAGGCATTCACTGGGGGTTTTAGAACATATTCTCCACGGAAAAGAGGGCACTACTGTATATAGAACTGAACCTCTCCATTCTGTCTGAATTAATGTGGCTATGTGACGTGTCTTAGCTAAAGAGTAACATGTGTTTGGGCAGAAGCTTAAGGAGTCAGTGTACATTTGCTGTATTTCCTTTGTCTTGGAAACCTAGAGACTGAGTTTCCCTCATACTAGGTCCCTGAGTGAGGATGATATAGAACAGAGCCCACCAGCTAATCTATAATGGCAAGTGAGCTAGAAATAAACCTTTGTTGTTTTGAAGACACAGTTTGTCAATGCAGCATAACCAAGCCTAAATGATACATCAAAATAAAAAATACATATATCCTGTGACATAGCAGTTCCACTATGAGTAATATCTTCTGCCAACATACTTGGACAAGGACACAAATATGTATATACGGAATTTTTACTGCAGTAGTTTGTAAAAGCAAGATTTTAAGGTCTATCAAGAAAGGACTGGCTAGAGATTATGTACAAAATACTATGTGGCCATTTTTAAAGAAAGCAGATCTACACTTGTTGACCTGGAGTAGTCAAAGAAAAAAAAAGATAAAGAAAAAGAGCAAAATACTATGTTCCATTTTTTAAAAGAGATGTTAATATACATATGCTTGATACATAATTTCAATTTCCAGCAGAATAGAAAATCAACTATTTGTGAATAGCTATTAGTTGTCTCTGGTGAGGGTAACTTTTCATTATAGAACCTTTTGTTCCTACATATACTTAATTAAAAATAAAAAAAGCCCACAAGTATATGTAGAAAAAAATATTTGAGTGTAATAAAATTAAAATTGATTAATTCTAAAATTTATATGGAATAGTCAGAGATCCCAAACAGCCAAAATAATTTTGAAAAGGAACAAAGCACGACTTACACATCCCAATTTCAAAACTTACAAAGTAAGTAACAATAATCAAGACAGTGTAGTACCGACATGGACATAAGAATAGACATATAGATCAAAAATGAAATGAAAAAGAAAGTATTAAAATATCATTAAAAATGTTTATATATTTATATACTAGTAAGTAATTAAAAAAAACATTGTAGTTTACCGTTAGATCAATACCACAGGTGGATTTCTGTACAGGTATTAGAGAATAAGAAAACAGTTTTGGCATCAACGTCAGTTTTATAAGAGCCTCTGGATATTATAACGAAACACAGGAAGCAGGCCTTTCCACCCCCTCCAAGAAAACTGGTTTGAATGAGTTGCCAATATTACAAAAAGCATAGTCTATGAATGGGAGAAAACACCAGAAAGTCTCAGAATACAGTGAATGATAAAGTATTTATTGGTACTTTCCAGAAATTAAGTAGAGACAGGTGGTATGAGTGAAACAGAAAAGTGTAGATAGGTATCTGGCCAGTATCCTTATTACTGGTAAGCAGTTTGCATTTCAATATTTGTTCTTAATAGGTAAAATAAGACTCTTCTTCATATCTATAGATTTTAAGCTAAAATTTCTCTGTAAATCTTTTTTTTTTTTCCTATTCAGCACTCATTTTTGTCTCTGATTCCTGTAGTACTTTAAGGACTCAAAAGTAATTTTATTCCTTTGAGCTGGTGGTGGTAATGGAGGCAGACTTGGTGATGAGATGAGCAGGTTCCTGGTAAAAGTTTCATTAATTTACCTCTTTTTCTTCTGCTCATTCTATAGCAGAGGGCATATCAAACAATGTATTTCTTATGAAACATAAATTAATGTATATATTTAATTTAATACTATGCCAATATCAACTAATCTATTTCAGAAAAGGATACTAAAGTGAGATAGATTTAAAACTAACATTCTTATTGACAATTCCAAATAACAGGAAAGGTTGCATTAACTTATTTCTTAAAGTGAGGCTGAAAGAGACAAATATTAAGAACAGAATTCAAATTTTTCTTTAAATTATTCTAGGACTCATAGCAATATAGACTTTGATATAAAATAAGATGAAGAACATGTATTAGAGAAATGAAGAGAATTCTGATCAAAGAAGACAGACTTACTATAGTCCACTAACTCTTATTAAAATGTTTTTATGAACTTTTATTTGCAGTAATTTTAAAGGGAAAGTAAGCATCACCATAGGTAAAACAGTAACTGAAAATGTGTTATAAACATTAAAAAAATAAATAAGAGTTGATTATTCTAAACATTTCACAACTCGATCATTCAAACTTCAAGTTATATACAATAACAAAATTGAAATTTAAAATTTATATGAATACTTGCAAAGACTCTTAAAAGATGAAGTAAAAATGCTGATGCTCAATTTCTGCAGTGAAATCAAATGTACAGCACTAAGCCCGGAATGGAAAATGATCCCCCTTCAGTATTATTATTATTATTATAATTATTACCTTGTGTGTAGGCAGCATCATCAGATCCCATACTCAACTTCCGTGCTTCACTTATTCTATCCACATGTGCTAAAGTAGGGTCCGTGAGGTGTTGTATATTCTCTGTTTCTACATAATGATCTGGATGATTTAGAAGATTTGTAAGTTCAAAGGTAGGGGATACAACCCCTGGTGAAACTGCAGGGGGTTTATTGGGAGAAACTGTAATTTTGAAAGTATATTTTGTATTGGGCTGAGTGACCACCACTCGAGGAGAAGTTGCAGAGTTATTGCCTATTGCTCGACTTTTGGGAGGGTGGTGATGAATAAAGGCAGGACCCATGC
Organism: Myotis brandtii; assembly: GCF_000412655.1. Taxonomy (NCBI): domain Eukaryota; kingdom Metazoa; phylum Chordata; class Mammalia; order Chiroptera; family Vespertilionidae; genus Myotis; species Myotis brandtii. The sequence continues at coordinate 955,992 of NW_005371441.1, read as the reverse complement.
TCACTTGCCCAGACATATTCCTGGAGGCGGCAGATGCTCCAGAGTTTGTGGATATGAAGAGGGTAGGCTGATTCCGGATGACCTGATCATCTCCTGTGGTGGCATTGGCTGAAATATAGACCTTAGGTTGACTACGGGACATCACCTCATCAGTATTTGGGGGACTGGCAGCTATGTAAACAGTGGGCTGATTTCTATTTAAGGTCTGACTGTTGACAGAAGAGGAACTGCTGGAAGTTCGAGGTCCAGAAGAACGCAATTTTGAAGAGCTGTTTCTTTGTGGAGGTTCAAGTTTGATTTCAATCTGGTTTTTTCGAGGTCCTGTTGAAATATTCTGAATGTTATATTGGCTATGGGCAGAAGACTGTGAGCTACCAGATGAATGAATTGTTGGTGGTTGTGGGGTGGTAGGTGAACTGATGGGCATGTAGACATGAGAGGTCTGGTGGCCTTGCTGATTTGGCTGCTGGGCTGAGGTATGTGACAAAGGATTAGATGCAGGATAAGTAGTCCAGGGACCAGGTTGTGAAGGTTGATAGACTTGTTGTGAGTTCATGGGATTAAACTGAGATACCCAGCCAGAATGCTGTGTCTGTCGAGTTGTACCACTAGGAGTTGTAATGTAAGGCCTAATATAGATAGAATTTCCCTGTGGACTGTTAAGTACAGGTGGAGGTACACCATGTATGTGCAAAGATGTAGGAGTATTACGACCAGTCTGGATATTTGGGGCTAAAGTTACCATGATGGGATTAAATCTGGTAGTTGGTTGAGAAAAGTTAGATGTTCCTTTGCTGCCTAAGTGAAATCCAAGATGTGGTGCTGAATTTGAAGCACCAGATGTATTGGATATTCCAAAAACGTTAAAGCCTTGAGGAACGTGAGCTGGTGCTGTCTGTGGCTCCTGCTGAAATAGTTCATTATTGGACTGACCACCTTGAAGTTGTCCATCACTAATGCTGTGCGTTAGAGTCCTACTTCCATTCATTCTATTTCCTTCTCTTCCATGGTGGTAAACATTCTGTGACTGCAAGTCCAAGTTGAGAGAAGTCATGTGATTGCGTAGACCAGAAATTCCAGAATCATCTGAAAAATTCAAGTCTCCTTCACCATAAAGATACCGTGTACTCTCCTGAGAGAGAACTGCACAGCAGGCATCCAGGTTATTATTATTCTATAAAATAAAATAAAAACAGCTTGATGTTAAGAACCATAAGCTAATGTTTATGCTCATTATTACTAAAATATTACGTAATCAACAAATGTTAGTTAATAAAATTGTAAGATATATTTGAAACTAATTTGAGAAGAAATATTTTGATGCAAAGAGTTGAATTAAAAATCCTTATTACCAATATAATGGAAACGTTCTCTAACTAGCAATAGCTAAGTGAACCAAATCATTATTTTATTTTGAAGCTATTTTATAGTAAAATGAACTCATGCAAATAAAACTACAACCTAACTAAAAATACAATCTGAGTGCTGATCATTCAACTTAAGCATATACTACTGTATGATTAAATATTTTACATCTTTAAGTGCTATAGAAATCCTTTTAAAATCACCTTTCAAAAAATTTGTAGTACTTAAATAAATAAAAAACAACCCCAAAACACATATATAAGTGAAATGTCAGCTCCAGATTGCCTCCAGAGTAACTGAGTTTATTATCTGTCTTTAGGTAGCACCATAGGAAAATACACTCCAGAGAAATAAGAAACAAAGCAAAACAAAAAACCAACCAGATTTTTTCTAAAGAATCCTCAGAAGAGACTAATCACTATTCATAAATTATCCATAAACATATTTATTAAACACCCACAATACGCACAGAACCCTGTCTGAGATTGCAGAAGACTCAATGACATATAAAACCCAACTTTTCCCTAGAAGAGTTTGCAACCAGATTAGAGAGACAAACCAAGCATGGGCTTTTGAAAAGGTAACATTAAAATGTTGAGTATTTGCCAAATAATAAGTGGTACTGAAATTCAACAGAGAGTAAAATTGTAGGCTACTGCAGAATATGTAGGCATGGTTAGTATGTAGGCATGGTTAGTTTTTGCACAAAAGAGGCAGGATAAATAAATAATTTCTCTGTACTGGTTTGTAGAGTAATGAATTGGTACCCTTGCAACCTCCAAAGGTGACTAAGATTTTTTTGTATCATTATAAACTCCTGTGTCTTTAACATTCTGATGTGTGTAACTGGTTGTTTTCATTATACCCTATTTCCAGGCTAGCAGGAATAACTTCAAATTGCTTCCCATGTACATTGACATGAACCCAGTAGTTTTCAAAGCTCCCTTGCTTTCCAACATGAAAAAATGTTCAGCTCAGCTTGTACATTCCATACCCTAGACCTGGAATCAACTATTTCTCAAGTAAGCCCTTACTACTTTTACTGGGAAACTGTAGAGGATTCCTTTTAAGTGTATCAAAACAGGTGGGATGAGTTTTTTAAAGGTTGAGCATCATTACTTTTTTGTATACATACAAATCTGCAATCTCTTCAAAGCTACGAAAGAACCGGAATTACAATTCCAGTTCCTCTTTCATTCTTCCCCAAGCTTCTTGTACAGATATGGAGATTATAGATAGTAATCAAAGTATACATTATGATCATCCTTCTCAAACTCTTATTCATTCACTCTTTCAACCAGTATCTACTGAGCACCCATTAGGCAAGTAGAAAGGAATACAATCACTACTCTTAAAGATCTCACAGTCCAGTGGAGGAGATTAATGTGTACACAAATATAATACAGAATGGTAGGTGTTTTAACAGAAATATGGATAAAGACTACAGGTGGAGGTCATCTAAGAAGGCATCAACTAAGGATACTAAGTTTTACAAAAAAAGAATGAACACTACTTAATGCATTACTTTGAAAAGAAATAGCAATTTTAAACTTACAGGTTCAATCATATTAAGAGAATAGTGAAAAATTCAGTTAAAAAAAATCAAAGTACCAACTATGCTATATTTTCATACTATTCTAAGATTTATCACCAAACATCAATCAATTTTAAAGATATGAACTACACCTACTGATAATATAGCTATCTTAGAGACTCCAGAGCAGAAGGAAGTGATGTGAGTAGTTCCAGAAACAGGGATCTGAGCAGTAAATAAAGTTCAGAAGAGAACAGAGGATAGAGCCTTATGTTCTCCTAAGAAGCATGATGTTTAAGAAGAAAAGTGCCAGTGGGGCATGATCCTATAACTACTTATTTCTTATATTTTGTATACTATGTGTTTTTTTTTTCATCTAGAAAAGTTCTAAACCAGTACATTATAAAGAGGATCTCTCCAGAGAAAGGACAGATACCAACACAATTGAGAAAGGGAGAGCAGCTTCCAAAGAAAGGCTGTCACTAAATAGATTTATACTACATTTAGATGTAGCTTAATTTACCTTTACAATTTCAAATTATTTCTCCAAATGTGGGAAGACTTACACTATAGTTGTATCCCCCGAGTTGCCCTCCCTGTTCCTTTCTTATTAAATTTCTTGTCCCATCAGCTAAACAGCACATTACTGGGATGCCCAGAATGATTAATAACTGAATATGAACGAGTATATGGTCTGCCTCATGGGTATCTGGCAAGCAAACAGAGTTCATGTTGTAGGAAGGTTTGATTTGTAAAATCAGATTAACACAGGGAAGGTGATATCTGATTCGTTTCCTCTTGCCCACTATCGGTAACAGTTTTTTTATTAATTGTGTTTTTAACCCTACCAGCATTTCTTCATGCAAACATGGGCAAATATATAAACATGTATATATTTATTCCCCCTGCTCTTATCTATATATACTGATCTGTTTTGTTTTCTTAGCTTAATACACCCTCCTGAAGATTATACTGTAAGAGTAATACAGTTCTTTATTTTTTGAAAATATTTTAAATAGAATGTCAACTGTAATTGAAAATTAAAAACATAAAAACAGAAAATATTTTAAATAATTTTACAAAAGGTTCTATGCTTTAGTCCCAGTTAAGGTACTTCAAAATCTCTATAGCTGTGCTATTGGGAAACTGTTCTAAACAGTCCTTTCAATATTAACTCTTACAAAATTTTACTGCAGATCCTATAGTATTTTTCTGTGACAGATGGAACATTCTCAGCATAGTCTTATTTTATCACAAAATTCTATTTGAAAAATCAGGAAGAGGTACCTGGGTTCTAGGGGAGACACCTTCCCCCACTATCTCTGCTCCTGCTTATACTTTCTTTAATCTCTGACTCCATTCTTAATACGCCCCCTACTAATTGCTTTACCTGTAGTATATTTAATACTCTGTGAAGTTTTTTTATTCCCATTGTACAGTTGAGAAAAATGAGATCAGAGAAGTTAAATACTCCTAGTAACTGTCAAAACTTGAACTCAAACCTGTTTATCACCAAAACATATGCTATTTATTGTTTTTAAATTTTATTTTTACTTATTTCCTCACAGCTTTGCTGACGTATGATTAACAAATAAAAATTGTACATATTCAGGTTGTACAATATGATTTTTTAAAGATATACTATGCAATGATTTCATGTATTTACATATTGTGAAAGTACCACAATCAATTTAATTAACACATCCATCACTTCAGAGAGTCAACTTTTTTTGTGTGTGTGGTGAGATCTACTCTTTGGGCATTATAGTATTAAAACATACTATATTATTTAAAGAGCTAGGCATATTCAGAGAATTCCAACAGAGGATGACTACAGCATAGAGTGTAAGGAGGAAAGACTGGGCTAGAGATCACGCTGCAGAAGACGGGAAATTCCAGATCACAGACCTAGTTATTCCCCAGTCAAGATGTGAACTTTATTCTGAAGATACGAGGAACAATAACAAGGTTTAAGCAGGTAAATATATGCTAAAATCAGCATTTAGAAAGACACTTTGGCAAAAGTGAGGAGGATGGATGGGAGATACCAAACAAGGTTAGAGTAAAGGCAGGCACACACCAATTACATGTACGAATAAAAGGTAATAAGGGTGGCCCGGCTGGTTGTAGCTCAGCAGTTGAGCACCGACCTATGAATCAGGAGGTCGTAGTCAAATTCCCGGTCAGGGCACATGCCTGGGTTTCTGGTTCAATCCCCAATGTGGGGGGTGCAGGAGGTAGCTGATCAATGATTCTCTCTCATCATTGATATTTCTCTCTCTCTCCCCCTTCTCCCCCTCTTCCTCTCTGAAATCACTAAAAATATTAAAAAAGAAGGCAATAAGGGTGTGAACAAAATGAAGTCACTTAATATCAAATAGTCTTTAAAATTTTCATACAAATTCAAACTTTAAAAATAATTTGTCAAGAGTAAATATGTTTAAATCCAAATTACTCTTTTATCTCTATTTGAACTAAAAAATAGTTTTGACAGATTTCCAGTTTAATCAAATGAGAAGGCACAATATCACTAAATATTTAGAAGTATGGATTTCTGAAATTGTGCATACTAATAAAATATAAAAATTTATTAGCTGGAAAACTTACAGATTAATTTAAAAATATAAAGACAAACTTTTTTCTTTAGAATTGGGTTGTTAGAGTTTGTCAAGTCAATTCCTTCATTTTTATAGATAACAAAACTCAAGTACAAAGAAGGCATAGTACTTGCCAAATATGCTTGGGGTACCTATTTAGGATTAGAACCCAAGAGTGAGTCTCGACTCCTATTTAATGATTTTTCTCACTTTCACATTTCGACCTGGTAAAATAGGAGGGGAAAGAGTAAAGCAAGCTCATAGTAAGTATAAGCCATGTACCAATGCTTACTGGGATCTCATTTCATCCTCACAACTACTTTACAAGGTAGGTATTGTCCATTTTACAGATGGGATAGAGACTAAATAACTAGTTAAAGGCCACATAACTATAAGACACCAAAGCTCATCTCTTTTCATCATAGCACATTAATGCCAACAAGAAGATAAGAGTTTTCTTCCAATGTTTAACAAAATACCAGGTTTGTATCAATAGATTCAGAAATCATTGAACACTGACCTGTAACATGCACCTGGATACAACAACTTCAGGTACTTCAGGGAATTTTTGTCGCAGGTCATGTAAAACCTGAAAATCAATTTGGTGGCTTCCTTGGGCCATTCGTATATTGCCCGATCAGGACTACTTATACAGTAGGCAGTTCTAGGCCTTAGTGGAAATAGTACTCATCTCTTCTGTCCAAGCATTTTCTGTGAAAGAAAGAAAAAAAAAATTTAATGAGAACTGATTATAGAATGAATATTGTTGTGGATTTAAAATTTCAATACAAAAGGGTATTGTGCTCTAGTACTTATTTAATATAAATTATAAAAATATTATTGAGTCCTACAATGCTTTCCACATAAGTTATACTATCTTTTCAGTTTTTAACTCCTGATGGCAAGCTGCTGTGCCCATAGGTATTTAAAAAAGAAATTATCGTCCAGGTAGTCTCCCTCATTCTTTTAAAAGGGGAAAGTGACTAACTTTACTTATTTTAAAAATATATATATTTTATTGATTTTTTACAGAGAGGAAGGGAGAGGGATAGAGAATTAGAAACATCGATGATGAGAGATAAACATCGATCAGTTGCCTCCTGCACACCCCCTACTGGGGATGTGCTCGCAACCAAGGTACATGCCCTTGACTGGAATCGAACCTGGGACCCTTTAGTCTGCAGGCCGACGATGCTCTATCCACTGAGCCAAACCAGTTAGGGCTGATTTTTTTTCTTAATGATTAGAGGATGGCCTGAGGAGAGTAATTCTCATTTATTCTACATAAAATTAAGAACCTGAAAAACTTTGGTCCTACAAATAACTTTGCATGTTTTGTTTAAAAAATTACCTATAACCCAATACATTTGACATTTTCTGTTAATTTTCAGATAGACTTAATCCTCAAGTGTAATCAATTCATTCTCAGGTGCTTAGAAGCACTTTATTCTGTGTTTCCATTAAATCAGTATTTAAAAAATAGTAATGCTTGGCCTCAACTCCAGAGATTCTGATTTAATTGGTTGGGGAGGAGCCTGTGCATATAAGTTTTTTAAAGTTCCTCAAGTGATTCTAATGTGTGGCCAAAGTTGAGAACTGTCTACCTTATTTTTATTCCTAATGTAAACCACGTTGATTCTTATTTAAGCCTCTCTGGGATATAAATAGTATATAAGTATATTAAACTAAAATAGTATAATAAAATATTTACAATCATGGCATTTTCTTAATAATTAAAATACATTTCATTTTAGGATAAATTTAACAGAAAGACAGTCTCTTTAAAACAAATTTCTTATCTGTAGTATTTCTTTTAACCTCATTAACATAACCTTAAAAAAATACAGGTCTGTAAACTCCATGAATATAGAAATTAGGTCTCTTTGATTCATTATTGTAAATCTAGCACTTTGTAGACAGTTTTCAGTGTTAACAGTTGATATTAAACTATTTAGTAAATTTAGTTATGACAGAATTCCTGAGTCCACAACAGAATAAGTCACTTAGAGAGCATGCACAGTACAGCCCTTCAGATTTTTATTATCATCTGATTAAATTTTACTTAATTCTATGTGACTAGCTTGGTTACATATTAGGTGAAAGCACTGTCAAACCAAGTTACTTGCAATATAAATTTCCAAAATCTAGTTCTATGTAAGACACATACACACACAATTTCAGCACTGAAAGTGTTTCTACAAAAGGGCTGCAGGAGAAAAGCACTCAAAGTTAGTAAATGATATTTAAAAATAATTTAAGGGGTGCTGCTCATCTTAAGAAAGCTACCCTTGACTTTACTCTGCCCCTTCCCGCCTCTGGACTAAAACTCCTGGAAAGGGTTGTTTATACTTAATCATCTTCATTTCCTTCCTCCTAATCTCTTATAAATCTATCCCAATCAGGGTTTCATAGCCTTTCCTGCACTGAAACTATACTTATCAAAGCTGTCACAGACCTTCGGATTTTCAAACTAAAGGTCAGTCCTCAGTCTTCATCTTACAGACCTCTCCTCAGTCACTCCCTCATTCTTTAAACAATTTCTTTACTTGACTTCCAAGATTTATACTCTTCTGGTTTTCGTCCTACTCAATGGCAGCTCCTTCTCAGTTTTTTCAGATTCTCTTCCTTTTCTTGACATCTAAATGTTGGTGGGCTAGGGAGTTCAGGTCTAGGGTTTCTTTTCAACTATACCTACACTCCTCCTCTTCAAGGTAATCTCATCTAAACACACTGCTTTAAACAGAGGCTTTGCAAATTTGTATCTCCAACTCCAAGGGAGCTCTCACCCTGGAGTCCCAGACTAATATGGCCTGCTGCCTGCCTGACATATCTCCTTCTGTATATCCAAAATTCTTAGTGTGTCCAAAATCAAATTCTTAATGTCCTCCCATCCAAACCAATCCTTTCCCAGTCTTTTTCATCTAAGCAAATAGTACCATCATTCATACAGTTGCTCCTCCTCTAACATCCCATATCTAATCCATCATCAAATCATGTTAGATATATCTGCAAAAAAAATTCTGAATCTGAATTTCCCCATCTCTGTTACTGTTTTTGTCCAAGCCACCATCATAATTCACCTAGATCAGCGGTTCTCAACCTGTGGGTCGCGACCCCTTTTGGGGTCGAACAACCCTTTCACAGGGGTGGCCTAAGACCATCGAAAAACACATATATAATTACATATTGTTTTTGTGATTAATCACTATGCAATTATGTTCCTTTGGGGGTCGAACGACCCTTTCACAGGGGTCACCTAAGACGATCAGAAAACACATATATAATTACATATTGTTTTTGTGATTAATCACTATGCTTTAATTATGTTCAATTTGTAACAATGAAATTGGGGGTCACCACATGAGGAACTGTATTAAAGGGTCGCGGCATTAGGAAGGTTGAGAACCACTGACCTAGATTGAAAGCAAAGGTCTCCTAACTGATATCTTCCCTGCTTCACTCTTTGTTCTACATGCATCCCCCACTCTACTGAGGGGTGTGATCTTTGTAAAAATTAAGTCAGTCATTCTCCCTGCTCAAAATCCTACAACACACAGCTCCTGGCTAACTACCAACCCTCAAACTTCATCTCCTACCATTCTCCGTGTTCCCTCAGTTCTGAACTGAGCCTTTGGTTCTTCGATTTCTCAAAGAAGCCAATCTCATTCCTCCCTTAGGCTTTTGGACTGGCTGTTCCTTGTGTCTGGGATACTTTCCCCTCGGATTGCTTGCATGGCTCCTTCTCTTACCTCATGAAGATCTCTAACCAAATGTCACTTCCTCAGAAACAGCTTCCTTGACCAATCTATCTAAAATAATGCCACACTTGTCTACCAACCCATCACATTCTTATACCCTTTTTCTTCATAGCATTTATCGATGCATGACATATACTTATTATCTATCTAGGTATCTCCAAAATGTTAGTTCCACAGGATTAAGAACTTTGAAGCTTACTGCTGTCTCCCCAGGATCTAGGTCAAAGAAGCAACATTTCGATGAAATGAAGGTTTTACTGTTTGATTTCTTCAAATTCCTTTGTTTCACGACATTTCTAATAATCTAGATATGTGCTGCTCCCAGAAGCAAATATCTAGAGGGAGAAGCTTATCCAGAGGGAGAAGCTTATCCAGAGGACGAAGCAAATACATTTTCAGTCTAATTCAGGAACATTTTATTATTTAAAAGAGGATAAATCATGAAAATAAATTTCAACTTATTTCATTATTAAAACATATACAGAAAGCTCTAAAATTCTTTAAAAAACTATCACTTGCTTTTCTCATAAAGACTATCAAGTACACAAATGAAGAAACTGTTCAAATGTACAAATGTATTTGGGGGTTTTACTTTCTGTAATGGCTAAGTAGCTCCTACTAGACCAACTCTCTCACCAAGAACAACTATAAACAATAGACAAAGTATAAAAAGCAACTACTTGAAGGCAGAAAGCAGAAACAGCAATGGGGTGGTGGTGGTGGTGCTACGGATGGGGAGAAGGGAGTCAGTACTTAGGAGAGAGTACAGCATAGGGTGACTTTCCATTTTTAAAAATAGCTTATAGCCAGAAAGCAGGCCCCAGTTGGTTCGGGTAGATAAAACCTAGACAGAAAACCTGCAACCTTACTCGCTTACTGAAACAAAGGACAGACTTTGACATAACCACAACAGCTGAAAACTAGTGAGTAAATCACAGAAAGAAAAGAAGCACCAAATTCTACATATTCTATCTACACACATCTCTGATCCCCAAACTACACATATGTGAGTGATTCCAAGCAGCCAGGCTAAGGCTAAAATAAAACTGAGATTTCAGTCTATAGTTTGAGTTCAGCCAAGTTAACTAAAACAGACAAGCAAGCAAACAAAACAACCAACCAAATATCAATACTAATTGGAGGAACACAATAGAATTCAGTCTTTACTATGTGTCATTCATAATGCCCTTGCTCTCCAGGCCACAGAAACCCATGGGTTAAATACACGTTCATATTTAGGTAACAATTTTAACTTGCCCACTATTTTATCTTTTGTCTGTCTCCTTCTGCTACCAGATCTGATGCCTGCCATCTCAGTTTATCTTGCTATCAGTCAATTTTTTCATCTTTTCCACATCATTCAAAAACAGAAATTAAAAGGTGGTATGGAAAATTGTAGAGAACAGAGCAAGAAAAAGGTAGGGCCCAAATCATGAAGTGCTTTATAGGCCATTAAAATTTGGAGGTTTTACTTTCAGAGTAATGGGAAGCCACTTGAAGGATTTAAGCTCAGAAGTAGGGAAGGTGACATGATTGAGAAATAACGTATATTTGGAGAACGGCTGGCTATAACAGAGAAAACGGCAAAAGAATATGTGAGAAGACCAGTTAGAAAACTGCTGTAGTCTAACCAGGAAATGTAACAGCTTGTAATTGCAGAGAAACCAATGGAGACCGAGTAGAAGGAAAAACTTAAAAGATATTTAGGAAGTATTTTGTTCTTTAGATTCCACATATGAGTAAGATCGTGTGATACTTGTCTTTCTCTGACTGGCTTATTTCGCTTAGCATACTTTCCAGGTCCCTCCGTGCTGTCTCAAAGGGTAAGAGATCCTTCTTTTTTACTGCTGCATAGTATTCCAGGGTGTAAATGTACCTCTGTTTTTTTTTTTTTTTATCTACTCATCTACTGATGGGCACTTGGGATGTAAGCTCTGGAGATAATTTTTTTTTTCTGTGAATATAGGAATCTCGAGTTACACAGGATCTAGGAAATCTTGTAAAAGTATGTAATTTGAGAGGTTAGAGAAAAGCCTTGTTGCGCAGTAGACTCCTTGCTAGACTTCCTCTTTCACATATCTGTCCAATTTTACCTCTTAAAAACCAACTCTTGGCAACAAATTCTTTATAGTAACACTAGAGGCCTAATGCACAAAATCTGTGCAAGGGGCTCAGCCCTCGCAGCCCCTCACAGCCCCAGCTGGCCCTCTCAGCCTCGGTCGGCCCTTGCAGCCCTGGCTTTGTTCGGAAGATTGTCCAGACAGTCGTACTGCTGTTCAGTCTAATTAGCGTATTAGCTCTTTATTATATAGGATTAGTTTCAAAGTGGAGAAAGTAACTTATTCACTGCTGTATCCTAAATATTTAGAAAGTGTATGGCAACTAGAAGATGCTTAGTAAATATCTGTTGCAAGGAATCTCTATGCATCAGAATACATATCTATTTTAAAGACTACTATAAAAAGTAGTAGTCTCTCCAAACTAAAGTGATTTTCTTACCCTCAGCTATAAGTCAGTGCTGCTATAATACCTTGCCTTGAAACTGCATATTTGTTCCAATATAATTGATATATTAGGGAACAATTTGAACATTAAGTAAATTTTGCTGTGATTTTGTCTGTAAGAAATACCAGATGAATACAGAAAATCATATTCACCTGAAACAAGTTAATGAATACACAAAATGTAAATATGAACACACCTCAAACATCTGCTAGCTCCCTCACTCACTGCATCTGTATGCAGTCAGTTGGTCACATCCATCCACATCTTGAGTTACAACTTTCCTTCTGATTTCAGAAAACCCTCCTTTGACCACTTCACAATAATAAGCTGCCACACTTACGTTTACTTCCATAAGCAAACTTCAGGCTTTTTCAAAGCAAAGAACAATATTTATTTGTATAAATGCTGTATAAATATTTATATATTTCTTAACCGCTTAACATTTATACATGCTTTTTTAAGGTTCCTATCTTTTTTTAATGTTCACTTAATGAAGTTTTTGAGTGTTGTACCCCAAATTCTATTTTTTTCCATAAACCCTGTTTGTTTGTTTTTGGTACAATTTGCAAAGCATGGTGATTTTTAGAAATAAATACCTATGTGAAATGTTAACAGAACGACTGCAAAGCCCCTCTGACCCCAACAAATATTAACACTAACTTCCCCAGGATGTCTACTGTGAAGGCAGAATGTTTCAACTTATCTTTGGTTGTCAATATGATGTTAGCACAGGGGTGGGCAAACTTTTTGACTCGAGGGCCACAATGGGTTCTTAAACTGGACCGGAGGGCCGGAACAAAAGCATGGATGGAGTGTTTGTGTGAACTAATATAAATTCAAAGTAAACATCATTACATAAAAGGATACGGTCTTTTTTTTTTTTAGTTTTATTCGGCCCGCGGGCCGTAGTTTGCCCACGGCTGTGTTAGCAGTTTCTTATCACTAATTATAATGTGCCTTTTCTGTGGATTGCCTGACATTACCACACTGCAGTTGAGTTATTCTTTAAAGAATAACTATGATAGAAAGAAGTAATGATATGCAATAAAAATAGCAGGATGATGCTATTAATTTTTTAAATAAAAGTTAAAGCAAATTTTGAAACCTTTTGGAAGGTTTGGAAGATTTTAGGATTTAGCCAGAAAAATAATTCTATTACCTGCCTAGTTACGTATACAATTTTAAGCACCTTTTACATTATTGATGTATTATGTACATATGTCATCAAGTGCCAGTTAGGTAATAACTGATGCACTTCACATTTTTTCCCCTTTTAATGTTTCAATTCCTACCACATATAAATTACAACCACACAATATAATTCTCACTCAAGATGATGGTTTGAATCATAAAATTTCAAGTATGAAATGTATTGTTTATTTCAGAGGGAAAGTAAACAATACAACCAGTCTTCTTGTCTATTTTTGTGATTCAGTACTTTAAGAGATAAGCTTAAATTACATAGCACGTTCAGAGAATGCCTCATTCCCTGATGACGAGGGGGTCAATGAGGTGTTATAGTACATAAGAATTAAGATTCAAATTGCCTACAAGCCATGGACAGTTGTATTCCTCGTATGATGAGTGTGGACTTCAATTTTTTAACTTTAAAAGAATTTACAAATGTCATTAAACATGAAAAATTTCAAAATTATTTTTAACAGCAAATTAGAATTATATTTCTTAGAACATGATGTTACAAATTTACGAGAGCAAAGCAAAATTCCCTCCCCCGCAAATCTATATCAAGCTATTTTTCTACAAGTTCAAGTATAAGAATTATAGCTATGTAAAAAAAAATCTAAAATTCAAATACTAACAACCATTCAAGATTAAAAACAAGATAATTATAATCTGTCTTTAGCATAAAACAGATGTCATATTTAATAATTTTACATCATTAACCAGTTATTTGCAAAAATAAAATAATAGCAACATACTAAATCAATCATATGAATGCTACTTAATTTAGGTTAACTATTATGTTTAGAGTTCTTTATAAGCTAAAAGGGAGCAATGAATCATGTTACCAAACTATAGATTTCTCAACTTTATAATCCTATACTAATTTACTTTCTAAAGAAAAATAATAAACATTAATAGATGAAGTAACATAATGATGTACACTACCTCTTCTTAAAAATAAAGCCTCCCAATTTTCTCTTTTAATACACTGACTCAAGTCTATGAATGCTGACCATTTCTTATGGCTAAAAGGCTTACCAGTAATACGTTCTTCTAAAAGGAATGTGCAATTCAGCCACACTTGGCAATTTATGTACTGTGGTTTTGTGGTGAGTGCTACCATTTTCTAAGGATCAAAAAAAGTGCAATAAATCTAAGACAGAATGGTTATAATTCATCAAAACATATTATATAACGACCTTTTTGTGTATTTTCCAATTCACCTCTCATTATTTTCCAATACATAAGGGCTTTAAGATAAAAACAGAGTTACTGCCCTAGCCAGTTTGGCTCAGTGGCTAGAGCGTCAGACTGCGGACTGAAGGGTCCCAGGTTCTATTCTGGTTAAGGGTACATGCTCGGGTTGCGGGCTCGATCCCCAATAGGGGGTGTGCAGGAGGCAGCCGATTGATGATTCTCTCTCATCATTGATGTTTCTCTCTCTCTCCCGCTCCCTTTCTCTCTGAAATCAATAAAAATATATATTAAACAAACAAACAAAAAACAAAAAACCAGAGTTACTGTTTAGTGCCCCTCTTTTTACTTAATTTTTGGATAATCCATACTGTGCATAAATATAATCTTTAAAAAAAGATGCTATAAATATGTGGTATGACAATAAGGTCCTATTTATGAGTAAAAAGGGGGGAAAGGAGAAAGAAAATGAAAGCATCTGAAAGAACCAATTTCCATGTCACATTAACCATAAACATTTGTAATGAACCAGTTAACTTAATGATTTAATGTGGTAATTATAATAATTTGGTTAAAATATTCATCTAAAATGGCATCTTACTATGAAGATTAAGAGAAAGTTATGAGAACTTTCACCAACTGATCCCCATGCAGTTTCAATCCTTTCTTGGCTCTGTTTTTCCTATTCTCTATCACTTTGCCCATCTTCTTTCTAACGTAATGGTTCTCAGTTGACTTTTCCCCAGAATGAACTGATACCCAGATGCTAGGTATGTGTTATGGCTCTGGGTTAACACTGGGAATGTGACTGGGAGTGTGACAACTAAGTTCACAAGTAAGACATAATGTAAATGGACAGTTATTATTGATGTCTTAAAACTTTTCATAACTAACCAAAAGTTAAATTGGCAAATTTTAAATTATACACATAAAATTGATTGGTAATCTGACAACTATGGTAAATTATGAGACCTCTAAGCCTGCTAACAAAGATAAAATCTATGTGCAAAGGAAAACATTTAAACAAGATTTCATCACTATAATAGTACTCAGATTCTTAAAAAGAAAGAGAATTCAACATGAGCAAAATTAAAACTAATAAAACAATATTGAACTGAATCAAGTCTCTAAAATACAATATGTACAATGCAATAATTTTCTTAAGTATGTGCCAGTCTTTCAAATCCAACACTTGATTGTATAGTTGGCTATTCATCTTATTATGGCTATGGTAAAATGAATTTTTGTTAGATTGTCAAGAATCATCTCAGAACTGTATAGAAACTCCTATCTCAGCAGATTTATTATATATAAATCTGTTTCATATTTTTCCAAATAATTATAGGTATCCTTAGGGAATATTCAATTAATATTTTTAATTGTATAATTGAATAAAAAAGAATCAGAATCTCATCCTATAATATTTATCCATAAGTATAGAAAGACTTCCCTAATGAAATATGAACTTTGAACTGTAAAATATATGCAAGTGATAATTTAATTAGCATCTTTATGAAATAACATTTTATAATGTGTTATTTTTCATATATTATATTTTTATATGTATCATGTGTGCGTGTGTGTGTAGCTTACTTAATAAACCTGTTGCATGCCTATAACTTAATACTATAATTGGCATATGAAAACATGCTCAAAGTCACTAATCATCCGAGAGATGCAAATCAAAACAACAATGAGGTACCATCTCACACCTGTCAGACTGGCTATCATCAACAAATCAACAAACGACAAGTGCTGGAGAGGATGTGGAGAAAAAGGAACACTTGTGCACTGCTGGTGGGAATGCAGACTGGTGCAGCCACTATGGAAGACAGTATGGAGTTTCCTCAAAAAACTGAAAATGGAACTCCCATTTGACCCTGTGATCCCACTTCTAGGAATATATCCCAAGAAACCAGAAACACCAATCAGAAAGGATATATGCACCCATATGTTCATAGCAGCACAATTCACCATAGCTAAGATCTGGAAACAGCCTAAGTGCCCATCAGTAGAGGAATGGATTAGAAAACTGTGGTACATCTACACGATGGAATACTATGCTGCTGTAAAAAAGAAGGAACTCTTACAATTTGCAACGGCATGGATGGAGCTGGAGAGCATTATGCTAAGTGAAATAAGCCAGTCAATGAAGGAAAAATACCACATGATCTCACTCATTCATGGATAATAGAGACCATTATAATCTTTTGAACAATAATAGATACAGAGGCAGAGCTGCCTCACACAGATTGTCAAACTGCAGCGGGAAGGCTGGGGAGGGTTGGGGTGCAGGAGGGAGGGGGGTAAGAGATCAACCGAAGGACTTGTATGCATGCATATGAGCATAACCAATGGACATAAGACACTGGGGGGTAGGGGAAGCCGGGGTATTGTCAAGGGCGGGGAAAAAAAGGACACATATGTAATACCCTTTGTAATGCTTTAAGCAATAAAAAAAATTAAAAAAAATACTATAATTGGTGCTAAAATATTAAAATTAATAAAAGCACAGTTGCCTATGTTTAACAAATTTTAGTAGGAAAAGACACACATCAAAGACATGTAATAACTGAGTAGTTACAGATATAATGTGCAGTACACAAGGGAAAAGGAGGGATCAGTTAATTCTGATTTCAATGGATTCATTACAGAAAGTGACAGCTAAGCTGGACCTTGGAAGATGAAAATATGTTTACTAGGTAGATAGGTGAGAGGAAAAGAATATTTCAGACATAAGTAGTTGCCTGAGGAAAGACTTCATGGAGTAAAATAGCATGGAAAGTTTGGGAAACCATAAGTAGCTGGCTAATGTTGAAGTAAAGGGACTGAGACTAAGGAGAAAGTGGGATGAAAGATGAGGCTGAAGAAGAGGGTTAGGCAGGGTTACATTATAGAAGATCTAACTTCCCTTCTTTGCACCATGCATGTTACATCCCATAAGTCAGCAAAAACAGCATGCCTTTCACTTTCTTGATTCAGATAATTTATCTCTGAAGTTCCAGGCCCTGCCTGGTTCTGTGACATTCTACCAAGTCCCATAGGTAGGCATGCATTCATTCAGCAATATCCACTCTGTGCATGAAGAGGTGTATAAGCTGCAATGAAGTCAAGAGAAAGAAATGCCTAAACTCAGGAATTAAAGATAGGCAGGAGAAACTTCACAAAGAATGCAGTACTTGAGCTTAACCACGAAAAATCTACATATATAAAAGCCTAAGTGACTGTTGCAACGGAAACAACCAAACGGACGACCTAACAGGCTGTGTGGGGCAACCAGGCCGGCAGGGGGGTTAGTGAGGGCTGACCAAACGACTGAACAGCGGGCTGCGTGGGGCAACCAGGCCGGCAGTAGGGGCAGTTGGGGGTGACCAGGCTGGCAGACAGAGGCGCTTAGGGGTGATTAGGCTGGCAGGGGGGCCAGTGTTAGGGGTGATCAGGCAAGCAGGCGAGCCAGTGGTCCTGGATTGTGAGAGAGATGTCCGACTGCCAGTTTAGGCCTGATCCTGGAGATCGGGCCTAAACCGGCAGTCGGACAGCTCCCGAGGGGTCCCAGATTAGAGAGGGTGCAGGCTGGGCAGTCCCTGCCCCCCACCCCCATCCCCAAAATTTCATGCACCGGGCCTCTAGTAAATAATAAAAGTCTTGCAGGATATCACTGGTTACTGTATTGGGGGGGAAACCATGATAGAACATGATAAATTTGAGGAATTATGGCTGTAATGCAGCTGAGAAGTGAGATGAAGATGAAAAGGTGAGAAATTTTCAGTGAAAATAAACAGTTTTCAGATAATGTAAAATATACATATAAGAAAATTCTACTAGTCTGGAACTTTCTCATAGATATGACCCACTTTTTAGTTCACCATTCCTGGGATCCATTCCAGAAACATTGCCTACTATATGCTATGCAATGTGCTCTTATTATGCAAAAATGAATAAAATAGTCCATGCTTTTGAGAAGATTATAATCTAGATTTCAGATTTATACTGGACTTCTCACAGCACATCTGTTATGTCATTTTATCCTCCCCACATATAGAGCAGAGAAGACAATTGTTATACCATAGTTTTTTAAACTGAAGAGAATCACGCAAAGACATATTAACAGATATATTTAGTTTCAACGGAGTCAGTAGCAGATCAACTGTGGTGTCACTACCCACTGTTACTACAATCAGTTGTGAGATGAGTTGAATGAAATTAGTTGCTAGTAATAAAGTACCAGAGTTCTACCTCTCTATCTATATAAATTAAAGCATCTAATCTAGACAAACATAGGTATTCAAAGAGGAGCATACAAGGATGACCATCTCAGTGTGTATTAACAACCTGAATGTTCAATGAGGAATGAATAAGTAAATCATTGTATAGCAATACTAAGGAATACCATGCAACCGTTTTTAAAAAGTGGAGTAAGATATCCAGATAATTATATGGAAAGACTTGTAAGACATTACCAAATGAAAAAAAGATGCAAAACCCATGTATTATAGATTTGTGTTTTTTAAAAAAGATACAAAAAAGAGAAATTTTAAACAGATATTTTATATGTATGTATAGGAAAGGTTCTGAAAGGATATCACTAATTATTTGGAAGAGAGAGCTGGGTAAAGGACTCATGATAGAAGATGGTCCAAGGAGGTTTAGTCATCTTTGCTATGTTTTCATTCTTCATAAGAATATATATGCATGTATTATTTGTATAATTAGTCATAAACAATTGAGATAATTAGAGCAGAAGATTTTCCTTATAAAATTATTTCCTATATATTTTCACATAACGTAACTTGTATTCTGATACATGGGTAGGAGACTAATAATGGAATGAGTTATTTGAAAGTACCTGTACTTAGCCAACTATATGTAATTTTAAATACTTAAAGGACTATGTTATCTATGTTGAAACTGTTACTGATATAGCTGTTAACAGCTGCAACAATTATCAATTTTCGGGATGCTTGACAGATGAGATCTACAGTTATGTTTTAATTAAATTAATGTAATTTATTCAAGACTACCTCTATGTTTAGTCTTGTACCTTATAATCAATCCACTGGTTAAAAAAAATAAAAAAGGCCTGGTCTATCTCTCTCTCTCTCTCTTTTTTTTTTTTTTTTTTGCATATTCTGTCTTTATTAGATAAGATTACAGTTAACATTCAATATCTCTCTCTTTTTTTACCCTAAGGTTAACTCAACATGAACTAATATGCAGTCCTCAAACTAAGTAACAGAGGTGGGAAACATCCAGTTTCGCAAAATCATTTGGTCTGGCCCTGCCAAGACATTAGAGGTGAGTTAATTAAATGTTTGACCAAATATAAACGGCTAATTTTTAAGTAGACAATTTTATATAACCCGCGAATGATGTTATAAATATCCAAATGGCCCTTGGCAGAAAAAAGATCCCCCACCCTTAGTTTAAATGTTTAAAAGAAAGAGGTAAGGGGTAGTAGAAAAATAAGTTTATTGTTACTATCTTAAGAGTCTCCCAATAAACACAACACTCTCATAGGATTTATCACACATAAATGTGGACAAGAACAATGTTCTGAGCTTATAATTACTAGTCCTGTGCTAAATGGTTAACACATATTATTCCTCACAATATTCCTGAAGTAAGATTAAATGAGAAACTGCACATAAAACTCTTCATACACAATCCCTGACATATAATAATAAATGTTGCCCTTTATTAGGTATTACTACTGCCTAATCTTTAACTTTATCAAGCAACCCTTGCTCTGCCACATTCAGTTTTTCAAAAGAGTCATTGATTTAAATACACCAGGGCTAAAATATCTTTTTTTTTTAATTTTATTTTTTTTAAAAAATATATTTTATTGACTTTTTACAGGGAGGAAGGGAGAGGAATAGAGAGTTAGAAACATCGATGAGAGAGAAACATCGATCAGCTGTCTCCTGCACAACCCTTACTGGGGGATGTGCCCGCAACCAAGGTACATGCCCTTGACCGGAATCGAACCTGGGACCCTTCAGTCTGCAGGCCGATGCTCTATCCACTGAGCCAAACCGGTTAGGGCCTAAAATATCTTGAATGGATTCCATTATCTACTGAATTAAATCAAACTCCTTCACTTGACTTTGGAAAGCATGTATAGCATAGCTCCATCTCCCATCATATCATCCTGTACCCCACTATTCTCTAGGCACAATGGATTGTTCACAATTTCTAGATCATATTACTTACTTTCATTTCCATAAATTAGAAATACTCTTTCCACTCTCTCTGAAGAATTCTATCTATCCTTCAAGGCTCAGTAGAAACATTACCTTCCCTTTATAAAATATTGATTCTCTCTGGTACTTTCAAGTACATTGTTTATACCTCTATTATGATACTTTAAAAAAAATTACTCTCTATAAAATCAATGAAAGTAAGGTTTATTCATTTTGACATCTTTACTGTGTCTAGCACAGTGCTTTAAACACAACTTGCATTCAATAATATAGATTTGTTTTACCATTTCTGATAGCCCCAGTGATAACTAATAAGACTTGAAATTCAGATGCAATTCCCTCTACAATTTCTCCTTTAATTCATATAACAGTGGTAATGTTCCTATAATTCTAGTAGTAGCTCCCTTTCCAGTCCTAATTCAACACTCATATTAAATTTTTTTCAAAACAAATTTTACCAAACAAATAATATGGCACATAATCAGTGACCTAATGCTGACTAGATTGGCTAACATTAAATTAATTATACATTAACAACGTAGGAATATAAGGAAAGCACAAGCTAGAATATTAGTATCATCTCTTAAGATAGCAATTGGAATATTCCTCTGTTCAATATTGGTAATCTCTAACCTATCTGAATTGACCTTTAAAATCAAAAGATATGTATGGTTATCTTTTTTTAGTAAATAAAATCACCTTTTATGGATTAATTCTGTTTCTAAATCTGTACAAATTGGTAAAAGCAATAAAGGTCCTTAAAAGCTAACTGACCTCAACCCTCAAAATATTCATAAATTTTCTCTTGGTTAAAATCTAAGGCAGCAGGAAACCTCAGTTTTAATTTTGTTGCTAAAATTCCAACTACTTTCTAGTCTGGTTTCTTTTGCGCACTCAAGAAAAAAAATATAGCAAATATTAGTTACATACTTACATTTAAAATAATTAACTTCTTCAGGTAATGGTTCTATATAATACATTATTTGGTTGTATATCCAGAAGTCTTACTTATGACTTCCAGTTACTGAAGAATATGTTTACTCTTTACCTAAAGATATTTTAGAAATGGTTGAGAAACGCAGGATGGAGAACTAGTTCATTTACTTAATTCCCTATATTACTTGTACTATACGTGAACCCGAGAGGAAGACAGTTCTATTATGGTTAATGTTTACTCTTTAATGAAGACCAGATTACGTTCTGTACATTTACAGGGCTTAACTCAATAGTATTTCAAATTTATTTTTCTTAAATTATTTCTGGATTAGTTTGCTGCCACTAGCAAACAGTTCAATTAGGAATATTCACGCAAAAGGTATGTTAAGGTCAATACTAGCTGCAAGTTACCTAGATGTTAGGGAGGCTACTATATTTTAAAGCAAGATGACCACAAATTTTGAAAGTAAAGTTTTGGTTATTATAGATTTCATCGTAAGGCAGTTACATAGGCTAAGCTTGACTGGTGCCATTGACTTTAGCATACCTGGAAATAGAAAAATTCAAATTGTAGCTGTTCTTGGTTGGCTCACTGCCATTTTTGCAGCTTACAAATTTTTAATTAAGTAACTGCAGTGAGCTCATCTCTACTGGATACTTCTTTTCCAGGGCAGGTCCAGGAACGGGGTCTGGAGCCTTGAAAGCAGAAGAGAAACTAGAGTAAACTAGAGGTAGGCAGAACAAGAAACGTGACCAGATAACATTATGAGATCTAACAGCAGTGAGGTAGTTCCCAATGTCTCTCACATAAAATATTTCAAAGTGGAAAGAGGGTCTCTTAAATTACAAGTTATCAGAAGATGCTATTTACATTCGCTGTCATTATTTTTATCTACCCAATTCTATTCTGGACTCCCGATTCTAGATATTGAAATAGTAGCTTTTATGAAATCTCTAGTGGCTTTCAGCAATAGACTGTCCAACATCAGACCACAGAGTATAACAGAAAGAGAAAAACAATAAACCCAATTTCAATGGTAAAACTTTCCAAAGTCCTCATTTTCAGGTCATTTTGTTTTTCTCTTTTGCTTGCTATCTTATTTACAATGGTCTTCTAACTGTTCCCCTAATTTCCTAAAATCAATTCTCAGAGGTTTCTTTAAAAAATGCTTTAGATACATCCAAGCAGTAAATTTAATTTCAAGTTCTAATAAAAAATAACAAACTTGGTAATTCTTAAAGAGGGAAGCAAAGAATAGCTTATAGTGACTCTGCATCACGTTGGAAATTCTTTTTTCCATAACCAAATTAGATTCAATTATTTTAAAAAGTTTTTGTTAGGTCCATATTAAAAACAACAACCATACAACTACAAAGGTTACAGAAATGGTAGGATATGAAAAGTGGTAGATTGGTGTACTAATTAGATCACTAAGGCCTGCAAACAATGTCCTTATACTTGGCAGGCTAGCACCCTAAGGAGTTTTTCCAAGAAACCAATCCCACAGCAGTCAAAATAAATTGAATTCTCTGCTGCTGCCAAATGATGGCTGCTGGTGAGAATTGTAACAGGACCAAAAAAAAAATAAAAAAATAAAAAAGTGAAGACAAGGATTCAAATAACTTTTTGCATTCTTGGTAACTAGCAATACAACAAAGCAAAATAGAGTAAAAGTAGTTTTTAAGAAAAATGCAAATTTTCCATCACTGTGATGGTATATGGTTGGTTAAAAAAAAAAAGTCTGGGAGGGATAGATCTAGCCTTGGACAAAAACTCTCTGCAGAAGATTCCTTTCTATGAAATGGGACACCACTGCCCACCTCACTGGATTGCCATGAGAATTCGCTAAAGTCTATAAAGCACTTAAAAACTTGGCATATATTAGGTATTCAATACATTTTTTGTTCTAAACATGGATATACTTAAGTGTTCATTTTCATAAATGCTAAAGCAACAGCTGTGTAACCAGCTTTAGTTTTAAATAAATCATCTGCATCACATCCTAAGAGATATAACTCATTTTTCATCATTGCTTGCAGAACTACAAGGTAAATTTGTGTGAGAGTTCAATTCTGAGAGTTAATGATGAATAAAAATATAAGAATTTACATCTAGGATATAAAGAGAATTAGTGGCAAACAAAAAGACATGCAATTCTTCTCCAAGTAAAGTAGAAAATACTTTTGTCAATACCCTTTTTAAGGTTACACAGTGCTTTTTAAAAAACAAAAGAATCAATACATGATATAACTTAAGTCTTTAAGTCAGAAAATGCCTTAAGGGCAAAGAAAACCCTTACATTTGTGCAATAATTTTCCTCTTACTGACAGAACAGTGGTTTCCACACAAAATTATTATTTACCAAATATGGCTCAAAGATCAAATTACACCTTTCCTGGCATTACTAAGCAATAGAGCAAGTATCACAGCCACAGGAATAAAGAAAAACTTTAAAGTCCTTCTAAATGTATTTACTGCTGCAACTTTATTTCAAAATAGTTTTTCTTTATATATTTTAATTGATTTCAGAGAGGAAGGAAGAGGGAGAGAGAGAAACATCAATATTGAGAGAGAATCATTGATTGGCTGCCTCTTGCACATCCCACACTGGGGATCGAGCTGCAACCCAGGCCTGTGCCCTGACCTCCAGCTGGGCTCAAAGTAGTTTTTAGAAGTTAACTTGAAAAGTCTCTTATTCAAAATAGACTGCAATTTACTTAGAGATAAGATTAAATAAGTCTGTGCATTCTCCAGAAGGCCAAAAAAAAAAGTATTTTAAGAATGAGAATCCCCATTAACCTATATGGATAGATTTTCAGTTTAAAGGTCATAAAAGCAACAACAAAAAGAAACACACAAAAAAAACCCCCCTTTAGATTAACTAGGTTTCATACTGAAATCTCATTACAGTAATATTTCAGTTGATTCTTTTGGCTTTTCCACACATATAATGTCACTTATAAATAATGAATTTGCCTCCTTCTTTTCAAATAATTACACCTATTTTGTTTTTTTTTTGTCTAATTACATTGGCCAGCATTCCCAAGACAATGTTATGTAATACTAATGCTGGCCACACCTTTTTTGATTCATGGCTTTTTAAAAGGAATTTTGTACTTCACTAAATAATAAAATAGGAATTCTAGTTTTTTACCATAAAAAATGCTGACTTCTGGTCTGAGATATATAAAATCTTAAGTACATTAATTTATTCTTGTTTCACTAAGGATTCCTATCAGAAGTAAACATTTATTTCTCCCTTTTTGGTTCCTTAGTCATCCCCCCCTCCTTCTCACCTGATAATATAATTTAATTTGATTTATTCTTATATTCCTAGGGTGAATCCGATTACAGTATTATTCTGCTAATGTAATGCTAAATTCCATTTGACAGTTTTATTAAGCATTTTTTTTGCAACAACTTTTGTGAGTTTGGTGTATAGTCTTTTGGGCTCATATTTTATAACTAGAGGCCTGGTGCACGAAAATCATGCACTCGGGGGGTGGGGGGAAGGATCCTCAGCCGGGCCTGTGCCCTCTCACAGTCCGGGAGCCCACGTGGGGAGCGGACCTAAGCTGTCAGTCGGACATCCTTAGTGCTGCCGCGGAGGCAGGAGAGGCTCCCACCACCGCCGCTGCGCTCACCAGCTGTGTACCCGACTTCTGGCTGAGTGGCACTCCCCCTGTGGGAGCGCTCTTACCACCAGGGGTCAGCTCCTGTGTTGTGTGTCTGCCTCCTGGTGGCCAGTGCGCATCATAGCGACCTGTCGTTCTGCTGTTTGGTCGATTTGCATATTAGCCTTTTATTATATAGGATATGTGCTGTCTTTGTAAAAAGAACTGGGAAGCTTACCTTTTTGCCTTCTCTGTTCTAATATAGTTATCTGGTGCTTGATGTTTTAAGGAATTTAACAGTATAACCTCCTACTGGGTCTGGTGCTTTTTTCGGGGAAGTCTCTTACTAACTAGTAAGATGAGCACTTTTTATTTATGGTTCCAGATGCTATCTCCTTCATATTTTCTTGATGAAACCAACCCCTTTCTTTTCATTCTCTCCCTTCAACCTATGAACATGTTTAAGTCTTCACCATCTTACACAAATATCCATGTACACACTCATATCACAAAAATGTTCTTTACCAGTTATGTCCTGTTTAGCAAGTATTTATTCACAAAGCTATTTATTGAAATTGCTATTTTCAAGGCACTGAGGAAACAGAGTGAGCTGCAGTTCCTGTCCTCTACCTACTTCTAATCCAGAAAGAAACAGAAACATGAATACAAAACCTTGCTATAGCAATGTAAAGAATGAATATGCTATGCTAGTCCATGTATCTCTTACCATTCATACCATGCCAAACTTATCTACTGAATACTTATACTTTGGCTTCAACTTGTTTTAATCTGCCTTCAAGTTTCTTCCCTTGATATTAGTTTTATTCAAATCACCAAATCCAACCTCTTAAAGGATCCTCATTCACATTTTTGCAATAACTTAGGTTCATAAATATTTTAAAGTTTTATTAGAGGCACTTCTAATTCACCATTATCACTTGATCCTTATGAAACCACTGAGAAAGGCGAGGTAGTTATTACTCTCACTTTGCAAGTTTCAGAAAATTAAGTAATTTACTGATTATC
Organism: Myotis brandtii; assembly: GCF_000412655.1. NCBI lineage: Eukaryota > Metazoa > Chordata > Mammalia > Chiroptera > Vespertilionidae > Myotis > Myotis brandtii. The sequence goes on along the minus strand of NW_005371441.1, from coordinate 930,074 downwards.
AAAACTCCAATAAGCAGCAGAGTTAGGGACAGAAATGCACTCATGGCTTTCTAACTCCAGGTCCAGAGTTCCTTCTTCTAGACTGTATTAACTTTATTGATTGATTACTAACTTGAATAATTAGTGATCATTCTTTTCTTAAAAACTTTTCTGGTCTGTTTTTCTAGTTTCCAAGGATCCTTATTTCTGTATTTGTTTCTAATGTTTATCAAAAGTATGTAGGTGCAAAGTTATGGCGCTCATTCTCTACCTTCTTTCTTTGGCATCTATCTCATCTACACTTAAGAGCATAATATAAGGAGAATCTCCTTTGATTTAAAGTTTAAGTTTTCTATTTCACTTGATGAAACTTAAATATTCAGAATCATAGAATTCGATACTAAAAGGAGCCTTACAGACTATCTAGTCCAAGACCTTTATTTAATAAGAAGAAAAACAAAGTTCAAATAATACAAATTGGTAGCAGAATTTGAATAAAAGTTTATGACAAAATTTGCCTTTTAATATGTATGAATAACAAAATAATGCATACATTTATACACAGTAAATATAAAGCAATTAAACTAATTTTAAGTGTAATTACTGGACTTCATTTCATATTTATTAAAGACTTGTCCCTATTTCTAAGAGATTTTATATGACAGTATTAATGTACTGATTCCAGTATTAAAAGTAGATTTTTTTAAAAGTCACAGAATAGCAATACAGTTAAAACCTACTCAATTCTATATATTCAGGCATTAATTATCTATATTTCAGATTTCTAAAGTGAACTGGGAATCAAAAATCACACCACTACCTATGCTCTAGGTTGATATCATGCCCCAATTTACAAGGCAGAAACAGATATCACTAGACTGCTTGCTGTAAAGCACTTGGATCAGTGCCTGGTACATAGTAAGCATTCAAAACATGTCAGCTACCACTGGTGCTGCAACAATTACTCCTTTTGAATATATTTATATCATTATAAATATGGCCATATTAATGATTCAACTATACAGAAAAGAATACTATTAGTGGACAAGTACCTCAACTCCACTCCTTCAGTCTATTTTCCAGGTGTGCAGGGCCCCAATTCTTAGTTATCTAGGAACACCTTTCCAACCACTCCCAACCTACAAAAGTCTGAAGGCTCTAGAAATTCAGAGCTTATCTTAAAAGGAAATTTTTTAGTCCAGTAAATCCGAACTTTTAAGTTCATTTACCCATGATATGGAATACATGAAACATAAAAGGGAAACTCATGTGAAGCAAGTTAAAACTTAAAACTCTTTTCTAAACTAGCTTCCCTTCTCAACTTCTCATTTTTAAAAGACGTAGGAATTCTTTTTTTAGCCTGATAACTGAAATTACCTAAGCTCTTCTCTTGCCTTTCTTTACCTTTCTCAACTCCTTTAAATCTCATCCACTTAATAACTATGACTTCTTAAAACACAATTCCTAAGACTCTCCTCACTGGATGCTAGTCAATACAGTCTACTATCACTTCCATAGTACTGAAATCTAAAAAGTACTGAAAAGGTTTTTTCATGAAACTCCATGTCAAAACTCATCTGGTAGTGGCAAAAATCTGCTTTGAACTGATTCGAGGCTATTAATAGGCCTACTTACTGTGAATATTTCCATATTTCACAACAGAAATATTAGTGTTTAATTACTGAGTGATGCCTCAGACCTCACTGAGGGTGTTAAGTATTACATAATACTAGAGACCCAGTGCACAAAATTCGTGCACGGGTAGGGTCCCTAGGCCTGGCTGGCCATCAGGGCCAATCAGGGCCTTCCGGCTGGCGGGGGGCCTTCCTTCATTCTGCACTGCCCCCTGGTGGTCAGCACACATCATAGTGAGTGATCGAACTCCCAGTCTCCCGGTTAAACTCCTGAGGGGACAATTTGCATATTAGGCTTTTATATTATATATATACAATATGTTAAAACTAAATATTTTGAATTCTAAAAAACAGCTGTCCTCTGGATTTTGGATATGGTATTGTGGATCTGTGCATTATTATTTCAACAATACTAATTTAGGCACCCTATTCCATTCCTTTCTGATACTTTCCCTTACACTCCATGCATTTCAGCCCCACTATTTACCACCGAGTCCTGTAAGTCCTTCTTTCTAAACACCTCTTGGAATAGTCAAGTCTACTCCACCCCTACTGCTACCACCCTATCCCAATCATCCAACATCTAAATGACCCGACCACAGCTTACCTCCCTGCCCGCAAGGACTTTCCACTTGACCTATCAAGTACTGTTTAGCAGAGTAAGAAATGCCCCTACATAACCGCTTTAAATATTTTACTCCTTTGAACAAGAAATTAATAAGCTGGAAGAGATACACAATAAGAGGGTAACAAAAGTGATTGTGGGATTATAGACAATTTTTTCTTTTTACCTTGAAATCTTAGCTTATCTATCGTTGTGAGCTAAAAAGAGGTCTTCCCTCTTTTTAAAAACTTAATAAAATTTAAAAATGTTCTAAATTAACATTTATTTCATAATTAAAACAAATGAAAAATTCACTAGGCTTCTCCCCTGCTTAGCACTTCAACTAAAACTTACTGACATGTTTTCCTAACCATCCCCAGTTTGGTTCCATTAGATCTGGTGTCATGGACCCCTAAGCCAGTCTGGAGAAAGCTACATATTTCCACTCAGAATGGTTTTAAATGCATAATATACAGAATATATGATTACAAAGAAAGATAATTTTAGTGAAATTCAGCAGAAGGTGGTGATATTGACCTTGGGAATAATGGAAAAGAGGCTAGGCAGGAAGAGAGGAGACATGAAGACCAAGAACTAACTAAAAAGGGGTCAGAAAGGTTAGATAAAATGCAGAAAAGAATGGGATCAAGAGAGACAAATGAAAAAAGGCTTAACAATAATTATTATATCCTTCAAAAAAATAAAAAACTAGAACTGCCTTATGACCCAGCAATTCCACTTCTGGGCATTTATTTTTAAAATATATTTTTATTAATTTCAGAGAGGGAGAGAGAGATAGAAATATCAATGATGAGCGAGAACCACTGATCGGCTGCCTCCTGCATACCCACACTGGGGATCGAGTCCACAACCCGGGCATGTGCCCTGACAGGGAATCAAATCGTGATCTCCTGGTTCATAGGTTGATGCTCAACCACTGAATCATGCCGGTCAGGCTCTGGGTATTTATCCAAAGAAACCTGAAACACTAATTCAAATGAATATGTGTTCACTGCACTGTTATTTACAATAGCCAAGATTTGGAAGCAGCCCAAGTGTCCATCAGTAGATGAGTGGATAAAACAGTTATGGTACATTTACATAATAAAATACTACTCGGCAGTAAAAGGAATAAAATTTTACCCTTTGTGACAGCATAGATCAGTGGTTCTCAACCTTGGCTGCACATTAGAATCACCTGGGAATCTTTTTAAAATCCTGATTTCTGGGCCTCATCCTCCGGAAATTCTGTTTCTTTGTTACTAATGTTGTGGCCCACCCCATAACAAAACAGAATGAATTTCCGGAGGATGAGGCCCAGAAATCAGGATTTTAAAAAGATTCCCAGGTGATTCTAACATGCAGCCAAGGTTGAGAACCACTGGCATAGATGGACCTGGGGAACGTTATGCTAAGTGAAATAAGCCAGTCAGAGAAAGACAAGTACCATAGGACTTCACTCATATGTGGAATCTAATGAACAAACTGAACTAACAAGCAAAATAGAAACAGACTCATAGACACAGAGAACAGATTGATAGTTTACTCCACAGGGAGCAGCCAGGATGAATCTTTAAAAAGAAAAGATACCATCAGTTAACAGTTTAAAGACGAAAAGCCATATGATCATCATATCAATTAAAGGAGAAAAGGCATTTGACAAAATTCAGTACTCAGTCATGATAAAAATTCTTAAACTAGGAATAGCTTGTCAACCTAATAAAAAGAATCTGCAAAAAACCCTACAACTAACATATATTTAATGGTGAAAGACTGAATGCATTTCCTGTAAGATCAGGAACAAGACGAGCTTGTTTGATTTCACCGCTCCTATGACACATAGTACTGGAAATACTAGCCAGAGAAGTAAGGCAAGAAAAGGAAATAAAAGGCACATAGAAGGGAAAACACTGTCTCTATTCACAGACACATTAGAAAATGTACGAAATCAATAAAAAAAACCTCCTAGAATAGTTTAGTTTAGCAAGGTCTCAGGATACAGGGTCAACTCACAGAAATCAACCATACTGCTATAAACTGGCAATGAATAACTTAAAAACACAGCAGTACTTACAATTGCTTCAAAAAAATGTTTCTAGGTGCAGCCGTGGGCAAACTACAGCCTGCGGGCCGGATCCGGCCCGTTTGAAATGAATAAAACTAAAAAAAAAAAAAAAGACTGTACCCTTTTATGTAATGATGTTTACTTTGAATTTATATTAGTTCACACAAACACTCCATCCATGCTTTTGTTCTGGCCCTCCGGTCCAGTTTAAGAACCCACTGTGGCCTCGAGTCAAAAAGTTTGCCCACCCCTGTTCTAGGTGTAAATCTTAAAAGATCTCCTATATATAAGGAGAGATATACTGTGTTAATGGATTAAAAAACAAAATAAAAATGTCAATTTCCCAATTGAACTATGGTTTTAGTGCAGTTCCTACCAAAATCCCAGCAGGATTATTTTGTAGATTCAAAACTTTACATGTTAAGGAGGTGGAACAGCTAAAACAATTCTGAATAAGGAGTATTAAGTTAGAGGAATTTCACTACCTGATTTTAAGACTTACTATACAGCTACAGTAAACAAGACAGTAATTCCTGATAGAAGGATAGCCTCAAAGATCAATGGAACAGAACAGAGAATTCAGAAATAGATTCTCACAAGTACAGTCATCTGATTTTTGACAAAGGTGCAAATGCAATTCAATGGAGGAAGGATAACTTTTTAAAACTGATTATTAGAGAGGAAAGGGAGAGGGAAAGAGGGAGAGGGGGAGAGAGAGACATTGATGTGAAAGCGAAACACTGAGTGGCTGCTTCCTGCATACCACCTACCAGGGATGGAGCCTGCAACCTGGGCATGTGTCCTGACTGTGAAACAAACCAGCAACCTTTCGGTACACAGGACGATGGCCAATGAACTGTGCCACACTGGCCAGGCCATGGAGAAAGAATATTTTTTTCAACAGATGGTGTAGAAACAACTGGACATCCATAGACAAAATATAAACTTCAATCTAAACTTCACACTTTTATATAAAAACTAGAGGCCCGGTGCACAAAATCTGTGCACAGGTAGGGTCCCTAGGCTTGGCTGGTGATCAGGGCTGATCTGGGCCTTCCTTCCCCCAGCTGCCAGTCGGGGCCTTCCTTCATTCTGCACTGCACCCTGGTGGTCAGCCCACGTCATACTGAGCGGTAGAACTCCCGAGGAGACAATTTGCATATTAGCCTTTTATTATAAGGATTAAGTAAAAATGGATTACAGAATTATGTATGCAAGATATAAAGCTTTTAGAAGAAAACAGAACAAAGTTTTGGGATCTGAGGATAAGCAAAGAATTCACAGATTTGACAACAATGGAACAATCCATTAAAGAAAAAGTGGATAAATTAGACTTCATCAAAATTATTTTTTTTTGTTTGCTCTGCAAAAGCCACTGTTAAGAAGAAGATAAGCTGCAGACCATGAGAAAATATTTACAAATCACATACTCAAAAAAGGATTTGTATCCAGAATATGTAAAGAACTCACTAATTTCAACAAGAAATCAATAATCCCATTAGAATATGAGCAAAAGACTTGAACAGACATTCACCAAAAAGGACATATAGATAGCAAAGTGCATGAATATATGCTCAACATCATTAGCCATTAGGGAAATGCAAATTAATGGTACAATGAGATGTCACTACATACCTATTAGAATCACTGAAATAAAAAATAAATACTAAATGCTGGCAAGGATGCGGAGAAACTGAATCTCACGTATATTGTTGGTGGGAATGTAAAATGATGCAGCTGCTCTGGAAAAGTGGTAGCTTCTTATAAAGTAAAACATATACTTATCACACAACCCATCAATTGCACTCCTGGGAACTTACTCTAGAGAGATAAAAATATATTTTCACATAAAAACCTGTACGAAACTATTTACAGCAGTTTTATTTTTATCACTCCAAACTGGAAACAGAAAAGTCCTTCAGTCAGTCAATGGTTAAAAAAATTGTAGTACAGCCATACAATGGTATACTTCTTAGCATTAAAATGAAAGGAACTACTGAAACACACAACATATTGGATGGATTTTAAGGAAATAATGCTGAGTGAAATAAACCAACGATAACATAATGTATAATTCCATTTATATAACACTCTCCAAGTACTAAAATTAAAGTGATAGAGAACAGATCAGTGATTGCCAGAGGTTAAGGTTGTGGGAAAGGTCTGACTATATATAGATGGTCCCTGACTTACCATAGTTCAACTTAACCATGGTGCAAAAGCAATGCACATTCAGTAGAAATGAACTTCAAATTTTGAATTTTGATCTTTTCTCGTGCTAGTGATATTCAGTAGATACTCTCTCATGTGATGCTGTTCAGTGGCAGCGAGCTGCAGCTCTCCATCAGCCCCAAGAACACCAGGGTAAGCAACCAATGTTCTACAGTGTTGTGTGTTGCCAGCATTTTGGACATTGTGTTTTGTTTTCACATCCCATCATGTCTACAAAATGCCTGTATCTTTGACTCTTGCTTCTGATAAGAAGAGGAAGGCAATTACTCTTGAAATGAACCTCAAGAAAATTGCCCAACTGTAGGTTAATGTAACGTGTTCTAAGCTCGTTTAGACTAAGCTTTGATGTTGGTAGCTTAGGCGTACTACATTTTCGACTTAACGGTATTTTCAACTTATGATGGGTTTATTGGAAATAACCCGATCCTATGTCGAGGTACATCTATATAGAGATAACACAAAGAAATGTCTTTGTGGTGATGAGTACTTCTAGTTCTATATCCTGACTGTGATGGTTACGTAAACCTATACACATGATAAATGATATAGAACTATACATATACAAGGACCAAAAAATAAATCATGTTATAAGTGAGGGCAAAAGGCTTAAAACTCTTCAGTGGCTTCCTATCTCATCCTGAATAAAATCTAAAGTCCTTACTACAATCTAAAGATGCTACATGAAAAGCACATACCCAAATGTCATCTTCCCTTCTCCCTCTGTCTTAGCTCCAACTACACAGGCCTTCTTGCTCTTCGAACATTTCAAGCATGCTCCCACCTACAGGCCTCTGCATTTGTTTTTGCCTCCATTTGGAAAACCTTCCCTTGATCACTTCAAGTATTTGCTCAAATCTCATCTAATCAGAGAAGTTTTCCCCATCTCACACCATATAAAGTGATGTCTTCTTCCTCTCTCTCTCTCCAAAGAAACCTTAAAATCAGCAAACAGAACTCAAACATCTTCCTCACCTGTTACTGTCCCCTGGTATGTTCTTGTATTGGTGAATGGCAGTACTCAAGCTAGGGCATGTGCAATCCTTACCTTGTTTTACTTAATACTCAGTTTCGGCTTCTCAATTCATCAGCTACTCTTTTACTTAATCACAGACCTAATTCAGCTCCTTATCAACTCTCAAATATCTGTCTCTCTCCCACAAATGGCTCTTTTCTAAAACTAGAGGCCCAGTGCACCGGTGGGGTCCCTCGGCCTGACCTGTGCCCTCTTGCAATCCGTGACTCCTCGGGAGATGTCGGACTGCCAGTTTTGGCCCAATCCCCACAGGCCAGGCCGAGGGACCACACCGGTGTGTGAATCCATGCCCTGGGCCTCTAGTATGCATATAAGATCTTTGGTTAATCTCTTCCTGCCCTCCCTCCTCCCCCCTAAGATTCATCAGTCTGTTCCATGTTCCCGTGCCTGTGCTTTGAGCGTCTGCCCCCTGGTGGTCAGTGTGCATCATAAGTACTGGTCGAACGGTCACTTAGGCTTATATATATATAGATATTCTCTACAATGCAGCCAGAGAAATCTTTCTAGAATATGAATTTACGCACTTGCCTTCCATCATTTACAGGATGAAGTCAAATCTACTTTATAAAGCATGTAAGTACCTTCATACTCTGCTTCCTTAATTTTTCACCTCACTTCCTATTAACCCAGTGCTAGTGCCTAATGCACTGTGGAACTACTCAGTTACTGAATACATGTGGACTTTCCTCTCTTCCATCTTTTGTGCATGCTGTTCTCTCTGACTGAAATGGCTTTTCTTCTCCCAACTTGTACTTCTATTTGACATACATTTAGATTAAGTGTCACTTTTCCTCTGAAGATTTCCTTCTCATATCCCTTTATTCCTCACTGAGCCAGACATCCTATAGATTCCTGAAGTGTTCTATGTTTAACCCTGTCACTGCATTTGTTACAGCAAAGCATACTATTTTGCATGTCTATTGAGGGCAAGAACTGTACTCATCTCTCCATCCTTATCACCTAGCAAAGTACCTGGCACAGAGTAGGAACTCAAAACCACTGGATTAGTGAATTAGATGGACTAATAAAAAATGCAGAGATGAGATATAGTGAAAGAATGAGTCAGGCAAGATTTCTTGGGTTAGCCACCTATTTTGCATAGGTGTGTCAAAGAAGGCATATGAAACAAACTCTATGGAGTTTCTTGCTAGTCTTTTGATCATGTGATATCCTATAAAAGTTGAAGTACTAATCCTGTGGCTTGGCTTGGCTAAGATCACAAGTTCAATTTTCCCATGAACCAGTTACCTTCCCCCCAAAGTACTTATTGTTCCACTTGCAGAGCTTCAGAAACTGCTCTAAACAGTCACCCTGTAAATTCATGCCACTGTTCATGAGGGGAAAATCTCATGAAGAGAATGAGGATGTCTCATGCAGGCCAACCAATCACCTCAGCTAGAAAAATCTCAAAGAAAAAGCCTGAAAGAAAAAGCAAGGTCAACCAATACATGCCAATACATTTTTATATGTAAAAAAGCAGAATCATCTATGTGGAAACAGGAATTTTTTGAAACCCCCGTTTCCAAGTTTATCTTTCCATTTCTTTAGAAAATTATCATAAAGTGGCAAACAGTACTTAGTCAAGTACAGTTCAGGTACATGTTAGTCAAAAGGTAAACAGCAAGTTACACTCAATGCAATTAAATAACAAGCATCAGGAAATTTAGCACTATATCCCAATGAATGTAAACATGGACACAGAAAAGAGTATTGTTGACATAACAGAAAAATATTAATTAGCAACTTAAAACAGAAAAAGTACAATGTTATTTTATACAGATAAAGTGGCACAAGTTTATAGTACATTTAACTCATATTTGAAGTGTTTTCAAAATCTGATCCATGCCAATTTTCTAGTGCTTTTCATACAAAGAATTATGGGTTGTAGACTACTTCCAAATTGAAAATGTGGGTTTTTTTCACAGGAATGGGTAAGAAAAATAAAAAGAATTAATAATAATTTGCATGTTTATTTTGTGATTAAAAAAACAACAGTGATGTTTTATTTATTTCATCCTTGGTCTAAAGAGTTCCAGCAAATTAAACAGTATAGAAATTATTTCTTTTTCATTCTATTTGTTGAGGAAAAATGAATTAAACAAGTATCCTGAAAAAAAAACAACAACTGTCTAACAAAACAAAACTCCAATGAAATTACTTCCCATTATTTAAGTTACATATATCTAATGTAACTAGAACTAGAATTCACCTTGTCCTATTTGAAAGATTGGATTTCTAAAAATTAAGCTTTACTAAATAGAAGGTGCTCAAAAATGAAGCTAATATAAATTACAGTGAAGAAAAGCTGTAGCACAGGTTACCACAGGGTATATTTTACATTTTGACTAGTACTTATTGATGTCTACCTACTAGGTTCCAGATAGGTACTGTACTAGCTGACATAAGAAATACAGAAGATAATGTAGTTAAAACTACCAGGCAGAGTAGGTGTTACTATACATATGTATTTTTTCTAAAGAAAAGTCCTAGGTTCAAAGAGTTTGAATGATTAACTTAAAACCTCATAGCTATAGTTCTCAATAGAATTCATTTGAACTTTGGTTCATCATACTTTAAAACCCAGATCTAAATTATTACACTTCACTGACTCCCAACATGGTAAAATTAAGGTATTTAAAGGGGTGGAGGTTGACAAGCTGACAGAGACCAACTCAAAAGCCAGTATTTTCCTTAGTTGCTAAGAAAATTAAAATCAGGTAGGCTCCCTTCTACTCCTATCTCTCCAGTTCATATCAGAATTATTGTTCTTGTTAATTTCTCTGACTAAACAAAACTTGCGTGTGAGAACCATGCTTTGCAAGGTCAAGATGCTGATTCCAAATTTTTGTTTATATTGGCAAGTATTTTCTCTCGTAGGGAATGGAAAATCTTTCCATCAATTACTATTGGCTCTATACTGATGAAACAAGCAATATCCTTGGCCTGCCTGAATGGTAATTTGATAGGAAACAAACTTGTGATGTGCTTAATTCTGCTAATATTAAAAAGGTTAACATTAAGATATTAAAGGTCAAAAGAAATTTTCCTTAATATAAATGTTAGAGTAAAACTTTAAGGTAAAATTCAAAATAATAGTATTATTTAATAATTCAGATGAAAGTATAGTTAGTAAACCTGGGAATAAGTAGAATTTACTAATTGAATATTACTTTCACACACTTTGTTGTTGTTGCAATAATTCATTCTCCCAGAACCTATCTATCTTCTGCGCCAAGCAGGCAAGTTAAATGGACAGAATTACCCCCCAGAAACTTTCAAGTTTTTAATGGTAGCACTAATTCCTGTAATATACCCAGAAATGTGGCATTGCTTTTGACCTACTGTTTTAGCAAGGTTGAGGGTGGGGGACTGGTTACAGGGATCACACATTTTCTTTTTTCAGTTTTTTTTTTAATTGTCTAAAGTTTTACATATGTCTCCTTTCCCCCCAATTGACCCCCCCCCCTCCCCAGCCATTCCCACCACGGGCAAGCCCCCACCACACATTTTCTTTAATGTATTAGTTCTTTTGAATTATTTTACTAATAACAATCAGCATTTATATATTTCCACCATAATCTCTGTTAAGTTCTACATATCTTATTACTCTTGCTTCTCCTGCCTCTCTCTACAGGACCTTTCCTAATTTATTATTTGGCTTCTGTGACTTGTACTAGGACTGTTATTGTTTTTCTTCTTTTTTAAAAATATATTTTATTGATTTTTTACAGAGAGAAAGGGAGAGGGACAGAGAGTTAGAAACATTGATGGAGAAACATCATCAATTCAGCTGCCTCCTGCACACTCCCCACAGGGGATGTGCCAGCAACCAAGGTATATGCCCTTGACCGGAATCGAACCTGGGACCTTTCAGTCCACAGGCCGATGCTCTATCCACTGAGCCAAACCAGTCAGGGCTTGCTTTTCTTCTTAAGTAAAACAAGAACGCCATTTTCTTTAACAAAATACTACAAATTCTTAAAATGCCATCCGTTACCTATGCTGTACCTGTTTGTGGATAAATGAGACTTTCTTTCTGAAGCCACTCAAACTAATACTAAGCAGTAGTATCCTTTTCCAGTGGGAGACTGTTACAGTTCAAAACAAGCAAACAACTCACAAGAGCATCAAAATACTTAATTGTATGTTTTTCTTTTTTTTTTAAATATATTTTATTGATTTTTTACAGAGAGGAAGGGAGAAAGGTAGAGAGTCAGAAACATCGACGAGAGAGAAACATCGATCAGCTGCCTCCTGCACATCTCCTACTGGGGATGTGCCCGCAACCCAGGTACATGCCCTTGACCGGAATCGAACCTGGGACCCTTCGGTCCGCAGGCCGACGCTCTATCCACTGAGCCAAACCGGTTTCGGCTATGTTTTTCTATCTCACTTGTAAAATAGTATTGTGTCACATCAAATTTGAATAGAAAACAATTTGTCCTATACACGTTTGTGGCTACTTCTTTAAAGCCAGGGAGTATCCTATGTAAGAAAAGCCTAGCTACCAAGTGGTAGAACGACCAGAACGACCGGTTGACCAGTCACTATGACGTGCACTGACCACCAGGGAGCAGACGCTCAATGCAGGAGATGCCCCCTGGTGGTCAGTGCGCTCCCACAGTTGGAGCGCAGCTCGGCTGACTGGGATGAGCAGCTGCTCCCGCAGAGGGAGCAGCCACTCAGAGGGCAGGTCCACAGCTGCTCAACTGACCAGGATGAGCTGCGGCGCTCCCACAGCTGGCCGATCCCCGTAGGCCATGCCCCGCACTAGTGCACGAATCCCGTGCACCAGGCCTCTAGTCATTTGTATAAATGACTAAAGGTCTTACAACTTAAGGGAAGTATTAAGTTTTAGGAAAGCTAAAATTATTATTCATTAGGCAGGGGATAACTTGCCACAGAACAGGAAAAGCTGACTGGTGCTAAGATTTAAACATCTAAAAAATGGGTTACTGTTAAAATAGGGTAAGGTGGGATGTTTTCCCTTTTCTGTGAAAACACATCATAATATAATAAAACTAGTGACCCAGTGCATGGATTTGTGAGCACTGAAAGGAAATTAATTAGAAGGTGACCGGTGGGGCAGGCTTGGTGAGAAAGGTCAGACATGCCCTGGAGCCAACCTCCCTTGGTCCCTCCTCTCTCCGGTGTCTACGGAGTGAGTGGGATCACTCCAGCAGGTGGGGTCCCTCAGCCTGGCCTGCAGGCATCAGGCTGAAACCAGCTCTCCTCCAACATCCCCCTAGAGGTCCCGGAGTGCGAGAGGGCATTCTGCAAAGTTGCTGTCATTCAGTTGCAAACGCAAATGTGCAGTAAACCAGACTCAGGGACGATAGTGCCCCAGCAACAACATAACCCAGGCTGAAGGTGGAATTGCGCGGCTCCGCGAGGAATCGGGCTCCCTCCTCTCTCGTTTCGGGGTGCATCACCCGAGAACCACTGCTGCCAAGTCACTGCAGCTAGGCAGCTCCTGCATTTAGTGTCTGCCCCCTGGTGGTCAGTGCATGTCATAGCGACCAGCTGGAGGGTGGGAGGGACACTTAGCATATTAGCCTTTTATGTATATATAAAAGAAGATGACTGAGCCCAGCTGGTGTGTCTCAGTGATTGAGTGTCCACCCATGAACCAGGGTTCGATTCCTGGTCAGGGCACATGCCCTGGTTTTGGGCTCCATCCCCCATGGGGGGTGTGGGAGACAGCCAAGCCAATGATTCTTTCTCATCATTGATGTTTCTCTCTCTCTGAAATCAAAAGTATATATGTATATGTATATGTGTGTATATGTATATGTATATGTATATGTATATGTATATGTATATGTATATGTATATGTATATGTATATGTATATGTATATATATAAAAGTGACTGAGCTACTTAATTTATAAAGCCGGTATAAACCTAGTTTTATTGAAACTGCCTTGAAGAGATAGATAAAACTGTCTTTTAGCAACTAAGAGCATATAATTATGCATGATTTTTTCAACTCTCCTTTTTAAAACTGCTATTCACTTTAATTTCAACAACTCACAGAAAATAAATTAGCAAATACTAATCTAGCTGCAAATAACTGATTTCTTCTTTTCAATTTCTAGGATATTTTTCAAATTTTTGGCTAGATTTAAAAAATGGCATTCAGAAGACTTTGCATGACATCTTAGTCTGTGCTTAAAATTTGAGATTCAAAGACATGTTTAGACCACACACTTTTCAGACTCAGAAGGTGCTTACTACCAAAGAAAAACTATCAATAAGAACCATTTGACATTTAACACACAGCTTGACTATAGGCCAGGCACTGAAGATATGGTGAAGTCAAGATGGAAGGAAAATCAAACATGGTCTGTCCTGGAGAAATTCAATTTTGTGATTGCCTAATAAAAAAATGAAAAAACAATTGCAGTTTGATTGCCTATTCCACTCTTTCCTCAAGAAACTCATTCACATTATTTTATCTTTGTAAAAGTTGTAAATTCTTTGCATTACCTCTCTTCACACAATAAAGGAGTAATAAATATGACAATAGCAAACATTTATTGAATATTTACAATATGCCAGGCACTGTTTTAAACCTTTTACAAGTTTTTCCATGAATTGGAATCTTACACAATATTTATATCTACTTGTCAAAATGCTGACACCTAGCTCATCAACCTATATAAGATGTATCACAATGTTTCTTCACCAGAAAAAGGAAGACAGCAAGTTTACTCCTGATAACATGTTGATTAGCTAACATGTATATATAGACTCCCCAGAAAGTACTAGTGACTTTAAGTTACAGTTGCATTTTAATTAACCTTATATACTATCAGGCAAGACTGCTTTAGTTGTTCAAATCAAATGTACATTAAACAATGTCCCACACAGTACTATGAGAATTTGGAAGAGTCACCAACTTCAACTATTTTTATAGAACTCCAGGTAGGCAGTATACAAAAAAGTTGAAATTTACTGAGCCCCTTCTATATCAGGTGATTTACATAAAATGTATAATTTATCTTCACAACAACCTTACAGATATTATAAGTCATTTTACAGAAAAGAAAACAAGCTCAGAGAAGCTAAGTAAGACATTATTATTGGTCCCAAATCACAAAACTAATAGGTGGCTATCAGGATAGTAAATTCAAATTTTCTACTGAGTCAGAAAGCAGATTTCTGAAGTACTAACAATAGGAAATAGATATTAATTGAAACTGTAACTCTTAAGTAGAAACATAATTGTGTTCCCAAGTTATAAAGTGCATTTTTAGTCAAAGAAAACATTTATGTATAGGACAGTTTTTGAAAGTTCAGAGAGGAAGGGAGAGAGAGACAGAAATATCAATGATGAAGAGAGAATCACTGATCAGCTGACTCCTATATGCCCCCACTGGGGACTGAGTCTGCAATCTAGGCATGTAGCCTGACTGGAAATCGAACCCTGACCTCCTGGTTCATTGGTCCATGCTCAACCACTGGGTATACCGGCTGGGCCATTACACAATTTTTAAAAGAACAAATAGGCTATATCCATTCCCCAAACCCCTTTTCTGTTTTATTTTTCTCCACAATACTTTTTTCTCCCAGACACACTACATTTTACTTATGTATGCCTTCTACTACTAAAATGTAAACTATATGAGGACAGAAATTTTGTCAATTAATATCCATTGCTGCATTTCTAGCATCTCAAAGGTCCTTGGCACATAGTAAGTGCTCAATAAATATTTGTGAAATAAATGAAAGCTGGCTACCCAATAGGCATTCAGTAGGCATTAGTTTCTCTTTCTTTTATTATGTAGGAAACACTAAAAAGGTTAACATTAAGATATTAAAGGTTAAAAGAAATTTACCACTCCCTTAATACCAAATTTTGAACTGGAATAGATAATTAGGAATATAATAAAATTTCTTATTGAAGTTTTACATTAAGAATAATAGGCAAGTTAGAAATACACATTCAGCAAAGCCTCATTTATCAAGCATTGTCAGGAAATAAGAGGGTCTACATAAATAATTTCAAACGAATGCATTTTAAGTGCCAAAACTTTAATCAATTTTCATAGGGAATATATATCCACGATTTCACTTTGTGGCAATTCTGACTTGGATATCTTTCTGAAACATCAACTTGTTAACAGTGCTTTTAACAGTAGCTCACTCGTTTTCTGAGGATTGAAAAACTAGAAACTAAGCATATTCTGAAATGAGTCAAAAATCCAAATGAAAAGTCTAAGCGAAAAGCATAACTTTAATGTAGCTGGCTAGAAGTAGTAAGTACTTACTACTAAAAATATTATTTTAAGGGATAGAATACTTAGAAGACAAAGACAGCCATTCTTAATCTGACTATCAAGATAATCAAGTGTAGTGGCTAACTAAAGAGAATGTAAAAAGTATATTCAATACATACTAGCCTAAGAGTAAACTTACTCAGGCTCTTCAGCTTTCTGATAAAGCAAGTATCCTTGATTTTTTAGGATCAGAATCATTGATGAAATATTAAAATACAGTAAGTATTTTGGAAATATGAGCCAGAGGTAAATAAGTATGAATATACATATATTCAAATTTCACACAATGTATTGCCCCCAAATCCCTACCATCTTAATACAGAGGGTTTAAAATAAGATAACATGTATATATTGTCAGAGTCTCTCAAAAGATTAGAGCAAATCTCCTTAGTACAGTTCAGTACAGTATGATCACTTTCCTATGCTTGGCAGCCACCACTACCTACATCTCCAAATTCCTAGCTGCCTAAAACTGTTTATCTAATCCTCCACCATAACCCCTATCTTCTCCTTCTTACTATTTTGCCCCAATTATCACATTTGCCTCTGTTATTACCTCATTATCCTTCTATTATAGAGAGTCCCAATTTATTTAGAGGATCAAATAAAGATAATGTAAATGAAATAAGGAAAAAATGCTACTACTATACTTCTCTGGGTCATGGGGGCCTAGACAGTAGAGATATAATGGAATTGAAGCCATTCTGAATTATACTTTTATTTATGGACTTTACATATTATAAAGATTATCAAGGACTTTTTTCCAAAATATTTTAACAAGGCAAAAATTTCCCTTTCAACTTTAAAAAATAAACTTTTAGTCTTGATCAGTTTATATAACTAAAAAACTGCTGTTTTAGAAAATTCAGACATTCTCACAGATTTTTTTTTGGCATGAAACTCATAGTCTACATTACACCTATTTTTCAAAATGTAGTATGTTCATAGACATGTACATACATTTCATCCTAAACAGTATTTTAAGAATTTTCCTTACAGGAAAAACTACAGAAGTAAATAAACTTTTACTTCTATCAAGACACACAAGACCAATCATGTTAAGACATTTACTCAAGTATAATGTGTTGCTAACACTAAAGAAGCAATTCTCAATAATGACATAACTGGGGATCTGGGTAGTGCCTACTTAACTCTGCAGAGTTTTAAAACCCCCTCCTCTCATTAGGTGTAATAACTGGTATGCAAGTTTTAAACAATATCCTTAGTTGAAGGCAAGCACTTCTTTCCACTAAAATGAGGACCAAATATAAGTACTATTTCCATCAAATGAGATTGAGCCAGGTTAAAATTATTTTTCAGGAAATGTGTAATATATGAGAGTCTGACCGTTTCCCACTTCTTAATGAGTTACAAAAGCACAGGTTCTACTAAGTGACAATTCACTAAAGAGGGTTGTGTCTGTCCTTTAATAACACTTTTAAACGTAGGAAAAGTTATTCCATGCACCCACGAGAAAACTGAAATAATGGAGTATACTCACTGGATGACTTACTTATCTAATTAACACATTACACTTTCAGTTGATCCTTTAAAGATTTAAATCTTAAGCACCTTCTATTAAAAACTGAGTAGATTTTAAGAGGGGAAAAACCCCAACAGAAGTTCTGAATCACTGGAATTTTTGTTCTATTTCCTGTTAACACACTGATAGTAACATCATTCAATATATTTGTCCAATACACATTTTTAAAAAACTATAGGATCCTTTTAAAACTAACTTGGCCCTCATTTAATTTGTAGCTCATTTATCTGACAATTCCATTGTTTCTCATTTATGTGCTCAGCCAAGGCATACAATAAGATGAAAAGCATGCCTTCCTTTATTAGAGAATGCAAAATCTAAAGTCTCAAGCTGTCAACACTTAAAATCAATCACGACTTCATTGTTATAAAAAAGTTTAAAGGTGTTTTTTTAAAAAAGATGTCAATACCCTGCTACTGTCTGAAGAGCAGTAGTAGTATAAAAACTGAAAGCAAAAATTCTATTCCATGCCCACCGAAATTCCCGGCCAAATCTGAAAATTGCATAATGAGCAACATACTCTTTTGAGTGAACGAAAGCACCAATTAACTCCTTCTATAAAATATGAATCAACCTGACCCTGAATTTCGACACTTGACAAACTTACCTAAAACAGACAAAATGGATGCAAAATTCTACTGCCTCACTGCTGCCTCGAATACCACCTTAGTGTTCAAGAACTTTCCCATGAATAAGGGCAATGAAAACGGCCTGGCCCTGCCCAGGGGACCTGCACTGTGTGAATTCGAGACCCCTGAGAGGCTGCACCCGCCCCCCCCAAACCCCTCTTATCAGAAACATTTCAAGAATTTCTCCACCACAATTAAGCTGACTTGAAGAATGGAAACCTAACGTCTCAAATATACTATATATGGAATGAAACGTGGCCAAACACACAAATACACGCTCACACGGGCTGACCCTCGGGGATCCAGCTCTGCCCGAGCCACACCGCAGCATCAGCAGCCGAAGGATACACCTGTCACCTGCCCGGCCGCAAGCGCAATGTCAGGGTTTGCCGCCGACCCACCAGAACGCTAGGGCTAGGGCTGCCCTGTGCAATCGAGGGGGCCCCCGCAGGACCACAGCGGGGCGTGCTCCCCACTTCCAGGCTGCAGACAACCACCACTGCAAAGGGGA
>NW_005371441.1:894028-909736 GCF_000412655.1 Myotis brandtii | reverse complement strand
AGCCGCCCGGACGCCTGGACTCCCAGCTGCTCCGGGGTTCGCGTGCGCCCGGGAGGAAACACACAGAATCGAAAAGCTGCGAGCGTGTGCGGTTTCCATTTTCTTCTCGTTGCACGTTCCTAGAAGTCCTGGAGGCAGAGCCAACGACACTTTAACTCGGGGGGAGCCGGGCAGGCTTCGTTCTATCTTCTTAAAGAAATATTTAGTTTCCTCCGGGCCAGACACCCACTCGGGCGTGCCTCCCAGGGTAAAACGTGTATGCAAACATTCTAGCGCTTTCATGGTGTCCGAAACGCGCCGGCCTCCTGCTGCCCCGTCCGCGATGCCTGGATCGCCCGTGTCTTCCCGGGAACAGCCCTCACTCCCCAGGGAAACCCTCCGGGACCGTCTTCCTTCTGCTCCCGTGTGAGCGCTGTTCCGACTGCGAGAGCCTCCCTCCCCCCTTCATCTTCAGGACACGTTTCCCTAAGGGGATTTTCCCAGCTCTTTTCACTCCTCTAAAAATACCCAAAATCTTGGGATATAGGACCAATTCAAAACCTCTTCCACTTCGAAAGTCAAAAGTGTTCATTAGTACTTATAAATCAGAATTGAAGTATTTTCCCTACATAGTCGATTTCATTAAGAGATGTAAAAGTAAGTTATGATTTAAAAATGGAAAGGCTATAGTTTTTAATTTATTCCCTGGGAGTAGTAAGAAATCACTAAACTTTAATACTTTACAGTAGTCCTCTGAGGGATTATGTTCATACTCAATATTAAAATAATTGATGAAGTGAATTAGAGAAACGGAATCCCTTATTGAGTAAATTTCACTTGTCTTTGAAACCATTATAAGCACAGTTGCTTTTGAAATGGTAGAGTTATGTATTTTATACAAAAAATGTATACGTACATATTTTAGTAGAAATAAAAGTCTTTATAAACTTAAGGATATTATAGGTGTGAATAGGTCAAGTCTAAGAACCATGGGTGGTAGAGAAAGTATGTATAACAATACATCCTTGCACCTGCACTAAGAGCTTTACCCTGGATTTCCTCATGAGGAAGCATGATACAAACTCAAATAAAGGAAAATTCTATAAAATAACTGGCCTGTTTTCTTAAAAAACTGTGAATGTCCTAAAAGACAAATCAAAACTGCAGATTAAAGGAAACTAAATGCAATATTTAACCCTGAACTGGATCCTTTACTAGAAGAAAAAAATGCTATAAAGGACATTATTGGGATAACTGATGCACTATATGGACTATAGATAAAAGTACCGTTTCAGTGTTAAATTTCCTGAATATGTTATGCACAAGAATATCTTTATTCATAAGAAAACACTGAAATACTAAGAGGTAAATAGGATTATGCATGCAATTTTCTCCCAAATGGTTCAGAAAAATCTTACACACACACACACACACACAAAATCTCACATCTTCCAGACACATATACAGGAAGAGATTAACAAAATCTAAAAATTGGCAAATCTAGGTTATTGTTTTTACTGAAGAACCAATTTTATTTCCATTGAGGTTGGAATATGATGAAAAAGGGGATAATCGTATAAAATTTAAAGTCAGCCATAAGGAAGAACTTCCAGAAAATGAGGTTTCCAAAATACAAGAACAGATTGATTCCTAGGAGAATAATTCACAGGACAAAAGAGAAGATATTTGCTTTTTTTGGAGTCTATAATCAAATTATAGCTTTTCCCCCAAAGATGGCTTAACTGTTCTCATGCTTGAAGATGGTGGTATGTTTTTGTTTTGTTTTTTATTGTGGTGAAAAAAAAGTAACAGTAAATTTACCATCTTAACCATTTTTAAACATTAAGTAGTGTTAAGTATATTTAAATTGTTGTGCAGCAGATCTCTAGAGCTTCTTCAGCTTGCCACACAGAAACTCTACACCCACTAAACACTAATTCTCTCTCCCCAGTCCTTGGCAACCACATGGTATTTTTAAATTCCAAGAAATGTTTCAGTATTTTAAAAACTTGGTGAATATGGAAATTGCTGTACCATTCTTACACTTTTTCACTAAGTTTGAAATCATTGCAAAATTAAAGGTTTTTAAAAAGAAAGAGCTTTGAACTGCAGAGTTTTCCTACTTGACTAAAGAGGAGGAGTGTTGTGAGATATACAGGTAGAGAGAGAGAGAGGTCCTTTTACAATGGAACTGGCCATCTGTTTCTCAGTAACAGATGGAAGTTTTGGTCATTCAGCTTTCCTTTCTTCCCTATTTAATCTGCTTAAATTTGGAACAAAAGTAGCGAGGAACTATTCTATATTTGGTAAATGTGATTTCCATATTTAATGAACCAATAAATATTCAGTGCCTATTATCTACAAGCTTTGCAGAGAAAATAAGGGGAAAAAGCAAATCCGTGCTTTCAGGCGATCTCTGTAGTGATATCAGAAATAAAGTATAATCTCTGTACTACATTCAGGAATCTTTTATTTTTTAATTTTTAAAATATATTTTATTGATTTTTTATAGGGAGGAAGGGAGAGTGATAGAGAGTTAGAAACATCAGATCAGTTGCCTCCTGCACACTCCCTACTGGGTATGTGCCTGCAACCAAGGTACATACATGCCCTTGACTGCAATTGAACCTGGTACCCTTCTGTCCGCAGGCCGATAAGCCAAACCGGTTAGGGCCAGGAATCTTTTAGTCTAGTACTGTGGCCACTAGCTTCCTGTAGCTATTTACATTTTAAAGTAACTAAACAAAAAGAAAAATTCAGGCCCTCAGTTACACTAACCACATTTCAACTGCTCATTAACCATCTTCACAGAAAGTTCTACTGAACAGCACAGGTAGTAGAAGAGATTACACTATATACTCCTAAATAACATTAGTACAAAGTATATGATAATAAACACTATAGAAGCTTAGGGGGAGGGGAGATTACTTTGTAGGTTGTGGAAGTAGGGGAAACGTCATCGGGGATAGTTTCAAGAAGTCGAGTATGGACAGGAGGAAGTGGAACAAGATAATTCCAGGTAGAGAAAACTTGAACTAGGCAGAAAAGGAAGAGACATATTTGAGAGACACAATTCTATGTATCTGTAACATGAAGTATGTAAAGGAGGGTAGGGCTGTATGAAACCATAAATGCTAAGATGCTTAGAGTAGAGTATTCTCTAGGTAATAGGAAGTTACTAATGGTCTTTGAACAAGATAAAAGACATGACCTAATAGTTCTTTTTTTAAAATATTTTTTTATTGATTTTTTTACAGAGAGGAAGGGAGAGGGATAGAGAGTTAGAAACATCGATCAGCTGCCTCCTGCACACTCCCTACTGGGGATGTGCCCGCAACCAAGGTACATGCCCTTGACCAGAATCGAACCTGGGACCCTTGAGTCCGCAGGCTGACGCTCTAGCCACTGAGCCAAACCGGTTAGGGCCTAATAGTTCTTTAAGAAAGAGAATCTGGTAGCCTGTATATGAAATGGATTTGGTTTAAAGATATAAAGACCATGTAGCATTGCAAGAGCACAAATGAGAGATAATGAGTCTACCACTAAGGATGTTTTCAACAGCATTTAACAAATCCCAATTTAAAATGGCTTAAGCAGTAAGGAACTTTTATATCTCACAAGTTTGGGGATTACAATGTAGAGTAGTCTTCAGGTTTGAAAGATTAAGAACAGAGGTTTGATACTATCATCAAAGTACAGGTTCTTTCCATATCTGCTCTGATGTCTTGGGTGTTGGCATTATTTTCTGACTAATAACAAGATGGTAATGACAGTTCCAGGTATCATATCCTGAAGTCATAATATGCAGAGAAGAAGAGAGATCTTCTTAAGAAAGGGAAAATGTTTCCCAGAACCACTTCCCTTACCCTCTGGCTGACTTCCCTTCCAGCTCCTACGCCGCCGTGGTTGAATCACATGCCCATTCATGAAGCAGTCCCAGGTTTATATGCTGGCACAAGTGTTGGGGAGTCAAAGACAGAGAGGTGAGCATTTAAGATGACTCTAGGATTTAAGCCTAAATGACTATGGTACACAGGAAGAGAAGTTATGGAAGGAAATATGATTGTTGTGATAGTCCTAATTTGAGATGCTAAAGAAATAGCTAGGTGCAGATGATCAGCATGCAAAAATATGGGACTAGAGTTCAGAAGGAAGAATCAAAGATGAGGATATACGTTGAACATCATCTGCAGAGAGAAAATAAATAAAGCCATGAAATTGCCAAAGGAGAGGCGAGTGTCTACACAACAACCTTGGAAGCAGAGGAAACATGGCCAGAGAAGTAGGTGAACCCAGGCCATATATTGCACAGAAATCAAGAGGAATGGGTGGAATTTCAAGGCCAACAGTGTTAAATGCTATGGAGAAACTCAGAATGATACTGCCTTAGAAGGATTGGGTTATCAACTAGAAGGTCATTGTGACCGTTAAGAGAGTTGCTTCATAGTAATGTAGGAACAGGTAGATTTCAGGTGTTATGGTAGGTAGAAGCATGAAATCATGAAATATGGACTATTCTTTCAAAAAGATTCTGAAACAATATGGAAAACTTTATAATATTTAATGAAGGAAAAAGAAAAAACTTTAAAAAACATTAAACACATGAATTACAACACCAAGAAGTGTGTATAAGATTCTAGAAAAATATATAAAATGATTATAATTGTCTTGGAGTTGTTGGACATTGGGATATTTTCCCTCTATTTTTCCCAATTTTGTGTAATGTTTTTTCACTAAGTTTGAAATCATTGCAAAATTAAAAGTTTTTAAAAACAAAGAGCTTTGAACTGCAGAGGGATAGACTCATTATCTCTCATTTAGGCTCTTGCGATGCTACATGGTCTTTATATCTTTAAACCAAATCCCTGTCATACACATGCTACCAGATTATCTTTCTTAAAGAACTATTAGGTCATGTCTTTTATCTTGTTCAAAGACCATTAGTAACTTCCTATTGTCTAGAGAATACTCCACCTGAAATTTTATAACTAAAATGTATATGCATATCTTTAAAAATATTAACTGGCAAAGACAGAGGATGGTAATGTGAGGGTACTGTAAGGTTAAAAACATTTGGTTTTGTTTTGATTTGGAAGGAAATAAGAGACATTTGGCCATGTTTATATGCTGAGGTGAAAATTCAAAGTAGTGTGAAAGACTGAAGATGCAAGAATGAGGTGATGGCTTTTGAGCATCCAAGACAAGCATAGGGGAATAACATTGAAGACACAAAAGGAGAGTTTAACTTCATAGGGGAAGGGACACTTTCTGAGACAAAAAAAAAAAAAAGAAAGAAGAAAAAAAGAAAATCCCAATATATTTGTGTATGAATGTGTGTTTGTGTGTGTGTATAAATTGAAAGTTGATTCTAAAATGTGGAAACATAAGGGTCTAGAATAACTCAGACAATTTTGAAGAAGAATAAAGTTAAAAGACTTACTCTACCAAATTTAAAGATTTATTAAAAGGCTCAGTAATTAAGACAGTGTGGTATTGGCACAAGGATAGATGAATGCACCAAAGAAACATAATAGAGAATCCAGAAATAGAACTTGATTTATGACAAAGGCATTGCTGTAATTCAGTGAGGAAAGAATAATATTCCCAATAAATGGTGCTGGAGCAACTGGCTACTCATCACACCATACACAAAAAATTAATTCAAGATGGGTTACAGACCTAAATGAGGAGTTAAAAAAAACAAAGCTTCCATTAATCAAAAGACACAATCAGGAGAGTGGGTAGGGTAGAGATCATCTATTTCACTATCTACATATCTGACAATAGACTCATTCAGAATATGTAAAAATCTTCTACAAATCAATAAGAAAAACTAAACAACCCAATTTTTAAAATAGGGAAAAACTCTAGAAGAGGTACTCTACAAAGATGATTTCCAAATGGCCAATAAGTTCATGGAAAAGTGTTCAACAAAATTTCATACCAGGGAAATGCAAATTACAAACACAATGACATGTCACTACCTACTCATCAGAATGGCAAAAATTAAAAAGTCTGACAGCTCCAAGTGTTAACAAAAAAAGATATAGAGCAACCTCAATGCTCATACACTGCAGATGAAGTGTAAATTGGTTCAACCACGTTGGAAATCTCTTTGGCGGTATTCAAATAAGGTAAATATATACCTATTCTACGATCCAACTATGTTGGTTTATTTTATAATATTATGTGTCAACTTGGCTGGGCCATGGTGCCCAGACTATTGGTCAAACATTATTCAGGGTATTTCTGGGTGATATGTATATTTACATTTAACTTGGTGGACTTTCAGTAAAGCAGGTTGCCCTCCATGATGTGGGTGGGCCTCATTTAATCGTTGAAGGTTTGACTTGAACACAAGAACAACTTCCGCCCTAGCCGGTTTGGCTCAGTGGATAGAGCATCAGCCTTCAGACTTAGGGGTCCCAGGTTTGATTCCGGTCAAGGGCACATGCCCAGGTTGCAGGCTTGATCCCCAGTGTGCAGGAGGCAGCCGATCAATGATTCTCTCTCATCATTGATGTTTCTATCTCTCTCTCCCTCTCCCTTCCTCTCTGAAATCAATACAAATATGGGTTGTTGTTTTTTTAAAAGAACACCTTCCCCCAAGTAGGAGGAATTCTCCAGCAGATAGATGACTTTATGACTTGTCCTGAAATATCAGTTCTTTCTGGTTCTCCACCCTGATGGTTTTTAGACTGAAACTGCGATATTGGCTCTCCTTGGGTCTCCAGCCTGCCAGCACTCATTCTGTAAATTATGAATTTGCTAGTCTCCATAATCATGAGTCAATTCCTTGTCTATCTATCATTTATCGGTCTACCTATCATCTATCTATCATCTATCTATCTATCTATCTATCTATCTATCTATCTATCTATCTATCATCTCTCTATCTATCCTATTGATTCTGTTTCCCTGAAGAACTCTGACTAATACATCAATGATTTTACTCCTGGGTATATGACAATCAAAAAACATGTACATGAATATTCATATCATATTTATTCATAATAGCTCCAAACTGAATGTTCATAGCAGCTTTATTCTTAATAGCCCCAAACTGGCAACAGCCCAAATGTCTATCAAGAGAAGGATGAATAAATTGTAGTAAATTTACACAATGGAATATTAATAAAAAAGAGTGAATCTACCCATTTATTTATGGTTAATTAATTTTCAGTGAGAGTGTCAAGACAATTCAAGAGAGAGAGAGAATAGCTGTTGCAACAAATGGTACTGGGACAATTGATAGCCATATGCAAAAGTGTGAAGTTGAAACTATTCCTCACCCCATGTATATAAATTAACTCAAAATGAACCATAAATGCTAAAACTTTAAAAGCCTTAGGAGAAAAAGTAGGAGTAAATCTTCATGACTTTGTGTAGGACAGTGGTTTCTTAGATATATCAAAAGCATAAGCAACAAAAGAAAATATAGATAATTAGACTTCATCTAAATTAAAACTTAGGTAATAACCAAGAGAAATGAGAACATATGTCCACACAAAAACTTGCACATAATATTTATAGCAGTATTATTCATTCTAGCTCATAAGTAGAAACACCCCAAATGCCCATCAACTGATAAATGGTAAGCAAAGGTGGTATGTCCATACAATGGAATATTATTCAGGAATAAAAAAGAAATGAAGTGCTAACATATACTACAACCTGGATGAACCTAGAGCACATTATACCAACTGAAATAAGCTAGTCACAATAGACCATATATGAACTGTCCTAGATAAACAAACCCATAGAGACAGAAAGTAGATTAGTGGTTGCCATGGTCTGGAGTGACTTTTATTTATTTATTTATTTATTTTATATATTTGATTGATTTTTTACAGAGAGGAAGAGAGAGGGACAGAGAGCCAGAAACATCGATGAGAGAGAAGCATCGATCAGCTGCCTCCTGCACACTCCCCACTGGGGATGTGCTCACAACCAAGGTACATGCCCTTGACCAGAATCGAATCTGGAACCCTTGAGTCCGCAGGCCGATGCTCTATCCACTGAGCCAAACTGGTCAGGGCATGGGGTGACTTTTCATTGGTACATGGTTTCTTTTTGGGATAATTAAAATGCTCTAAAATTATATATTGGTGATGGTTTCATAACTCTATACTAAAAACCACTGAATTTTGCACTGTGAAAGAGTGAATTTTATGGCATGTGTATTATATTTTAATAAAGTTGTTACATATTTAAAAAGAATGAATTACTAATACATGTAACAAAAATACATATTTTCTATATCTTGATCTGGGTGATGGTTGTTTGGATTTAAACATATGCAAAAACTCATTGAGTTATATACACAAAAGTTAGGTGCTATTTAGGCACTTTGCTGGTTATACTTGTACTTCAATAAAAAGTAAAAAAAGGAGAATGATGAATGACAATGTAGGGAAATTTAAACTTAGAAAAAGAGGAACATTAGAGAGGTTGTGGGGGCCTCCTCCCTTTCATATATATGGAAAGCAAGACCTTTTGCTCAGCATAAGAGTGTTAAAAGGGGCTTAAAAACTTATTGAAAGGAGACAGTGATATAAAGGAAGAGAAGCACTCATTCATTCTTGTCTTATTTCTCTATAGGATAGACAAGGTCTTTTACTCAAATTCTCTTGTGTGTACAAAAGATGGTATGTATGTGTTTTGTGGGTAGAGATACCAGAAGTTGTTATGAATAATTTAAAAACTTATTTTAGGAGAATAATAATAGCAGATTGAGCCATGAGAAATCAATAGTCCTCTTCACCTATTCAACTACTCTACCTCAGGACTAGACTTAAAAAAATCAGAATTACTAATCTCATCTTTGTCTCTGTCTTTCATCATCTATCATAGACTCTTTAATTAACATAGATTTCATTCAGAATGTTTTTTGTCAGCATCATTTGCAATTTTTTTACAAGCTATAACAATGTCACCTATCTTTAAGCTGGACTTGCTTAGTACGTTTAGGGCTCTTCCTCACTTTTTTTGTTTTTGTTTTTTTAAAATATATTTTTATTGATTTCAGAGAGGAAGGGAGAGGGAGAGAGAGAGAGAAACATCAATGATGAGAGAGAATCATTGATCGGCTACCTCCTGCATGCTCCGAGCCTGCAACCCAGGCATGTGCCTCTGACCGGAATTGAACCTGGGACCCTTCAGTCCGCAGGCCGATGCTCTATACACTGAACCAAACCAGCTAGGGCTCTTCTTCACTTTTTAGTGACTATAAAACCATTGTTTTAAAAATCTGTTATTTTCCAGTAATGATGATTTTCATTTTTGAGACTAGATTACGGTGCCAAAACTTATCAGAAAATATTGTTACCATCTGATATAGAATATGGCACATCGATACATTGGTGTGATGCTCAAATGTGTAGGAACTCAGGGCATACAAAACTTACCAATTATTAACCAATATTTATATATAGTGACCTGCAAGTTGCAGAGTTTTTCACATACATTGTCTACTTTGTTCTTCACAGTTTCCTTTGCTATATACATTATTACTACCACCACCAATTCATAAGTAAAGATCTTAAGGTTCAAGAGGTTAAATGACTCACCCAATCTAAAACAATTAGTAAGTGAACAGTGGGCTTTTGAACAGATCCTCTGATCCCATGTCCCAGGTCCTTTTCACCACCATGCAAGACTTACTCTCTTTGCTCAAACAATTTACAATGGTGGTAATAATAAGGCAGGCAGTTTAAGTATACTCTGGGAGTTCAGAGGAGGAGGAGATCACAGGAAATATTTCTTGGTGATCATATTTCAAATGAGCCTTGAAGAAGGGATGGGATTGCAAGAAACCAAAAATTATAAATAAACTAAAATAAGTAAATAAAAAGGAAGACATCCCAGGTGCATGTGATGGCAGAAGCAAAGGCATAGAGTCAGAAAAGCATAGAGCTTATTTTGGGAACATTAAGTTTGGTTTTGCTGAACTGTAGGGAGAGTTAGGATAGTGGTGAGAGACAGAAAAGCAATGTGCACTAAATTTGGTAGGCAGTGGTGTATCATTCAAGTTTTATGAACAATAACATATAATTGCATTTGCACTTCATTTGTCCTCTGTTTAGGGAGAGAAGGAAGAGAGAGGTGGGGTGATCACAAAGCCAACTCTTACGAGGCAAAGGTGTGAGAACCTGAACAAAGCTGTGGCAATAAAAAGAAAGAGAACAAGAGAAATGTTGATGGTAGATATTTTAAAATCACTTTAGGCAAATGAAATAAAGTGGAGGGTAAGAGAGAAAACAGTTATCAAAGAAGACACTGTGATTTTTGAGCCTGAATGATGGAGAATTGTTATCCTATTAACAGAAACAAAAGAGTAAGGTGAAGAAATTGCTTTTGGTAGGAGGGATGAATTAGATTTTTAAAGTGTTGACAATGATTTTAGTTGTTTTGCAACCTTCTCAAACCTTTCCTGTCATTCAGTTGTTTAGGGATAAGAAGATGAACTTACAGAGAATACACATGGCCAATAAGTGCATCAAAATGAGTTACCTCGTTGGTAATAATGTAAATGCAAGTTAAAAAAACACCATACAAAGTAGTTATTTTTTCCAGCCTATTCGATAAAGACTGACCAGACCAATTATTCAGAAATAAATTTAAGAAATATATAGGATTTATAAGAAGAAAGCTAAAGCCCTAACTGGCTTGGCTCAGTGGATAGAGCGCCGGCCTGCGGACTGAAAGGTCCCAGGTTCAATTCCAGTCAAGGGCATGTACCTTGGTTGCGGGCACATCCCCAGTAGGAGGTGTGCAGGAGGCAGCTGATCGATGTTTCTCTCTCATTGATGTTTCTAACTCTCTATCCTTCTCCCTTCCTCTCTGTAAAAAAATCAATAAAATATATTTAAAAAAAAGAAGAAAGCTAAAAAGCCCTAATGAAGGACACAAAAACTAGAAAAATAGAAATAATATCTTTTTGAGTGGAAAGACAATATGTTAAAGATGAAAATTGTCCCCAAGCTATAAATTTAACTCAGTCATAATCAAAAGTTGACAAAGTGATTTTAAGAACATTGGATATTTTATGAAATGAATCAAATAAGCAGGTTACACAACAGTGTGTATAAGCATGCTATAATTACTGTAAAAAGGAGAGGGAATCACACACACAGGAGGAAGATGGGGGGTAGCTGAAATGAAGGCGAGAGATTGGGATATCTCTTTTTATTCTACTGATTTAGAAAATGTGAATGCATTACATATTTAAATTAATGAAATTAATTAAGAGGAGTGGCTAGAATAGTTTTTAAAAGCAGAAATAATTGTGTGTGTGTTGGGGGGAATTACATCAATATACTCTACAAGACAGAAGGCTTGTTGTAAAGATTAAATGAATGAACACATGTTGTGTTTGCAACAGTTCTTGGCACGTGCAGTAAACATGTAAATGTTATTATTTTATAATCTTGATATGGGAACTATATGACTCAAATGTCATCTGTCATAAAGGAATATATTAATAGATGATTACTACATGACATTTAAATCTTTTGGATGGGTGATAATAAATAAAAAAGATTAATAAAAACATAAACTCAAAAAATATACTTACCACATATATGATGAACAAGGTCAATCAAACCACAAATATTTTTTGAGTATTCATACTAGATCAGACATTACATGAGAGCAATGATTTTCAAGTCATGTGCCACAAGAATTTTTTAAAACATGCAATACCTGACTATTCAGTCAGAGGCACTGACCTCTTTTCCCTTACCTTGTCAAATTAAAAAATGGCAACAGCCAACACAACAATAGCTGTCTGGTGTGAATGAATCAAAATCATACCTATTTTTTTTTTTGTCAGATCGGCAAAAAAGATATTTTTTAGTGTGCTGCAAAATTTTAGTGATTAGTTTATGTGTGCCAGGACATGAAAAAGGTTGAAAATCACCTCACTTGTGGCTGGCTATGTTATGATGAAGAAGATGGTCTCAGTCCTTAATGGAGTTTATAATCCATATAGACTCATATTACTACCCCTAATATACACAGGGTTATTAAAAATTATAAGGTTAAAATCCAACAGGCTAACAGGAAATGGACAAAGGGCATAAATAGGTTTTTCAAGAGTATTGTTACTAGTCAATAAATGTAGGAAAAGAAATTCATCCTTAATAGCCAATTTCACTCAGAAACAATGAATTTAATTTTTAAATGTATTTAATGGTAAAAATGAAAATAAAGCAAAGGACCAATGTTGGCACTGCGGAGGCAGAGGCATTCTTATATCCTGGCATGGGAGTAGAATTAGTGTAAGCTTCCCACAGGCTATTTAACAACATGTATTGGAATTTTAAATATGCAAACTGTCTGACCTAGTCATTCCACTCCTAGGAAAGAATAATTGGACATTTATTTGCAGGAGTATGTTCAAGGATGTTTTCTTCAATCTTCAGTATAATAGAAATAAAATAGAAAAACAAAACAAAACAGAAAACAACCTGAATATAAGCAACAAGCTAAATTATGGTGCATTGATACAATACAATATGAGGCAGTGATTTAAAAGGATCATGTAGATGTATATACATTGACATGAAAAGATGCCACAATATTATAGTAAGTGAAGAAGGTAGATAGATTGTGTAACAGATTATAAAAAATACTTGTATCACATTTAAAACAGAGGGGGAGGGGGTGTCTGAATGTGGGAATATATAGAAAAAAGTTTGGAAAGATAGACTCCAAAACATGACATTGGGTAGTGACATTAGGTGCAACACCTTTGTCTTATTCTTTATAATTTTTGGGGTGGCATTTTTGAATTTATAACAATGAATATGCTACTTATACCTCAACAAACAAATAAAACTCTCCAATAAAAGGAAACAAAGTAAAACTATGTTTCTTAAATATTTTCCTTCAAAAGTCCTTTAGGAATAATCTTTGTCTAATTAACTAAAGCCATGACAATTGACATTTTTTCCAATAAGGACCCCTAGGTTTTGCTCATTAACATTTTTTCCCCTATCCTAACTCAGTAGGGAAATCTTTTGTAAATAATAAACTATTTCAAGAATCTGGAACAAAATGACAATCAGAGTGCTGACCTCATTTCCACGATGGTTAAAAGAACTAAAAAAAAAATAAAATAAAAAAATAAACCTTGACAGGCCAGCAGATAAAAATATCCGAGCAGCTTTGGCCTTTGGTTTGCAGTAGGCTCTTTGGCAGGGATGGGGACGTGACAGGATGGAGGAGAGATGGGGAGTTTGCCTTTTTCTTGGTTCGTCATCCTATTTAAAACTTTTCCCCGAGCTGTGGAAATTTCCACGTATATAAATAAGGCTTTAGGGCGCAAGAGAACTCTCCCCTTGTCCCTGTCGGTGTTCTCGTCCTTATTGAACCTCATCTTATTTGCACGGTTATCTGGAGAGTAAGTACTTTGGGCTCTGCACCCATTATTGCGCTAAGGTGGTTTAAAATCCTTAATTCAACCCGCTCTTTTGTGGGGTTCAAGGCCCTAACGCTTATCACATTTGTAACAGAATAGTTCTGTGACTCACAACTCTACCCATCTTTGAGCAGAAAAGAACAGCGTCTCATTCTCAGATCCTGGAGTGGGAGGATGGGCTGACTCTAGGACTAGGGGTTATTATAAGGAGTCAGTGATTTCATATAGGTCTCAAGCTTGGCCTCAAAACTAAAAAAACAAAAACAAAAGTACAATTGCTGTTGTGTAGAGAGTCACATTTTAAGACACTTAGATTTTGATAAAGTTATTATTCTCAAAAATCATACAAACTGCAAAATTAATAAACTTTGTATGGTCTTTTGGGCCTTTCTGTCTCTGTATATGCAGAGTCCCCTGTCCCCTCCCTAGTTTCCTGCTGGGTTCACCCAGCAGGAGCACAATGCCCAGCACACAGCAAGTTTTCAGTAAGACTGCTGAGTCCAAACTTTACAGACCGGGTGGAATAGCACCCCCTCTTCTCTCCCTTCCTCTTGTCTCTCTAAGAGCAAAACTCCTATACAAAGAAAAAGAAAAAGAAAACTAACTTTGATTGTTTGGAGGCGGGGGTGAGGAGAGGCACTGGGTAATCTTCGTGTTCCTAGGCCTAATTATTGGTTTACTTACTAGAAAAATTTACAAAACTTTCTAAACGTTTTTTCCCCCAAAATAAATGTTGCAATCCTTGCTATTATAAAATGGAAAATCTTAAGAATTCTGAAGAACTTTATAATAATAAGTCTATGTATCTTAATTGGAGGAAAAAATGACATGTTAAGGAAATGCTTGTAGACTCCAGTTTCAGCTACTATAGCATTTCTTTAAATAAAATTGAAAAGAATGTTACCTCAGATTTATGAATAACGGCTCTGTCTATGTTACACTCAAAGTTAGCATTTCACTGAAGAACTTGGTGTTCTTTTGTTTTTCCTTTGAACTACTTTTCTTTCCACATGATAATGTCAAGGTTTTTAGATTCCAACAGCTCATCTATTAGCAGCAAAGAACAGGCAGTACGTTTGAGGTACAGAAATGATTAGAAGGTGCTTTCATATGTGCAATGGTTCCTGAGTCAGACCAGTCTTGTGAGAGTTGGAGAGGGCCTTACGAAAAGGAAATGCACTCAAAGCAACAAGCTATTGCAGTATTTGGATTTCAAGTAACATTTATGGGCTCATGTAACAGAATTTGATGTTAGATTATGTTAATAATGTATACTTCTGCCCCAAGTCTACCCCACGTATACTATTCACCAACATTTCAGAAAGCTATTTGAATGGGAAGAAAGATGTTCTATTCATGGTAAAATAATTTTCAACATTATTCAAGTGATGTTTCCAAATTTGGAAAGACCACAGTACTAACAAATGAGTCTAGTCCTTTAGGTGAAAGGATGGAAGATCGTGTGAGATCCTGGCCATGGTACAACTGTTACTAATTTGTAAAGTCAACTGCTTTGTGAGCTGAAGGTAGAACGCTGGGACCTAGCCTTTTGCTATTGCACCTGCAATTTTTTCCGTCTTTACCTATCAAATGGGACCTGTTCTATCACATGTCTGTCTCTGATGACTCAGGATAGGCCCAACTTCCGAAGTGCCAAAAAGAGAACTGATCCGACTAAAACAAACACTTGAAGATCAGAGGATCTCCAGACTTCTGTTCCCGTAGGAATAGGAGGAGCCAGCAGGGCAGTGGACTGTCTGGCAAAATCCACTGTACCCGTCAGTCCAAATGGGGATGTGCTTGCTATAAAGAGTAAAAGCATCTTTAAAGTTAGTGAGATCTCCTTTAAGCTGAGATAAATACGGGAGGAAACCATACCAAGTGGCCAGAAAACCAAGTGTATAGTAACCTTAGATCACGGCCTGCCGGAAGCCGGTCCATCCTTGCTGCTTGACACAGTCGCTGCAGGGAAGAAACATTTGCACAGCATATGTTTCAAGGGACCTGGCGTATATAGCATACTGTTCTTAATATGTTTGCTCCCCTTAGCGCTATGTGTTTTAACCAAGGTCACCTCTCCGAGAAAGGTTGTTTCCCCAGATAGGGATTTTCCCCTGAAGTTAAGGAGGGGATAAAACCCCTTAACTAAGTGCCAGGTGGGTAGTTAATCACTTTAACTACAAACAATCACACTTAAGCTACATAATCTTTACTCCCTGGAATGGAGATAAGAAACGCCCTAACCTTTGCAATAGAAATTGACAGGATTAAAATCAACTGGTATAAATACAGATGTAACAAGACAA
>NW_005371441.1:797537-890682 GCF_000412655.1 Myotis brandtii | reverse complement strand
AGGCTGCTGATCAACTGAACGCTGTCTCCGTGTCATTCCTTCTTCGCCGACTCTGTCCACACCTTTGGGGACCCCTGGACCTGCTGGGGTTGGACCCCAACAACGGCCGCACGATGCAGGTGCAGGACTGGGCTGGCAAGTGGACTCTCACTAGGAGAAAGTTGGTGGATGGGACCCACGTGGCACAAGTGAGAGAGTATGAACAGACTCAGCCTCCAACTCTGAAGCACCCTCACACTGTGACCCAAACTGCGGAGGCTGTTTCAGTACATTTCCAAAGTGAAAAACAGAAAGTTACCTGTTCCTTCAGGGTCTGCTAAAATGCCACCTCTGCACCAGTTTTCCCTGGTCCTTCAGACAGGCGTCTTTCCATCTTCCGGAGCTTCCCAGCACCTGTTTTGTGCCTCTCTCGGGGCACTGCGTTTAGACTCCTGCTTCCTGATTCACTGATTCATCTTTGTCTTCACATCGGCCATGCCCCAGCACAGGGCTTGCACATAACAGGCAAATGTGTCCACGAAGAAATGAATGAACAGATCTATTCTTTAACGAATCTGGTAAAGTGTAAAATTAGATTAGATTGAAGTAAATTAGTAACATGTAAAAGTTTACTTTTTTTTCATTACACAGTAATACATACTTCTAGTAGAAATTTAAGAAAATATAGGCCAGCCAAAAATTACCTATACTTTTTCTATACAAAGAAAGCCGCTCATTCATGCTATTTTTCTATTTGTAATCATGCATAGATATATGTGTATATCCATAATGTAAATACACACATGTGGGTGCACACACACGAACGCATATATATTTTTTTCTAACCAAAGTATCATAATGTGCCATACTGCTTTGCCTGAATTAACAGTGTTATTTCAGGTTCGCTGAGAAGCAGACACCAAGATAGAATTAAATGTACATGAATTTCATAGGAAAACACCTGTGAGAGAAAATGGAGAGGGAGTTAGGAGAGACTGGGAGAGGCATTAGACCATGACCTAAGTCTGACCCCAAGAGAGGGATGGGAGGTTGGGTGGTGGCATTCTGCACAGCCTCTAGTCTAGGAAAATTTCTGCAAGGCCCTGGGAAGGTCCTCAAGTAAAATGGGCCATCAGAGGAGTCCATATCACCCAGGGAGGGGCCTGCCTTCATAACCTTATCGGGCTCTTAGAGCAGAGTTAGGGTGCCTGGCCTGATGGACTTCAAAGCCCAGCAGCTGAGGCCTTTGGTCAATTGTACCTTCTGAACTTGGAAGTCTGCTGCCAAATAGGAACCTTTTATTATGAACATCTTTCTCAGGCATAAACTATTCATCTGTAGTGTTTTAATAGACAATTTTATTTTGCAAGTAATACATGGCCATTTTAGGGAAACTGGAAAATAAACTGAAAGCACATAAAACTTATTAACAATTCTAAGCCTAACTTTACCCACTGTTAATATTTTGGTATATGCCTTTTCAGATTAAAAAAATATGAAAAACAAAGGCATTACCATAAAAATATATTTTATATAACATATGATCATATACTTGTATATACAGTATAATGAATATATATATACATAACACACACAAAATATGCATACATGTATACATATATCCTATATAATAAAAGCCTAATATGCAAATTGTCCCCTCGACCGGAGTTTGACTAGGAATTCGACTGGAAGTGGGGCCGGCCTGCAACCGCCCACGGCCCCTCCCCGCAGCCGGCCTCTCACCCCTGATTGACCCCCCCACACCGATCGGTGGTGGGGCTGGCCAACCTCCCGCATCCCCTCCCCCTGGCCAGCCTGGCCCCGATCGGCCCAGATTGGGGCTAGCTGGCTGGACCCCACCCATGCACGAATTTGTGCACTGAGCCTCTAGTGCAGCCGTGGGCAAACTACGGCCCGCGGGCCAGATCCGGCCCTTTTGAAATGAAAAAAAAACTAAAAAAAAAAAGACCGTACCCTTTTATGTAATGATGTTTACTTTGAATTTATATTAGTTCACACAAACACTCCATCCATGCTTTTGTTCCGGCCCTCCGGTCCAGTTTAAGAACCCATTGTGGCCCTCGAGTCAAAAAGTTTGCCCACCCCTGCTCTAGTGTGATAATAATTTTCTAACATTTGTGAGACTGATGGTACCTGCTCCTGAGCCTGTTAGGTGTGTGTGTGTGTGTGCATATGTGTGTGTGTGTGTGTGCATACACATGTATGTATTTACATTGACTAAATAAAACAGGGCAAGCTGTAAGTTCATAGAAGCTGATTGAAAGGTTTTCAACATATACAACTTTAAGACTTATATATACCAAAATAATTTTCTTCTTAGATTTGAAAATAGTTTAATTTTATAACTCTTAGGTCAAAACTTTCATAAATGGCATGTATAATTTTGTATTAAATAATATTAGAATGTAATGGAAAAATATGCCTAATCCTTCAAAGTTTCCTTCTGTTTTCCAAAATGGTGGCTTAGCTTTATAGAAGTGGCTTATTTTGAAATAATAAAAATAAGATTTTAAAGAATGTTAACATTTTTAGTACAGTGTATGCTGACAAGTATTCCTTGAATACAAAACATTCTTCATAGTCAAAATGTATGTGAGTGAAGATGAAACAACTTTCACAAGGATAAAACAAATAAACAATAAGAGATTTGAAAATGTGAACTGACATTCATTGAGTTAGGATTTATAAACATGGGTTCTTGTTTCTCCTGACCATGTTTTCTTGATGAATGTTGTTATTGTAACATTTCACCCTCTTATTAGCTTCCTGTTGGCTTTCACTTTAACACATTTTAATATTGAAAGCATAATATATACAGTGTAGACATCAACAAAGTCAATCTATATATGTAAAAGCCTAAGTGACCAAACGACTGAATGACCTGTCGACCGGTCACTATGACGTGCACTGAGGGGGCAGGCGCTCAAGGCAGGAGCTGCCTCCTGGTGGTCAGTGTGCTCCCACAGCCAACCTCCCATGGCCATGGCTGGCCAACCTCCCACGGTCCCTCCCCCCAGCCCGATCGGCCCCATCACTGGTCAGGCTGAGGGACCCCACCTGTGCACAAATTCTAGCACTGGGCCTCCAGTGTATAAATAAGATTGCAGTTACCTTGGACTCTACATTATAATGGCCCCAAGAACCTGTAAGTTGGTTATCAAGCTTTCCAGTCCGTGCCTCCCCCTACCCCCCAGACTCTCAGTATTATTGTAGTTTCCCTGTTACTGTCCATTAGAAGAGAGAGAACTCAAATGTCCCTTGAGGCTATAAACTCTGTACCTGTTGACTCCTTGCCATACCTTCTGGTTTTGGTTGCCTCAAGCGCCAGAGATTTGTCACTGGTGTCACTGGTGATAATCTATAGTTTCTAACCACCATGTCAAGAGCCCGCACTTTCTCACAGAGTTTGGCTTTGGCCAACCCTACTGTGAACCTCTGCCAATTAGCCAAATTCATGATGATTCCATGGGTGAGAGGGAAGGTGGCCTCTTGAAACACTCAGTTTCTACCCAGGTTATCTCATAGCAATGTTCACCTGAATGGTATAGCTCCTGATACAGCATTTCAATTTACACATGGGTTCTTTTTGCCAAGGTGCATCCAATGCACTTGGGTAACTGAGTCAGGATCCTCCTTTTTCATGCAGCAGGATGCAAAGTCTAGAACTTTCCACTCCAATGACTTAGGCCTCAAAGCTAAGGATCATTGGCTGACTTCCCCCAACTCTCTTAGCCTTCAGCTCACTTTTTACTATCATTGCCTCCTTAACTCCTTGCTGGATCTCCTGGTCCTTTCCTTAGTCTGATATTGGGTCTGCCTTTTTGAGATAGTGGGAGTGTGTGTGTGTGTGTGTGCGCACGTGCATTGGGATATGTGGATGTGGTAGTAGGGGGAGAGATGGTTTCAGACTTACGACTGACAAAAGTTCTATTGCATAACACTAAACTATTCTCAAGTACTAATATTCAGTCAAGAAAATGTAAAAAAAAAAATAGAATTATCCTAAGAGTCACTTTCAGTCTTATTGAAATTTAAAAATAATTTGCAACATTGTAGAGTTTTATAGCTGGAAGGAAGGGATTTTAAAAAACCATTTCATTGTACTTCCTCATTTCACCTGCACGGAAACTAAGCAATTTGCTCAAGGTCAGAGTTATTGGTAGAACCAGTTCTAGAATCAAGATGATCTGACTCCAGTCCATCTTGTACCCATGATTCAGTAAACATGTCTAATTGATCAAAGCTATTCTGTCTGATTTTCCTTTTATGTGCGAGAAATAGGACATTGTGGGTTTCTCAAGTCAAGCATACAAATAAGGGCTTACAATTTAATCAGAGTAACTATTAACAAAAGATAGACATTTTAGGATGCAATCCTTTACCTGAATTCACTCACAAGTTATTATGATTACAGGGTCTATCCTCAGTTTATCATCTTCCTAGTCCTATACAAGATACTCTTCCTATATTGTTAATACTTAGAGACCAAAATTCTCTAATAAAAGTGAGAAAAAAACTTCTGTTCTCATCCAGAAGCCTCATCTTTACCTAGTAAAAATGTTATCTAGTTTATCTAGCTTAATTTTTATCTAGCAAAAGTCTGAGTATAGAAAAATTAAATTTCCCCTAGTTTGCACTGCACTGTCTGGCTTATTAACATTCTTATTAATGTGAATTATAATGGCAGCTGACAATAGACACTAATGTAATTATTATAGTCTCTTGACCAGAATTAAATATTTCAAACCAATACTATATCTGCAGATGAAAATTTCCACTAAAATCAAATGGATTCTTAACATAGTTTTTCTCTTCCACTGTAATACTTTTCATTTTCTGTTATGTATGAAATATGTAAAAGTGTTCATAGTTAGCTGTCTGGTCAAGGAAAAAAATAAATCCCCATATTTACTTATCATGAAAAAGATTCTTTAAGAAAATCCCCAATGAGAAGTTATGATTGATAGTAATAATGAAGCTAGGCATGTTTTTTTTTAAATTCAAAAACAACATAAGCAGAAGGAATTATCTTCAAAATTCTCAAACAGGTTCTGTTAGGTGGGAAAATATAATATCATTGTGTGGGATTTGCTCCTGAAATAAGAAAAATTACTGTTTCTGTCTGTGTTTGTGTATGTTCTAGACTTTGTACAATGTCTTCCATATTTTAATTTTTCCTT
This sequence comes from Myotis brandtii, assembly GCF_000412655.1. Classification (NCBI taxonomy): domain Eukaryota; kingdom Metazoa; phylum Chordata; class Mammalia; order Chiroptera; family Vespertilionidae; genus Myotis; species Myotis brandtii. The sequence goes on along the minus strand of NW_005371441.1, from coordinate 885,502 downwards.
AGAATAATCTTAAAGAGTACATACTATAATCTCCAATTTATAAATGAAAAAACCCAAAATCAAAGAGCTTAAATGACAGATTCAAGGTTACACATGTAGATAGTAGTAGAGTTGTGATTTAAAATGTCTTCTGATTTTAAAGCTACACATCTTCCCTCAAAGAAAATGCATTTCCAAGGAATAGCATGCATATTTTCAGAGATCTCTAGAACAGTAGCCACTTTAGTATAACATTTTAGAATAGCTATGAACATAATCTAAAATCCCCTAGAGTTGTTTAATTCTTTTCCTTCAACTAAATTGTGATATAGTTCCAATGGCTTCTTTGTGTATTTTAAGTTGATGGCTCTATTTTTCAGGCAAAACAGAGTAAATTAATCATCATATTGTAAAAGATAAAATGATTATTTTTAGAATTTCCACAATTCAATGTATTGTCACATAAAACCATGCATTTTTAAATAAATGGGGAACCTGCAGTATAGTAAGAAAAATACTATACTATTTTTTACATATAAAAAATAAGCAGAGCCTGGCTGATGTGGCTCAGTGGTTGAGCAATGACCTACTAAGGTTTTTTTTTTTCCAGAGAAAATAACTTTGTTATTGAGTGTTTGACACTCTCTAGTCCAGCAGTTCTCAACCTGGGGGTCGCAACCCTTTGGGGGTTGAAAGACCCTTTCATAGGGGTCGCCTAAGACCATCGGAAAACACATATATAATTACATATTGTTTTTGTGATTAATCACTACGCTTTAATTATGTTCAATTTGTAACAATGAAAATAAATCCTGCATATCAGATATTTACATTACGATTCATAACAGTAGCAAAATTACAGTTATGAAGTAGCAACGAAAATAATTTTATGGTTGGGGGTCACCACAAAACGAGGAACTGTATTAAAGGGTGGCGGCATTAGGAAGGTTGAGAACCACTGCTCTAGTCTTGCCTTTTTACCATTGAAACAATAGTTTTTATAATACTGTATTGGACTAATTAAGGTTTTTAGTAATTAAAGTATCATTATAGCAGAATAAACACTTTTATGAGCTTCTATGTTATCAGATGGTATAACTGAAGTCATATTGTCTGTGAAGTGATTTGATAGCATTTTGAAAGCTATAAATTTATCTTTAACAGAACATGCCAAGCTTATATTTACAGCATAAAATTTTGCAGAGTTGACATCTATACGACTGATATATTAGCTATTTCAAAAGGTATTGGGGCCCTGTCATATATGCCCTTTTCAACCCAGGCTGCATGTACCTGGAACATCTGGTTTTTCATTCATTAAATTCAACATTCCAGTGGAAAATGCTATTGGAATGTGCAAAGATTCAAACAACAAGCCAGGGCAGCTGCATCAGAGACCAGTTTTATTTTGAGACTAGAAAACCCATGCAAATAAACAATAGCAACACATATTAAGAAGTGAATTAATGACAGCTTACTGGAGATGACTCAAAAAGAAGAAAATTTCAATTGTAGTTTCCAGATTTCTCTGTAGGATTAAAAGTGAGATACTGATCATCTTGAATGAGATGGCAGATTTCTATAAAACAAATTTACACTGTTATTACATATAAGAAAATATTTCAGACAGCATTTCAGAGAAAGACAAAAATGGAATGATCTCACTTATATGTGGAATCTGAAAAAACTGAACTCATAGAAACAGAGGTGAGACTGGTAGTTGGGGAGGTGGGGGAAGAGATGGGTGAAGGTGGTCAAAAGGTACAAACTTCCAGCTATATGATAATGAAGTCCAGAGGATGTACAGCATAGTGACTAGTGCTAAATATGCTGTATTGCTACTCTCTTAGCAAGAATATGCTTCAGTGCGGGCCTTGTTTGACAATTTATCACAAAATCTAAAATAATGGGATTGAAATTTAAAGGCTTTTCTTCTTTCTGGGATTTTGTCCTGTTTTGTTAAAATCAAACACAATCCCTGAGTTCCTGCTCTATGCAGAATACCACACAGGAAACTCCTGCTTATTCAGAATGATTGGGGCTCACAGGCTCTGTGAACAGAAAGTGACTGAGAACATTTTCATTCAGGGATTGTCAAATATCAAAACATTAGAGAAGAGCAGGAAGCTCAGTTTAAACTTTCTTTGATTATCCAGAAACCTGCTTCAGAATTTTACAGTGACTGGATGTGATCATTAGAAATATTACTTGAGTTTTCTAGGTGACTGAGTGCTAATCTCAATGATGTTACTTGTCATATGAGCAACAGAAGACCATGTCTATCCTCAAGGGTTTAGTCTAGCTATGAGGACAGATCATAAGAACTATATCATTCAAAAACAAGTTATGAAGCAACATACCAGTGAATGTTCATTAAATTATACAAATTAAGAGAATAAAAATTAACATAATTTACATAGTAATTATACACATTAACATAACCGCAAACATAAATGGGTAGGTAATTTTAGTGGCCTTCCAGGAGGAAGTAATTAACTACCAGATTTTGCAGAATTTAAGAGTGAAATGGCAAGTGGATTGATTCACGAGACAGAAGTAGTGTGCTGCTGATGAGTACAAAGCTTCATAAAGAGTGAGTGGTTTAGTAAATTTTTGACATCAAAACCTGACTAACCTCCTTTCCCAGTGCCTTGGACCATAGATTGAACTCTATCAGCGTTGGCATCAGAAAACTGTTTCATAATCAGGATTCCATGAGAACTGAACAAGTCAAGATAAAAAGCACAATTTCAGAATGATTGATGCAATTAAAGTCATTAGTAAAGGCTTGGCTCTAAAGTAGCAAGTTTAAACAATGAGACTATGCCACGTAGCATTTTAGAATTTTTGTTTACTTTAAGAAAGAGCATAAAATAAACTAAATAGATTTTTTTTTAAATAGAGGAAGGACCAAATTATTAAATTTATTTTTGAAAGAACACTATGTTATTGACAGTGCTCCAATAGGTAATTAAGAAGCATAAAAGTTACATATTAAAATATCCACCATATTTCCCATTTGGAACAAAAGCACCTCTGAAGTTTCTATAAATCAATATATCTTAATTAAGCAACAATGAGCTTATTCAAAAGTTAAAGTTATTTCATAGCTAATCATATGACCTATTTCCTCAACATTCTTAATCTTAATTAAATTCCTTTGTTTTCCTTTCATAAAAATATCATATAACCCAAAGCTCATTACAAACCTTTTTATTGTTCCTCAGGATATGAGGATTGAGTTAAAATTTTTTGACCAGATGAGTAAATTAATTTCTCTAGGCACTGTCTTCATTAGTATCCCTGATTGAAAAGTTGGCAAGTTGGAAGTTTCCAAATGAGTTGTGCTTCTCAATATAAACAACCATGTGAGCTCCAGAAATTGCCTTCTCAAGTCAGGCATCATGAATGCAAGCCTCTAGTTAGGGGGCTTAATAACGACAATACAATAATTAGAAAAATTTTGAACTGTCTTTCTTCCTCTTAGTTTAGCATTGGAGGCAGAGGGGTTGGGGAAGGAGAAATTGTTGGTGAAGCATAAATGGAACTGCTTCATTAAAAATCATTGAGCATAAGATATTCTGAAGTATGTTTACAAGTAGTATAGTGTAAATTTAATCCTAAATGTTTATGCAGCTTATAACATACATAATTCTAAATGTGATAACATTGAAACAAAAAATAACATAAAAAATCTTACAATAAAAAAATCCTAAATGAACATAATTCTAAACATGTATGTACCTCATAATAAAGCTTAAAAATATATGAAGCAAAAACTGAGAGAACTGTGGGGAGAAATAGACAATCCATAACTATAGCTGAAGCATTCAATACCCCCTCTCAATAACTGGTGGAACAAATAGAAAATCAGTAAGAATATACAAGACTCAACATATCCACCCGTTTGACCTAACTGACATTTATCAAAGAACACAAAATAGACATTCTTTTCTGGAACATTTACCAACTTAGATTATAATCTGAGCCATAAAACAAATCTCAAAAACTTAAGGGCTCAAGTCATACAAAATATATTCTCTGACTATGATGGAATTAAATTAGAAATTAGGGAAATGGGGTGAGAAATAATTGTGATTATTAAAAATATGATTAAAAACATTACTCGCTGCATTTTTAGACCATATTTTAGGACAATAATCAGAACAAACACAAATTCAGCAGGAATTGACTCCCTCGACTCAACAAAACCCGAGACTATGACTAGTCACGTGAATTAGTCACACACGGAAGGAACTCTGCTTGCTACTACTCTCAGGGAAAGCAGCTCTTGCCATGTACAGACAAAAAAATTTCTTCCCACCCACCCAAGGCCATAATACATCCCAGAAAAGCATTTTTGATTGTTGGTTCATAATACATTGCAACTGACTGAGAAAGCTAGGGGACCTGTGGTGGTGGTGGTGGGGGGGGGGGGGGGGGAGATAAAGAAAAAAAGAGCCTTTTGTGAAGATTTTATTTCCTACCTTAATAAACAAAAGGTTGACAAGCCATCTAATAGTTATTTAATAAATCAAACATTTTTCCAATTAGGCTTGGGTGGTTCTATTGTGGAGCTTCCTATCCCACTGAGCTGTGTTTGCACCCCTTGATTGATGCGAAGTGGGTAGAGATAGTAGAAGTCATGAATTTTAGTTCATGAGCTATGTAAATGGACTGGTAACCAAGAGAGGAATGAAAAAGTGATGTAAGTATAATAGGACTATGGAAGGAGGGGAGCGGGTATATTATATCTTTGTATAATGTGATTGGAAGGCCAGAATAATTAAGTTACAAAGTGGGGCAGAAGAATATCATTTGGGAATGCAGAAGTAACTACAAGAAGAAACAAAGAAGTGATAGTTTTGTACAACAGGACGAGAGTTGGATGGAGGAGGGGAGAGGACTGTGGGTTATAACTGTATGTGTGTGTTGATTTAAAGAGCATTTTGAAAGTATAATAAAAATCATTACAATTAATGAGGTGAATAGTTCAATATTTCAGAACTGAAATAATGACAAGCTTGTAGGGGTGTTGTCACTAGGATCTAACCACCAATGAGAAACTGCAACATCTCTTGCATTTCTCCAACCTAACGCTCATTTGCCAGGTCATACACCTAAAATGCAAACTGACCTATGTCATTTCTCTTCTGAGAGTTTTAAGAGCCTCCCATGGACTACAGAAGAAAGACAAGGCTCCTAAACACAGTGTTTAAGAACTTCATGCCTCTCCTGTGGATTCCCTCACCTCTCGCTGCAGCTGCACCTCCACTAGCTTCAAGCCGAAGCAATATCAAAATGCTTCATCTCCCCACATCCCCACCTGAGTGCCTCCAGGCCTGCTGTCCACTCCTCCTTGTATCCCTTCTTCAAGAATAAGCAAGGCAGTACTTCCCCAAGCTTAATTTGGTGCCTCCCTTCTTTCCCATAATTCTTTGTGAACATTTCCGTCACTGTTCTAACAACGAGGTTATAGTTACATAGTGTTACAACTGTAGTCCTCCCACCCAGATTGCTCTTGAAGTCAGTCTTTGTATCTCAATGCCTATGGCTGAGTACATAGTAAATGCTCAATAAGTGTTGTTGTTTTTTTAAAAAGTTTGCTCTGAGAATGCTAATCTCCCTAAGACTAATAGGAGGAAATATCTAGCAAAGAAATTAGATCTAATTTTCAATCTGGGTTGAAAATGATCCCTTTACACACATACTCCAAAGCATTTAAACAATCTGTCCTTACTCATGGGCAGGATAGGCAGTTGCCTGAATTCCAAAAGTTTCTGGAAAGTTCCCCTTAACCCACTCTCAAAGACCTTATTCATTAGCTGCTATACTGCTTAAGATGTAAAGAACTGCCTTCTCAAGCTTCCCTTTTAGACACAAATAGTCATGGAAGAGGTTGCCCTTGAATCATGCTCACTCTCCTTGTGGAGGGATTGCCCCATCCCCACCACACCTGCGGAGCCAGCAGCATCTAAGATCACAATCAGAGGGAGTGGAAGTTGGCTCCAGGGAGGAGCAATGAACTTCTCTGGAATGAGGGACACTGGTACAGAGTAAGAACATAGCCTCTGGAATCAGGTAAGTCTGGTTTGACTGGCCTCTGACTCATATCTGTGTGACATCGGACGGGTCATTTTCCCTCTCTGAGTCTTAGGTGTTTGTAAGAGGCCACATTCTCCTGGCGTAGTTGCCAGGACGAGATGCTGCAGTGCCCAGCGAGCTCTGCAAGAGGGTGCGTGTTAGATAGGCTCAGAAAAACGTACCCCTCACCCACGTTACCGTAATGGGTAGACCGGAGGCACACCACTCGGGGAGAGAAAGCCAGGGGGCTCTGAAGAGATTTCACAACTGTGCCTGGATCCTGTCTCGTACATTTCCCAGAATCTCTTCTCGGGGAAGTAGCCTCCCACATCTCCTAGGCCTGTCTGAAAGTAATCTACCTCCTTCTCTTAACTGTTTCTGCATTTCCACCTGTTCGCGCTATAAACCCTGTGAAGTCTGGGAGCCACAAAGAATCCTGTCTTGTTATAAAGTCAGAAATAGGGAGAAGGCTCTAAAACGTGTATTTTAATAGACCTATCCATCTTCTTAGCACATACAGCCGTGTACTGAGCACACCGAGCGACTTCTCCCCGCACTTGTAGATGAGCAAAGCTGGCGAGGCAGAGGCGGCCTTGGATCTAAAACGTGTATTTTAATAGACCTATCCATCTTCTTTATCACATACAGTCGTGTACTGCGACACAGCCTTAGGCAGCGGCGTTTGGGTAGGGGGGCAAACTGATTTGCTTTTAAACTCTAAATCAGTTTTTCTCAAACTTGGGGATGCATGAGGATCACCTGGAGAGCTTGTTAAAACACATTGCTGGGAACTACCCTCATATTTCCCAATTAATTAGGTCTCGGAGCCCGAGAATTTGTGTTTCTAGCAAGTTCCCAGGTGATGCTCCTGCTGTTGGGGATTATACTTTGAGAACCACGGCTTTAAATAATATGGTGTACAATTTACAACCACTAAGCCTTAGCTTTGCTTTCAGGGAAAGAAAGGCACCAAAATATATTTTATAAACTCTTTTAATATTCTCTTAAAAGAATTCATTCATTTTAAAAAAGGTATATATTACCCCCAAATATCTTTTTAATAGTCAAATAGTTCCAGTCATATTTCTCAAACTTAACTACACACGGCTATTGAATTTTTCACAATGCCTGATCTTAAATCTTTGATTTTGGAAAGATTTAAGTTACTGTCAATGGACTTAAAAAGATCTGACGTATGCACAGACCATGAAAAATGTTTTTCCCAATATTATTACATGGTGCATATACCTTGTGAATTATTTCTGTATACCCAAGACAACAATTTGCTTTCTATGGGTATTTTCAGTTTTCCTAGGTTATTACTAATGTTTGATGTTACTCTACTTTGTTTTTTCAAAACAGGATGTGAATAGCATTTTAAAAATTCATCTAAAAAGTTTTTTTCTATTAAAAAGGGTGCCAGCAAGCCCATCATGCTTTGAAGTGTCACCAAAGGCAACTGGTTCAATCTTTCTGGAAAGAACTTTGCCAGTACATATCACAACCCTAGAAGTTTTTGCACATTTTGACATTAATTCCTCTTTCAGAACCCAATCTTGAAGAAATAAGCTGACAAAAGCTTTATGAACAAAAATGTTTACCACTGCATTATTTATTTTAGCAAAAATCTGAGACTCAACTATCGCAGTAGGGGACTAGCTGAGTAAACTATGATGCATTCATGTGTTGGACTATTTGGCACCCTTAAAAATGAATAATGTTGCTTTTGCTATGATGTTAAGGGGACAAAGAAGGTTTAAAAATTGTATGTATTGTTTAACTTCAATTACGTAACCATAAAAGAATATATTTTTAAAAAGACTGAAAACAAAACAAAATGTTAACATGGGTTATCTCCGGGTGAATAGGTGATTTTTTCTTCTTCATTATGTTGAAGATGTATTATTTTATAAATAGAAAAACAATAAACATTGTTTTAAAAACAAGTAAATAAAGCAGGAGAGGACCTGAAACATGTGAATTTATGCCCCACACTGGAAATGCTCCCAGAAATATTAAATGGGGAGAGCTAATAAGCCTCCTCTACACATAGAGTGATGGGGAACTGTAACAAGCAAACTTTGTTTTCTGGGTTTGTTTTTTAAAAGAGTAGTAGGAAATTATGACTTTTTCAGATGGAAAATGAAATCTGCGTTTGAAAAGTTGATGGAAAGGCATTTCTTTTGATGCAAACTGCTGAGGTATACATTAACTTCCCGGCCAGCCCACAAAGCGCAGGGCCACTCTCGGTCAGCCTGTTACTGAACCGTTTTCAACGCCGTACTGTGCCTGGCTTTATTTTTTATATGTGCTAAAATAAAGACATTGTGCTTGCTCTAACTGCCACATAACACTATTCCCTGCAGAGAGTTCAGGAAAAGGCAGGTTAGTACTGAACACTTTCTAAAGTGGATTAATAAATAAAAGACCCGAGAACTTATGCATTGGGTGTATTACTTATAAGGAGGTTGTAGCATTAATTTCAGTTTAACAAAGTGCCACAAAATAGTTTCCCACTAGATAATATTTGGAGCCTTGATACTTGCATAACGATGTGTAACATTTTAATTCAGTCATCAAATTATTGTTAAGCCAAAGAATAAAATTGTGGTTATGATAAATTAGTTAACATTTTAAACCAGCGGTTCTCAACCTGTGGGTTGTGACCCCTTTGGGGGTCGAACGACCCTTTCACAGGGGTCGCCTAAGACCATCGGAAAACGCATATATAATTACATATTGTTTTTGTGATTAATCACTATGCTTTAATTATGTTCAATTTGTAACAATGAAAATACATCCTGCATGTCAAATATTTACATTACGATTCATGATTCATAACAGTAGCAAAATTACAGTTATGAAGTAGCAACAGAAATAATTTTTTGGTTGGGGGTCACCACAACATGAGGAACTGTATTAAAGGGTTGCAGCATTAGGAAGGTTGAGAACCACTGTTTTAAACACATAAGCAACAAGCACTTTGCACAATAGCAGTAAATATTTTTAAGTCCTTAGTATGTGCCAGGCACTGTGCAAAGTATCTTATGTGGACAATCTCCCTCATCTTCAAATCATTTTGTAAGGTGGGCACTGTTCTCTCCAAATGAGGAACCCGAGTCTCAGAGATGCTGAGAAAGTGGTCCCTGTGTTGTTTCTGTCTCACACCACAGGTTTTTCTGGTTCCCTGCGCCTTTCCTCACCCCTCTCTGCAAAACAGCAGAGAATAGACAGTGACAAACGCACAGAGACTACTAGGCTCTGTGCACCTCAGGGCTACACCCAAAGGAAACACAAGCTTCCTTCGTGGCCCCATTACTGCACTACCAGCAACTTCTCCTCTGGTCCTGCTCATCTCCAGAGCCCCTGAGACGTGAGTGACAAGGATGTCAGTAGAGAAAGAAAAGGGCCTTTTCCTCCTTGCCCAGCAAAACCTCTCACACCCAAAACGTTGCAGAAATAGTTAACTGAACTAATGAAAAGCTTGATTTCCAGAACACTTTTAAAATGATGCAATTGTACTATACATGAAGGAGCTTATAATAAACTTTATTAGTACTAAACAATATTTGATAGTGGAACTTACATGATGTTCTGATGAGAGTATGCTGAACTCACCTTGGTTCTTTGTAAGATTGTACACAATAGCTTTTCTCAAGTCAATGGTTTGCCCTGCCTCTGCCCTTACACCTCAACACAGGAACCAAAGTGATTCTTTTTATCTTTTTTTTTTTTAATATTTCTTAAATTTCCAATTACAGTTCACTTATAATATTGTATTACTTTCATGTTTATAGCATAGTGATTAGATATTTATGTACTTTAGGAAGTGGTAAGTTTAGTTTCCATCTGACACCATAGTTATTACAATACTAGAGGCCTGGTGCACAGATTCATGCACTGGTGGGGTCCCTCGGCCTGGCCTGCGGGGATCAGGCTGAAACTGGCTCTCTGACATCCCCTGAGGGGTCCCAGATTGTGATAGGGTACAGGCCAGGCTGAGGGACCCCACCAGTGCAAGAATCCATGAACTGGGCCTCTAGTATGCATATAAGATCTTTAGTTAATCTCTTCTTGCCCTCCCCCTTCTCCCCCTTCCCTCTGAGATTCATCAGTCTGTTTCATGCCTGTGGTCTCCACTCCTGCATTGAGTGTCTGCCCCCTGGTGGTCAGTGCGCATCATAGCTACCGGTCAGCTGGTCAAACCTAGTATGCATATAAGATCTTTAGTTAATCTCTTCTTGCCCTCCCCCTTCTCCCCCTTCCCTCTGAGATTCATCAGTCTGTTTCATGCCTGTGGTCTCCACTCCTGCATTGAGTGTCTGCCCCCTGGTGGTCAGTGCGCATTATAGCTACTGGTCAGCTGGTCAAACGATCAGCCAATCGACTGGTCGCTTAGGCTTTTATATATATAGATTATTGATTATATTCCCTATACTGCACTTTACATCCCTGTGACTGTTTTTATAACTGCCATTTTTTGCTTCTTAATCCTTTCACCTTTTTCACCCATCCCCCCAAACCCCTCCTACCTGGAGATCTCAGTTTGTTCTCTGTGTCTATGAGTTTGTTTTTGTTTTGTTTGTTCATTTATGATTTTTAGATTCTACATATAAGTAAAATCATATGATACCAAAGTGTTGTTTTTAAAACAGAGATCACATCTTTCCTCTTCTCAGAAACATTAATGGCCCCTGTTCTCTCAAAAGAAAAGCCAAAGGCAGAAACATCCTAATGTCCATTAAGAGGACACTTTTGTTGTGCAAAAGCCACCACTTCTCTTTTTCTTTCTTCTTGTAGTTACTCCTGCACTTCCAAATGATATTCTTCTGTCTGTTTTTGTGATTTATTAATTCTAGATATTATCGATAGACTTCTGATAATATTACACAAAGATATAACATACCCTCTCCCCTCCTCCCATAGTCCCATTATACTTACATCACATTTTCATTCCTCTCTTGGTTACCAGTCCATTTACATAGGTCACGAACTGAAATCCATGGCTTCTACTATCTCCACACACTTAGCATCAACCAAGTGGTACAAACAGAGCTCAGTGGGATAGAAGTGGAGAGCTCCCACAATAGAACCACCCAAGCCTACTAACTGGAGAATTGTTTGATTTATTAAATAATTGTTAGATTACTCTCTCTAGGTGGTCACTTGTCAACCTTTTGTTGGTTAAGGTAGGAAATAAAATCTTCACAAAAGACTTTTCCCCCTTTATCGCTCCCCCTCTACGGGTCTCCTAAATGGCCAGTCAGTTGCAATGTATTAAGAACCAGCAGTCAAAAATACTTTTCTGGGATGTATTATGGCCTTGGGTGGATGGGAAGAGATTTTTTTTTTTTAAATGCAGGCAATAGTTTTTTTTGTTTCGTTTGTACATGGCAAGAGCTGCTTTCCCTGAGAGCGGTGGCAAGCTGAACTTCTTCAGTGTGTGACTAATCCATGTGACTCAGTCGTAGTCTTGGGTTTTGTTGAGTTGAGAGAGTCAATTCCTGTTAAATTTGTATTTGTACTGATTATTGCCCTAAAATATGGTCTGAAAAATGCAGTGAGTAACATTTTTAATCACACATTTAATAATCATAGTTATTTCTCACCACATTGTCTTAATTTCTAATTTAATTCCATTGTAGTTGGAGAATATATTTTGTATGATTTGAACTCTAGATTTTTTTTTGAGATTTGTTTTATGGCTCAGATTATAATCTAAGATGGTAAGTGTTCTAAAAAGGAATATTCCTGTGTTGTTCTATAAATGTCAGCGAGGTCAAATTGGTGGATATATTTGAGTCTTCTATATTCTTACTGATTTTCTATTTGTTCTTCCAGTTATTGAGAGGGGTTATTAAATGCTTCAGCTATGATTATGGATTTGTCTATTTCTCCTTACAGTTTTATCAGCAATTGCTTTGTATATTTTGACATTTTGTTACAAGGTGCATACGCATTTATTATGTTCTCCTAATGAATTGACACCTTTACATTACAAAATTACTTTTTTTAATCTTTGGTAATTTTTTTGTGTTTTGCAGTCTACTTTGTCAGATATTAGTATAGCTACTCCAGTCTTCTTTTGATTAGTGTTAACATGGTGTATTTTCCCCATCCTTTTACTTTTAATCTTTTTTTGTCTTTTTATATAACTGTATTTCTTTTAGAAAATATATAGTAGAGTTTCACTTTTTTATTCATTATGAACAATCTTTGCCTATTAATTGGTATGTTTAGGCTCCATTAACATTAATATGATTACTGATAAGGTTATTTATTTTGATTGTCCCAGCTGTTCTTTATTCCCTTTTTTCTTTTCTTTCCTTCTTTTGAATTAATAACTATTTTTATGATTTCATTTTATCTCCTTTGCTGACTTATTAGTTCTAACTCTTTTCTTTGTTATTTCAGTGGTAGCTTTAGGGTTTTGGTAAACATCTTTAGTTTATCATAGTTTACCTTGAAGTCCATTTTACCATTTCACATAGAATCTTAGAACCTTACAATAGTTACTTTTGTTTCCAACCCTCCCTCTCTTTGTGCTTTTATATTTTTACCTGGCTTTTCATATACTTTTAAATTTCATTGTTATTGTTTTTCCTTAAACAGTAAATCAATTTTCTTTTAAGGAAATTTAAATAATAATAGAAAAAATCTTATATATTTACCCAAGCAGTTACCATTTTCAATGCTCGTTATTGCTCTGTGTAGCTCTATATTTCTATCTGGTATCATTTAACTTACGTATCCTTTAACTTAAGATGCATTTGAGAGTGTTGTAATGTATTACAAATCATGTCTCTAAAACTACCTTTAGGCTCTTCGGAGGTAAAAGCTGCAGCAAATACTAATATCCTGACTAATCCTGATGTTTCTGTTCTGACTCATTTAAAGGAAATAGGAAGTGTAATAATTAACTTGTATACTATATGGTACGTGCATTTCGACTCTCTTATCTGAGTAAGAATTATGTGTCATAGATAGCAATCTTCTATGTCTTACAAGGTAGAGTTTTAAAACTTACTTGATTTTTTTTTGAATAGGTAGTATATTTATGTAGTTTTAACATCAAAAGTTATAAAAAGGTATTCAGCAAAAATCTCCTACATTTGTCTTCTATTTGCCCAGTTTAGATAGGCAGAGAGAAAATCATCAATTTCATCACTTAGAGTGCCATTCATGACTTTTGTAGGTACCTCTAATCCAGTTTTTCAACCTTTTTGACATTTTGGGCTGAAGAATTCTTTGTTGGGAAGGACTGCCCTGTGCATTGTGGAATATTTAGCAGCACCCTTTGCCTCTATCCTCTAGATGCCAGTGTGACAAATAGAAACATCCCCAAATATTGCCAAATGTCTCCTGGTGACCAATTTTCCTGAAAGTCCCATGACCTGTTATGGTACACAGAATACTGTCAATCCCAAAGTGGTCTACATACAAATTCCACAAACCTATGAGTGTGTTATCTCACGTGGCAAAAGGGACTTTGCAGATGAAGTCCCTTAGTGAAGTGTCTTGAGATGGGAAGAGTATCTGTAATAACGAAGGGCCTTATAAGAAAGAAGCAGGAGTGCCAGAGCCAGAGAAGGAGACGTGACTACAAGAACAGAGATCAGAGTGATGCAATTGATGGCTTTGAAGATGGAAGGGTGCCACGAACCAAGGAATGCAGTCAGCTTCCAGAAGTTGGAAAAAGCAAGGAATGGATTCCCCCTGGGAGCTTCCAGAAGGAACACAATCCTATCAATACCTTGATTTTAGTGTCGAAAGACTATCGACCTCCAGAACTGTACGATGATAAATTTTCATAGCTTAAGCCACCAAGTTTATGCTTATTTGTTATAGCAGCAATAGGATACTACGACATCTAGAAACTCCTCAATCCCAACTCACACCAGGATTATTGGTCATCTTACCCGGGTGGGGGGAAATTTCCCCTGGATAAGAAATTTTTAGGAGTGATTTTCTTGAGCCTTGCTCACTTAGCTTTGAGAAGGGACACATTCTTTTCCCTTCTCCCTAGGATGAGGGAGAAATGATCTCTTACCACAGAAAATTACATTCCCACAGGGCAATTACTCAACAACTTCCTCTAACCTCTGCACTAACTCAGCCTTTGGGAGGTTGGGGGCAGGGCTGGAGGTGTGTGGTATTGGTTTCATGGGAGAGTCTGACACAATTGATGCTTGGCTCCCTTTTTGTCCTCAGTTTTTGCCGACTCCTTTTGTGAATTCCGAGGCAGAGGAAAATCACATTCCACTTTATATTTACCTTAAAAGTACCTTTGGGCAAAGCCTTTTTTAGCTTTTAAAAAGGAACTGCTTTCTGGTTGTCTATGAGTATGAGTAAGAAAATCTGATTTGAGGTACAATAGCTCCATTTCTTATCTCTGGTGAACTGTGCTTGTCCTCCAATATATACTCTTCCATAGTAATAGAATTAAGGAGAGCACTTCACTGCCCAGATCGTGAGTATACTGTCAAGGCTTCCTAGCAGCTAGCTGGGGATCAGTGACTAAGGTCTGGTAACTTCCGGGTTATGTCCTGAAAAGGAAGTAGTTGCCCTCCACTTCCTCTTTTCTCTAGGGTAGGAATGCAATTAAAGGATGGTGAATTAGTGTCAATCAAATAGATGAATACAGTATGCCAGAAGATGATGGAGCCACAAGATAGATAAAACTTGGGTCCCTGAATGATCCCATGGAGTAGAGCTGCCTACCCATCTTAAAGTAAGGTTAAGTTATATGTACACTAGCTCACTAACAAAATTATTCACATTCTTGTGCATTATTTTCTGTGTTCCACATAGTAGGGATTCCTAAACACTGTCATGCCAATGATGTTTTTGACAATATTTTCAACTGTTCAAGTTAAAATTAAAAAAGGAGGAATAATGCAGCAGTTAAAAAATGAAAAGAAAAACCACAGACTGGCAGATGACATTTGCAAAGCATATATCTGATAAAAGAATTATTCTCAGACTACATAAAGAACTCTCAAAAATCAAGAATAGGAAAACCAAACAAACCAATTAAAAAATGGGCAAAAGAATTCAATTGACATTTCGTCATAGAAGATACATAGATGGCAAATGAGCACATAAAAAGATGTTTAACATCACTAATCATTAGGGAAATGCAAAAAACCACAAATACTATAAAATATTTATTAGAATAGCTAACATAAACAAAAAACAGACATTATCAAGCATTGGATAGGATAGGAGCAATTATAACTCTCATCTATTGCTGGTGTGATACAAAATAGAACTGCCACATTGGAAAAACAGTTTGGCAGTTTCTTGTAAAGTTAAATATACACCCAAGTTACATGTAAACCTATGTTCACACAAAAACCTGTATGTGAATGTTTATAGTGGCTTTATGCATAATCACCCCAAACCAGAAACAAATCAAATGTCTGTCTCCCAACTGAGTAACAGATAAAATGTAGTGCATTCATGTAATGGAATACTACATAGTAATATAAAGTGAATTACTGATGCATATGACAGCATCAGTAATGGCTAAGTCTCAGGTACATTACAATAAGTGAAAGCAGTCAGACTCAAAGTCTACACATATCATTACACTTATATACTAACTAGAGGCCCAGTGCACAAAATTTGTGCACAGGGGTTGGGCGGGGGGGAATTCCTCAGCCCGGCCTCCCCCCTCTTGCAATCCGGGACCTCTGGGATTGGGCCTAAACCGGCAGTCAGACATCCTTCTCACAATCCAGGATGGCTGGCTAACCGCTTGCTGCCTGCCTGCCTGCCTGATCACCCCTAACCACTCTGCCTGCCTGCCTGATCGCCCCTAACCACTCTGCCTGCCTGCCTGATCGCCCCTAACCACTCTGCCTGCCTGCCTGATCGCCCCTAACCACTCTGTCTGCCTGCCTGATCGCCCCTAACTGCTTGCCTGCTTGCCTGATAACCCTAACCAGCTCTGCCTTGGCCCCACCACAGCGGCTTCATCCGGAAAGATGTCCAGAAGGACGTCTGGAAGGTCGTTTGGCTGTCCAGTCTAATTAGCATATTATGCTTTTATTGTTATAGATCTTCCAATGCAAAACTATAATGATGGAAAACAGATCAATGGTTTCTAGGAGGCGAGTGTGGTGATAGGGGTGGATTGTAAAAGGGAGCATACAAATTTTTTAGGATAATGGAACGATTCTATTTAACTATTCCATTGTGGTGGGATTATATAGCTCTATGCATTTTTCAAAACTTGAAGAACTGTACACTTAAAAGGGTGACATTTACTATATGCAAACTGTACTTTAATAAAAAATGGAAAAAAGAACAATGCAGTGAGTTTTAAATAAAACTATTCAAGTTTAAAATGTTATATGTTACGCATACATTATAATTTATAGCACTGTGTTGATGATAGTACAATGTAACATTTCTTATTTCTTATTTGGCAGAATAAGAAGTTGGCAACTTTCTAGTAGTTCCCGGATTTTGGTGGACTTTTTCCTGGTGTATGCAATTTTAGCCCAGGATTCACTGCCATAAAAGGCAAGGCTCTATAAATTTAATCAGGGGTTGTTGGTGCAATAAAATAGAACCTGCTCAAATCGTACTGAGAAAAGAGTTTACTGGAGATTATAAAGGACTCTCATGGACCCAACAAGAGCTCTTCCTGGTCTGTGGGAACCACCCAGCCTCAGGCAGCTTTCTCTTCCCCACCCCCTTTTCCTCTCTCCTTGGTTTCTAGGTCTCTCCACTCTACATGCTCCCCTGTCCTGGCTGCGCCTCAGGCTCTTCTGCTTATCCATGGCCCAATATGGCAGCCACCCCAAATTCTAAGTGATTCCTGACTCCATCTCAGTCCACAGGAGACTGAATCTGACTGACTCAGTTCCTCATGGGCCTGCTCTTCACTTCAGTGCAGTCCGCTGTGGTTGGAGAGAGCTTGTGTAATGAAGAACAGAGACGCCAGGGCTATCTATGGGCATATGTTAGATTATTTAAGAAGAGACATGCGGGAGGCTACCTTTACCACCAGTGAGTTGTGTTCATAGACTGCTTTTAGTAAATACTTGGCAGATGAGTAAAGTACACAGCAATGTTTCCAATCTTCTTTCTCCATGGCAACTAAAGCAGGTTTTGAATTGTGAGGCTTTGGCCTACTGAAACTCTTGATCTTTGCAGTATACTCAAAGGATGCACCATTTTTCACAGCACAGAGCTGATAAAAGCAGCTTTTATTTAGGTGTTATGCCTCTGACTCAATTCTCAACTTATTCTAAGTAACAAAGTTGTAGTGCCTCTATAGGTATAGTGAACACTAACCAATTGGACTTTTCAATGTCCCGGAGTATCCTTACTTATTGCACAAGAAACCCAAGATTCAGAGAGGTCAAAAGAATTGCAAGTCCTACACAGCAAAGGACTCTTGGTGCTTTGACAAGAACTTGGAAGTTTCCAGCTCCCAGACTCATGCTCCTTCTACTAGGTCACTCTCCGAAAGAAAAAAAAAAAAAAGACATTAAAAAGATTGACTCATTCTGTAACCATGAAAATTGGAAACAACTACTGTACTGTGCTTTTTGAAAAAGTTTTTATTACATAAGAAATACATATTCATTATAAGGAAATTAGAAATGATGGCTAACCAGATACAAGCAATTGCAGATGCATATCATTTATATTAAATGCAGAAGGAAGATTTGTTTTTATAATCACGGTGGCAAAGTAACCTGACTACATTCAGAATAGCACCAGCAAATTCTTCTCCGGAAATGAAGAGGTTTTGGCCCTTCAGAAAGGGAGAATCACTCCTCAGCTAGTAGCAGCCAATGTGCTTCCGGTCTTGGAGCTTTCCAGTGTCTACATGGAGATAAAGCAAAGCCGTGGCTGAAGTCCAGAGGAAGCCTGGGGCAAGTACCATGAAAAATGTACTTTGTCCTTGGGAAAAAAACAACAAACCCAGCACATGTATTCAAGGTTCAATACCCTATATGCTAGGAAATATTAATAACTGCCTTACTCTAGGCCATTATCATTTTGTTTCTTTCTGGTAGTTAAAGCCAACCCAATCCTAACTAATGCATTGATTATGAGGTACTTTGGAGAGCATATGTCACTATAGTCTTTGATTTTTACCCTTTTTTTGGGGGTGATGTTACAAATTCACTTAATTATTTGACATGTATTTATTGAATTCTTGCTATTTGTCAGAGACTATTCTAGATGTTGGTGGCATAACAGTGAACAAAATAAAATTTCTACCCTGTGGAGCTCACTTTCGACTGGAGGAGAGAGATGATGATGAATATCTATAAATACAATATGATGTTAGTTATTAAGCTATTGTCTTAGTTTCAAACCATCCTTCTTCCTCTGCTTTACTATAATGGAGCTGAGACTCAGCAAACCACTTTTCTGCTTTGCCTGTTGGATCCTTGCTAGGTTCTAGCAATAGGGGGCACCACAGAGAACTTGGATTGCAGGTGGAGGAAGAAGGGTATGCACGCTCTTTCCTGCTTGCCTGCTTTCTCTCAGAAATGCCAATACCAGCAGCACATGCCTCCTTCTTAGTTTTCTGAGTTCCAGTTTTGCAGGAACCCCCTCCTCTCTATTTGTGTTAGTTTTCTAATAAAGTACTGAATGCGACTGGGTGGCTGAGACAACAGAAACTTATTTTCTCATGGTTCTGCAGGCTACAAGTCCAAAAATAAGATGTAGGTATCGTTGGCTCCTTCCGAGGCCTCTCTCCTGAGCGTGTAGATGTTGATCTTCTCTTTTGTCTTCACCTGGTATTCCCTCTATGCCCATCTGTGTCCAAATCTCCTCCTCTTATAAGGACACCAATCAGGTTGAACTAGGGCCCACCATAATGGCCTCATTTTAACTTAGTTACCTCTTTACCCCATCTCCGAATATGGTTACCTTCTGAGGTGCTGGGAGTTAGGACTTCAACATATGATTTTTTTGGGGAGTGGGAGGGGACACAATTTAGCCCATAACATAACTCTAACTTTCTAGATTGTAATAATCCAAACTTCTTTCTTTTGTTCCCCCAACCCCTAGGGGTGGACACTACTTTCTGCACTGGTTACACCCATGAAAACTTGGTGTTCCTTTTTTGCATTTTTGGTCACTACCTAGTGTCCAATTCTTTATATTAAGTTCTCTCTGTTAAGGTAACTGGTGTGGGTTTCCCCTCTTCTCCAGACCCTGACAGGTCAAGGGGAGATTGTGTGGCGGGTATAGGGACAGTGGGGTGAGGCTGCAGGGATCAGGCTGGCCTCCTACACAGGGCTTTCCGAAAGCCTTGCCTCCAAGAGTTACCACACTTGTGCTCTGGCTTTTTGCTTGTGAGGCTCACAGACTTGATGTGGTTGGTGTGCTTCAAGTTGGCTAGGTTCTCAGTGATGGGTGCCTGCGAAACAAACTCACAGAAGATGAAGGTGCGAAGTATAAAACCAATGACATAGGTTTGAGGATATTCGTGCTCTCCAATTAGCCTTTCTCTTCTGTAAGAAAACCTACATGGGAATATAAATGTGACCAAAGGTGCCTGGGTGAGCATGAAATCTGAGCAAAAGTAAGGAGTGGGGCCCTAGCTGGCTTGGCTCAGTGGATAGAGCATAGGCCTGCGGACTGAAGGGTCCCAGGTTCGATTTCGGTCAAGGGCACATGCTCGGGTTGCAGGCTTGATCCCCAGTGTGGGGCGTGCAGGAGGCAGTCGATCAATGATTCTCTTTCATCATTGATGTTTTTATCTCTCTCTCCCTTCCTCTCTGAAATCAATAAAAAGATTTTTTTTTTAAAGTAAGGAGTGGGGGCGGTTTCAGCAGTGAGGTGACCAGATTATGAGATTTCAGCATATTCCTCCCCGCTAAGGGGCAGTCTGCCAGGTAGATGACTTGTTGGGTTTCCTTTTTCTGGATTTCATGCAGGCTGGTCCTTCTTTTGTTGACACATCCTTTCTGCACTGGGATTTGACTACTGCTCCCTTTTATATTCCATTAACACCAGATGCTATTTTTGGTTCCTTTTATTCTTTTGACTTAAAGATTTTTTAAGCTGACTTCACCGAAAGCTAATATCACCTAATATACTCTGTGTTTAACGGAAGGTGTCACCTTATTTCAGCAGCTGAGTGTGTGACCCATTGTGAGCAGGTTCCAGATCAGTAAGACTTCTGCGGGGAAGGATGTGGCTGGAGTCTGGAGTCGTGGGCAAGTGGAGCCCTGAGCACAGCACAGACATCGGGGATGAGCATTGCTCAGGGGCGACTTCCCAGCTGGCAGGAGAAGAGAATTCATGTGGGTACTGTGGCAGCACACTGGTGCAGGTCAATGTCAGATTGGGGAAAACACTGAATTCCAGGCGAAGGAGTTTGTACCTTTTATAGACATTAGGGAATCTTGCAGACTCGGTGTGGAGCTTGGGGGTTAGCATGAAACCTTGGCCTTCTGGCTTCAAGTTCAGTGCTCCTCAGATGTCAGCCTCTAGGCATTAACCCTCATTATATTCCTTTTATCTTACTCTTCATAAAACGTTGCTTTCAGTAAAGATGCTTGAAGCAGAGCTTGAGTGGTGGCGGAGGAGGGGTGCTGTGGAGGCTCAAGAAAGCAGGAGAAAAACACAAACAGAAACCGCAGAAGAGGAAAGTGAGCTATTGGTTATTATTTCCATTCCTGTGGATCTGAAATACTATCCCAATTGTGGGAAGCTGAGAAAGGCCACAGTAAAATATAAGAGAAGCAGTCGCAGTAACAGTGATGTTCAGATGTTGGAAAACAGCTAAGGTGTAGACTTACGTGATGGAAATATCCTTAACCTCAACCAAATTCCAAGAACATTCTAAAAGAGAATGCTGGCAAAGCTGGGTTTGCTTTGTAGGGTCTTCGCCATTAGAGACCCACAAAATTGTAAACCTTGGAAACTGCTGTGTTTTAAAATAGGGCTCTGAACCCTTGTCATTTAAAATGCATTTTTTCCAGGGTTATTTCAAATGAGTCAAAACTCTTCCTCTCCACCCCCCCTTTTTTAAAGGCTCCAACCTATTAACTTTGTCTAAATCAGATTTAGAAATGATACAATGCTAAAGACAGGTATATCCTGAATTCCCAAACTACTCCAGCTTGCACTGGAGCAAAATATTTGGGTAAAAACCAGAAAATATCAACCCTATTAACCCACGGGGCTAACTCTTCCTCTACCAAGGAAATCAAGGGAAATGTAGCCACGTCATGGCTTTCCCGCCATGGCTCACACTTTCTCTTTGGTCATGAAGTTCTTCTCTGAGGCCAATGCTGCACATACCTGATCCACTCTTTTTCGCCTCTGCAGTTTTCTGCTGTGGCTCGCCGCGCTATGTCATGGGCATGTGGCTGCCATGCAAACATTGCTCTTGTCCCCATCTCTGCAGGCGCACTGATGTTCCCGTTCCTTACTTTCCTGCTCTGCTTCCCAGTTCCCTGTGTCTTCAGCAGTTACTGCACTGGATGGAATAAGAACTCCGTCCCGCAGTGTTGCAGGCCCCTGATGTAGATAGAAGGCTTTGCTCCTGTCAGTCACAAATAACTAACATGCCAATCCTCAGCATTAATGTCAGAACGCTCATTTGACGTAGTCTTTGTTTTCGTAAAATTCCTCTGTGGGGACACACTCCCTCTGAGAATGGGCAGATGTTGCCTCTTTACAGTAGAAGTTCTTTCTTGTTCATGGTCACCCACAGTCCCTGGACCAAGCACATCCATTCCCACCTCACTGTGAGGCCAGGGGATTCCTTGGCCTCCAGACCCTACCAAAGAAGCTACAGGGTAGCCTTCGTTCCTCTCCCTTGATTAACTGACTCAGACCGGACTAGGTGCCATTTGCTCATTCCACTGCGTACTTGGCCAACACAACCCACAGCAGTCGCCTTCACATCTCTGAACTCGTGTGATGGGCTTGCAGAATAGGTCCCTCTTCAGTGCACACTGCAAAGCATTCACTTGACCCTCCCTGGAAGCTGGCAAGAGGCAGGCTGGGACTATGCCATGGAAAGAAGAGGTGAACCCTGCCAGATTCTTTAGTGTCCAAAGTCAAGAAGAGATCTGGTTGGTGCCCCAGAACTGACTGCCCACCTAACAGCCTGCAGAGATGGGTCCGCGTGCGAGGCGTGTCCACTCGGAACTCGGGGAGCTCCTTGTATGAACAACACTGCCTGCCCCATAGGAACTTTAGTAATTCCTTTTAGGGAAATTGTATGCCAGGGGTTGTACAAGTGAAGCTATTAAGTTACTCTGCATTTTCAGGGCCGTGGAGGGACTATTTTCCACCATTTAGAGGAAACTTTGTTCATGACATTCATTTGGAAAATTCTGTCAATCTTCGTATGTTGATATCCTACCAATCCTTTGGTTTGGCTAAAATGGCAGTTCTTCCCGCTGAACTTACCGCCTGCACGCAGCTTTCATGCTGTAAATTTCTGGAGGGTGGTGACGGGTAAAAGTCTTGGCTTCCACTCAGCATCAACATCATGTTTTGTGCATGGTAGGTGGCCAAATTAAATTCAGGTTTCTGTGTCTGGATAGTCATAGGAATTTGTTAAATTTAGGTAAAAAAAAGTTTTGATAGAGAAACTACCCATTTATTTCTAATTAAAAACATCTTTATCTTTTTCTGTAACAATGATAGCATGACTCCTTTCTCCTAATGAGTAACAACATTTTAACAGCTCTGAGAACTAGACATCATTATCAAAACTTCTCAATGTTTGTGCTTTGTCTAAAACCAGGAGAAAAGCACTAATTCAACTTTGATCGGTTGACTATTTCTTTCACAAAAGAATGTTGAACTCTTAAAAAGAGTTAAGAGAATATTGCCTTAAATATTAAATTCAGTTTTTTTTTTCTCTTGGGTTTAATTTTTACAAACGGGACCAATTCACAGTGGGATCGACCGGTTGATGCTGAAATGATGGGTAGTGATGTGGGTTTGCTTCTTCTTGCTATCCTGTTGTTTCCTCAAATGGCAGGGATCTTTATTCAGCCAAGGAACACAGTCCTCTCAAGCTCCCTCCATTAGCTCCAAATATATTTTGCCAGGTGACAGGTCTAGCATTTGTAATCGTTACCTAGAAAAGCAGACCTTATAATGTCTGACTTGGATGCTTGGCTTATGAATGTGGCCATCAGTTAGCCTAATAATCTCCTTTGCTTATGCAAATATTAAGTTTCTCTATTAAAAGTGTAGACACCCTTAAACACTCACACCCTTCCACCAGACCCAGTCTACTTAGCTCACAATTTCCTGGTAAATATTAC
Source organism: Myotis brandtii (assembly GCF_000412655.1). Taxonomy (NCBI): domain Eukaryota; kingdom Metazoa; phylum Chordata; class Mammalia; order Chiroptera; family Vespertilionidae; genus Myotis; species Myotis brandtii. The sequence goes on along the minus strand of NW_005371441.1, from coordinate 862,160 downwards.
ATTTCTAAGGAACAGGGATTTCGCTGAGCTTCAACTGACACTCAATACCACATTTAAATTGCCTTTGACAAGCAAAGTTCCACCTGCTTAGAGACAAGAGTCCTGACCTGAACTGGTGTCTCTGGAATTTGGATCCAGACCTACTGTTGGGGTGCTAAATTTATTCCCCACGGGCTGATAAAGTAGCCTGGGTTGTGCGTGCAAGGGAGGGCCAGGCTTGATCCATGCACCTACTTGATTAGAATAGAAGTTATTTTACCCTGGAAGCTGCTGTGTCTCAGCTGGATCAGTTCAACTTAGCTGTTCTCTGGAGGAGACGTGAGCCCTCATTTCTCTTTTTTCCTTTTTTCGTCAACAGTCAGACATCCATGGGCTCTCGTACCCCCAGACATCAGTTAGCTATCATTAAATATAATTTGGAGCTTTAACAATGCTGTCAATATGCCGTGGTATTTTGTCATCACTTTACTATTGGTTACCATCCCTTTCACTTATGGAGACTTCTCCCCCTTCCATCTTTGTGGTTGCCAGACTTGTAATTTGTTTTTCTGTTTAATAGAAACCTTAGAATCATTGGTATAAAGTATGCTATGAAAAACACATGCTTTTTAAAATAGCTCTTTTCGTCTTTAAAAATTAAAATACTGTTTTCATCTGTTCCAATACCAGTAAATGCATATTTTATAACATCGCCTCTAAACTCTTCAACAAGATGATTAAAAAATTTTTGTATACCACAGTCACCTCTCTGAAACGACTTTTATATGCCTCTTCATTTCCTTTTTTATAAAAAGAGATTTAGGACATAAAATTTATGCAGCAAAGAGGACACAGTGAACAATCTCAAATGTTGGCAAACGCTTTGGCTTTCTACAGATAAACCCAAATGTGGTAACTCTTTTAAAATGTCTAATTCTTGCCTTGCCTTTCCTCAAACAAAAAAGGACCCTTTGGAGACAGTGGATGCTGTGGGGCCTCTCCATTGATCTTTCTAATTAGAAAGAAAATTTAAGTTGAGAACTGCAATTTAACATGACTTAAATGAAATACTTTTATACCTAACAAGAGTTTATGTAGCTTCTATGTTTCTAATTTTAAGGATATCAGAGAGCTCTAAAAGTAGAAATGCACTTTCATTTACAGAACTATTTGAAAATTAGCATTTCATGTGGGAAACAGGATTTTGTGTTAGAATTCCCAACCCTTAGCCACAGGTCAATAAATATCTTTATATATATATATATATCTGTGTGACTACCACTTAAATCAAAACACAGCATATTTTAAGCACCGAATGCTCCCTTTAGGCTCTTCTTCTTAGTATCATTCCACTCTCTCAACTCTCCTTGTAACCACTCTTCTGACGTCATTCCCCATAGATTAGTTTTGCCTGTTCTTGATCTTCATATACATGGAGACAGAACTGTACATGCTTTTTGTGTCTGGCATCTTTCTGTCCACATAAGGTCTATAGGATGCTTTGTTTATGTTGTGTATAGCAGTAGTTCATTCTTTTCTTTTCTGTTGTCCTCCTTGGCCCTCCTAAAGATGGCTTTCTGCAATGCCTCTCCTCTTGAGAGGTGAAGGGAGCCATATGTACAAGGAGCCATACCAAACAAAAGTCATGTTACTTTACTATTCATTGAACAAGTGCCCAGTAAGACCTCTTACCTCACATCTCCGCTCCAAAGCAGAGCTCTGATAAGTCTGAGCTGGAGCTCATGGCAGGTCAGGCCTCTAGCTCTCCTTTCCCCTCCCATTCCCAACCCATATCTTGGATGTACCATTATCCAACCAGCATGTGGTACCAAGACTGGAATGCTCAGGAAAAAGAGAATGATGCCAGAACCTGTCCCAAGGAGGTGGATTCTGGGCTAGTTACCTTTCTGTCATGTGGAAATGAAAACATGATAGAAGGTAATGTGCCTGACATTTTAAAATCCAGTGATCCTTCCCCAGAATAAATGTGGCCCAGTCAATATTTGCATTCAAAAGCCATCTTAGTGTTTCTTCTCCTTGAGAAAGATTGAGAAAGAGGGTAGGTAAGAAGGCCAAAGTAAGGGGATAAGGGACTAGGAGCCCTTTCCTATCTTTTGTAATCTTGTATACTTTCTACTTATTTTTTCAAAACAATCAATAGCTGTCCTTTGACTCCTGAGGATAAAATGAAGCTCTATGTCTTTGTCTTTCACAGAATCCAAGTCATGAGCTGTAGTGGAGAAACCAAGGGCTGAGAGCAGGGTTCAGGCTCTGAGTCTTGGTTCTGATGCCAGTGAACTCAAAGGGTAGCTTTGAGCCACTTGTTTCATCTCTCTTAGACCTCACTTGCAATTTGTGACAGTTTGACCAATGGGTCTCTTAGCAATTAGAGAAAATGTAAAGGCAACAAATTAGAGATTTCTGCGCTACAGGCAAATGTGATCAGCATTTCCAGGGCCATTTATGGCTTTCTAGTTATATATTATTCTTGCGTGAGTTTGCCTCTTTCCTGAAAAGCAGGCTGTATTAGTTTCCTATTGCTGCTGTCAAAAATGACCACAAACCTAGTGGCTGAACACAACACAGATTTATTTTCTTGAGTAATAAATTCTGGAAGTCAGAAGTCCAACATGGGTCTCACTGGGCTGAAATCTAGGTGTCGGCAACATATATTTCTCTCTCAAGGCTCCAGGGGAGAATCCATTGTCTTGCCTTTCCCAGCTTCTAGAGGAGGCCCATGTATGCTGCTCAGCTCAGGGCTGCTTCCTCCACCTTCAAAACCAGCAATGGCCTTTAGTCTTTCTTACATCCCATCACCCTGACCCTGACTCTTCTGCCTCCTGCTTCCACATTTAAGGGTTTGGGTGATAACACTGGGCCCATCTAGATAATCCAGGACAATCTACCTTAAAGTCAGATCATTAGCAAACTCAATTCCATTTTTCACCATAATTTCCCTTTGCCATGTAATTTAGCCTAGTCACAGGTTTTAGGGATTAGGATGTGGACATTTTTGGTGTGGGGGTCCTTACTCTACCACACAGACACATGGTAATTTCTTTATTTGATTCAGATAGATAGGTTAGCTGTGGTAAATGTTTTCTGGATTCAGACTTTTTATTTAATTAGAGGAAAAATCATTTTTTTGTATAGAAATGGATACCTTCTTAAATGCATTATTAGCAAAGAATAGTTATATGTTCAATTATAGGACAGGACGGACACTTCTTTTAGATATAGGAATGTGAGAAGGACAAAATGATGTAGAAGTGGTGACTCTCTTTATGTGAGAAATGTGTGGTATATGTGTGTGTGGTATGTGTCCTGGCTCACATTGGCTTATGAGAACCGCTATGTAACTATATTCCTAAGTGTACATTCATTGACATCATGTTAAATGGCTTGAAATTAGCCATGGTGGGAGAATTTAGACCATGGAAATGGACAAATGCTGTAAGTCAGGGTTTCATTCTCTTCGGAGAGCCCGTTGTTAAGCGTCAATCAGCACACCATTGCGGGTAGAACCTCACTGTTTTCAGTTTATGCACACAGCAACACTGTGTGGCAATACAGGCCTGGTGGTGGAGAAGGGGCAGATCCCACAATGCATCAGGACCAGCTGGTGGCTCTGCCAATACTGTCTGGACCTGTTTAGTTGCTATCATAGGTGTGGGCTAGATGGGGAGCTCAGCTTACTCTCCTGTGGGCAAAAGGTTGTTTCTTTGTTACTCACTACTATTTGAACCTCTCTCTGTCTAGCATTTGCTTAGGTGTTTTGCCTGGCCAGTACAATCCCCTACGATCACTCCCTTGTTTATACTCCACCCTCGCTGGGCCCGAGCCCCTTTTTCTGAATTGCATTAGCTTACCCTTGCTTGGGTTGATCTTACTCCTTCAGTAGCTAGGACCGTGGTCGGCAAACTGCGGCTCGCGAGCCACATGCGGCTCTTTGGCCCCTTGAGTGTGGCTCTTCCTAAGCCTTAGGAGTACCCTAATTAAGTTAATAACAATGTACCTACCTATATAGTTTAAGTTTAAAAAATTTGGCTCTCAAAAGAAATTTCAATTGTTGTACTGTTGATATTTGGCTCTGTTGACTAATGAGTTTGCCGACCACTGATAGGAGATTGGTGGCACTCAAAATTCATGGGAATCATCCAGAGAGCTTGTTAAACATGCATATTCCAAGGCTCTTCCCCAAGAGCTTCTGGTTCAGAAGGTCTGGGTGAGGCCCAAGGATCTGCATTATCGACAAGCACCAGGTGATTCGGAGGCAGGAGGTTCATGGCCACACCGACTGCCCAGCGTGGAAGTGCTTGGAAGACTTTGGCTGCATTCTTTCTGTCTGCACACCATGGGTTCTCAGTGGGAAACGAACAAAGTCATTTTAAAGAAGCATAGACCCTAGTCTCTAGGAAGTGATTTTCCATCTGGCATGCAAAGTTTATGATTCTTATGCAGGTAGGTGGGTGCAGAACACCAAATTCCCAGGTCCCCAGAGAGGAGGACACTTTCTTCGAGAATTTTATCAGGTGGAAACGTGAATAATTCACACATTTGCCATGGGCCCAACTATTCTGATTTTTGAAACCATCTGAATGGTTTATTAAACTTTTCAATAAACACATCCATGGTTTGTTTACTGTTTGTCGTGCAGACACAGACAATGTTGATTGTATGAGAGGAGGATTCGGTCTTCACCAAACCCAACCCAACTTGTTTCTTAGCAGCAAACCATTCTGACTGTGGCAATTTTCTTAGCAGAACTGATTTCAGAGGGTTGTGTGGTTCCCATGTTTACTCTTTTTCATTTTACACATGAGCTATTTGAGATCAGATTGGTTTTCTTTAAAAGTATGATTCAAATTAATTTCTACTGAGTTGATTAAAAAAAAGGAGAGGGAGAAATTGCTACCTTAGGAGACTTTGGCCTCAAGTCCTTTGATATTTGAGACAATTTTTTTTTATCCCCCAGGATGCAATCTTTCAGTAGCATGTAGGCGATTTTCAAGTAGAGAAAAAAGTAATGAAAAAATCTGATAGAAAGGCTATAATTTTCTAAAGAGGTCTGTTCCTTATTAAGATCAAGTGCATGTCAGTCATCTTATATTTTTGGAATAGCCACTGAAAGTGGGGACTGTACTGGGTGCTTCCGTGTGTGGAAAATTTTACCCAGTGTGATCAATTTTTTTAGTTCAATATACATGTTAAAAAGAGGGAAATGAAGTATTTTTTAATATCTAATTAGCAGAACAAATATATTTAAGTTATTTAGCAGAAAAGACCCTGGACCATATAAGACTTGGGCTTGAATCCTAGCCCTGTCTCTATGGTTCTCATTTATGGGAAATAAAGAATAGGGAGGAGAATATTTGTCTTAAGTCCTCCTTAGGGAGGCTGTGAGAATCAAATATAATAACATCTGTGAAAGAGTTTTAAAAATCAGTAAGAATAAGATAATGTGTTTGTAATCATAATTTTAAATGCAGTTTATGAATACTCAATTCTATAAGCAAGTAAAGCATTCCAGCCTTATCAATTTCAATTTATTTTTCTTTATTCCAATTCCTTCTAGTAGTACAATAGAAGTATTATCATTTCAGATAAAGTTACTGTATTATATTTTAGGATAACTTATTGCATTATTATTTTGAAATCAAATCATAAAAAGGTTTCATCTTCCTTTCCACTTCCCTTTCTTTTAAAAATGGTCTTTCCCTTAAATAGTAAGCAGGCTGGCCCTGGAAGTGTTTCAGTACAATGTGGGTTTTCCCCTCGCTGGCCCGTCAGAGGGTGAAAGGTACATCCGCTGCCTCCTGCTAAGTGGGATGGGAGGAGTTAGTTGCACTGTCTCTGTAGCCCCCAGATTGCTGAGTCTCATGACACCCTCTCTATTTCTCCTTTTTCCTGCCCCTAGAAGTGTACGCAGGCTTTTGAGGAGGTCAGAGCAGAAAACGTAGTCTGCAGCCTCTGTCTGGTTCTTCTTCCCTTTTCCAAATTTCAAATCTAACATGAAAAGAGAGACAATTATAAAACTAAATACGACTCTTTGATTACTCAAAAATATTTCTTTCCTTTGTTCTGTCTCTAGTTTCGACACACAGCAACCTTGTGTAAGTATCTATTAAACATCAAGGCTCATTGAAAAAAAGAAAGAAATGTTAGTGTGTCTAGATAATAAACACTTCAAGATTTATTAAAAATGTAGCATAATCTCCTTTTTTGGGTACTTTTTCTTTTTATAAAGGTAATAGAAGTTAATCATAAAAATATGATAAGTAAATATGGAAAAGCACAAAGAAGAAATAAACTGTCCATGAATCCACTATTCAGAGATAATCCTTATTTTATTTTTAGAATATCTTTCCAGTCTTATTTTCTTTGTAGCTCTGTGTACATATGTGTACACACTCCTTTTTCACATGCAGTATTTAAGGTCATACTGTAAGTATGTGTTATAGTCTATACTTAACATTCTCCATATCGTCAAGTATTCTTCCATAGTACAGTTCCTAGAACAGAGTAGATGTTGAGTAAATATTTGCTGAGTTAATAAATTATTTTTAATGCATGCAAAATATTCTATCATATGAAAATATTATAATTGGTTTAATAAGTTTCCTCTCTTTTCCATTTTAAAGTAGAAATAGCATGGGGAATGATGAGAAATTATTTGTATAATTATGGCCACATCGAGGCAGGGAGAGACATGCTCTGCAATGAAGGCAGTTAAGCCATGTAAAGCTCTCTATGGAGGAAGGCCTGAGGGAAGGAGCATGGAACTTTCAATAATTTATGGAGTTTAGGTCAGATCACTCAGAAGCTGCATTATTAAGCCTGGATTGATGTAAAGAGAGGGTCCTAAAGTGAGTCCAGTAGCCATATGATCTGGATTTCTTAGTAAGAATGCTTTCAGGTGCAAGAAACATAAGCCCAACTCAAACTGGCTTAAACAATAAGGGCATGTACTGAATCACATGAGTGAAAATCCAGAGGTAGGTCAGACTGCAGGTGTGGTTTGATCAAGCTTTTTGCTTTATTTTCCCTGTTATTGTCAGAGCTCTGTATTCCTCTATTGACTGATTTTGTTTTCAGGCTAGTTCCACTGGAGTTCTTTGGATGGCTGCTATTGGCCATCAGAGCTACAATGCTTTCTTAGCCACAAAGAAGTAAGGAAGAGAATAAAAGAGAGGCCTTGATATGTCTCATAAAAGAAAGGAGTAATTTCCCCTGAAGGCTCCAGAAATTTCTCCTATGTTTTGTTGTCTGCAATGAGCCTAGACATCTCCATTCTGAAGCCAATTACTGACAAAGGTTAATAGGACTAACTCACACTAAACAGCCAGGGTGAATTAATTATTATGTGTACTACATTTCGGTGTAACAAACAATCACAAAGGCTTAAAAATGAACATTTATTTAGCTCATAGGTCTGTGCGTTGCCTGGAGGTTGTCTGGTATAGGATGGGCCCAGCTGATGGGACTTGGCTGGGTTGCCTCTGCTCACATATCTCTCCTTCGCTGCTTCTCCTCCTGGGACCATAAGCAAGTTCTTCTCATGGTGATGGTAGAAGTGAGAGAAGGCAAGTGGAAGCATGCAAGGCCCCTTAGGGCTTAGGTTTTGAAGTGGCACACCATCGCTTCTGTCTCATTTTATTGGTCACAGCATGTCACCCAGCTGACCTTAAATAGGAGAAGAAATATACTGTGCCTGGTAGGTGGAGGAACTTCAAAATCACATGGCCTAGGCTGTGGGCAGTGCAAAGGAGAGGGTGAGGCAGTGAGTAAGCACTTGTCTTCAATGAAAAGTTTAACGTTGTGCCAAGATATTTAATCAAGATAAACGGTATCTTAATAAAATGCATTTTAAAATAAAAGACAATGCAAAAAAAATCCATTATGAGCAAAATACCAGAATTTAAAAGACAGGATCGATATAGAGAAGGGTAAAGAATCAGGGCCAACGGCTTACTTTACCATAGCCCACCAATCACAATGTTCCCTTTATAAGACTCTCAGGCCTCAGCCTTAGGTGGCATAAAAATAACTCTGCCCTCTTGAGGTTTGTCTGCCTGTTTCCTTCTAGGTCTGCAGCTCAAGTACCCAGTTATCCTGGAAATCTGCAAGAAGTTTAATAGGAAAAATATCCAGAAGGGATCCTGATGAATAAAATAGTTCTTTAGATTTCTTTTTTTGTTAAAAAAGAAAAGAAATAAGAAACAAAAATTAAGTTCCATTCAATGGTTCTTGTACATGCATCCATTTCTCTGTTGCTAGTCTGACAGTTGGTACAAGTTCCAGAAAAATTAAAAGTAATGGGGTAGCACAGGGAGTGTCTAGAGACCAAGTCTGATAATGTTTTTAGATTTTATTTGCAGTACTTGTCTTGACAAAGTGCAGGGAAAGTCTTTTTGGATCCATCACAAGTTATGCCATGGGTGCTTAGCTTTTTATAAATGAGGTCGGCTTAGGAATTCAAGACCGTATGTTGGTGCAGGGAAACCTTTCTCCTGTCTTGTGTGCTGAGTGATGTGCTGATCCGAGCACTGAGGATGCCAGCGGGAAGGGAAGACGTCCCAAGTTCATAGCGCTCATTGTGTGTGGAACTGCCATGGGCCCATGGGCTGCCACAGGATTATGCGGGAAATACTTTTCAGAGAAACCAGAAGGGAAAAAATATTGGATCCAAAATTCTAGGATTGTTTTATTTAAAAAGCAAATCTCTTCTCTAGCTTGAAATGCTAGAGCTATAATTTATTTCTTCTTAAATGTATCCCAGTGGGTATCATATGCTGGGTCATATGGCGGTGACAATCACCTTGCCACCTCATCTGACACTACCTCCCCCCAAATCCAGTTGCACCCCAAAACTTACGGAAAGGAGGGATTGGGTGGGCGCTGGCACCAGACCAAGGAGAAATAAGAATTTTGTTATGTGGTGAGAACTGACCAATTGCTAAGTGAACTGTTAGCCTCCAAACATTTCCCATGATGGCCTGATATGGAGCCTAAAATATTCACCCTTATAGTTTTTTATGTAAGTACGTAAGGCTTTGCATCTCCCAGAGGTTTGTCAAAAGGCCAACATGCTAACAGTTAACTCAGAGAGGGACAGATTTGTAGTGACAGAGCAGCCAATGGGATTGAAAATGGAGACAGAGAGTGAGTGTGAATCCTTGAAAGCTGGATATTATGGAGGAAAGCAGGGATCATTAGAAATAAGTGTGAACATGAGTGAGAGTTTTAGAGAAAACTATTGGGAGGGGCAGAAACAAAGCTGGTTCCAGGTAACTATGGTGACAGACCTAAGCATCAATGTTAAGGGACTGATACAGGGTGGTAAATATGATTTCCCAAGAATAACCAAGATTTGGAATACATATAGCAAAGGAAGGGATAAACTTTATACAAATCAATATAGTTGTTAAAAATAGTTTGCTAGCATAATGCTTTACTCCTGACCCCCCTAAATTCTCCCTTAGAAATCTATTTTATACACAGACTTGAGTTACCCCTTTCTAAAACCCCAGATGCAATTATGCCATTTCCTTGATTAAAACAAGTTTGGTACATTCTCACTGTCTATAAACTAAAATTTAGACTTCCCTGCATCGCATAAAATATTTAAAATTCTGCTTTATTCTACTTCATCCAAAATCCAAAATAAATACTTACTGAGAGTCTACTGTGTGCTCTTCCAGGATCTCCGTGACACTGGTGAACAAAGCATTGCCCACACATGCTTCCCACACTGTAGCACCCAGGCCCTTGCTTATTCCCATATTGAGCCTTACCATGACCTTTGTCTCAGAACTCCTACTCATCCTTTAAGACCCAACTCACATGTAGCTCTTCTCTGCAGTCTTCCCTCACAGGCCAGGCAGGAATAGTTGCCCGCCTCTCTGTTGTCAAATAGCTGATAGTTTGTATTTCAAGTATAGGACTTAGAATTTATTATCACTGCTTATCTAGACTTTGAATTGGTTTGTAAAATCAGTGATGGGGAGGGGCTAGAAACAGAGTAGGCAGCTACTAATGGAGGTAAATGAGCAAAGAAATGAATAAAGGAGACACATCGGCATGGAAAACCACAAACCTGAAAAGTGAGGGCACAGGGTGAATGGGATTGATGAATGAAGGAGAGAGAGAGAGAGAGAGAGAGAGAGAGAGAGAGAGAGAGACATCCAAACAGTGCTAGCTCTGGGTAGGGTGTTTTGGAGGACCCAGTGCCGAAGAGGAGAATATGGAAGATAAACTAGGAGGTGATTTGAACCCCTCAGGAGCAGAGTTCTATCTGCTTAGGGACATCAGCCATACCCTAGGCACCATGCTAAACTCTCAGATGTGACTGGCATTGTGTCTAGTAGGATAAGTGCTTATGTGTGTGTGTGAATGTGAGTGTGTGTAAGGGGCAGGGAACAGGAAGAAGAGGCTGTAGCACAGCCAAGTTTGAAACTAGATGAGCAAAGAGAAAATTAAAGAAAATACAGGGTGGGATCTGGCAAATGTGTCTGTGTCCATTTGGCATTCCTCTTCTGTGTGATTCGGCGTGTGTGTGTGTGTGTGTGTGTGTGTATTGGGAAGATGGGGTAAGGAACAGTATAGGGTTGCCACATGTCCTTAAAGAGGCAGAACTATGGTAGAAAGTGAGTAGAAGTGATAGTGACTGGGGGGTGGGGACAAGACAGAGAAAATGGCAGACACTCCCAGGCACAGGTCAAGAAAAGCAGTGATGGTAGTCTCCTCTGGACATCTCATTCCTTTTAGAGCAGAGCCCCAGAAAAATTCCTGACTTAGCTTGTTGATAATTTCATTTCCCAGGGGATGCAGAAGGGCCTAGGGAAACGGTTCCCTTCAATAAACTTTAATGAACAAGGCAACACTTGAATTCACACAGTGCTACTATGGGCACCTTGGGAGAAAGCGTGGCATAGCTGGCAAGGGAAACTCAGCTGTGTATGGTGTTAATGCACTCTAAATTTTCGGAGTGCTGATTTTTTAATATTCAGGGGAAAGATGGACAGAATCCATGGCCCAGGATTTGGAAGAGAGGGAGGCTCAAGAAAGCCTGATGACCTCACAATTGGGACTCGTATTGTGTAATTACAACTGGTATAATTGAACATACTAGGGAGCCCATACTCCCATGCCACACCCAACAGAATGAATGCACGAGGAGCTCTCCAATCAGCTTTAGATCTCAAGGGACAGGTACAAACGCTGGTGTGAAAAACATATAATCAAGATAAAAACCAATAAGGAGCATGGTCAGCATAAGAATAGTGTCAGAAATCTCCAAACTCCAAATGAGCCAGCGTAGGGGGAATAGGGCAGAGGGAAGGCTGACCTGAGGAAGAGCTACTTAGACTGGGACTGGAAGAGGAGGGTGGAGAGGGCAGAGAGCAGCAGGAGGTGGAAGCCTGCCCAGTTAAGGAACCGAAAGTTGGCCATGACCTTGGGACATGGAAAGCTGAGCAAGTGGCTTAGAGGAAGCAGAACTCTTGAACTTTCTGTTTTGTTTTAGTCTTGTTGGTCAATAAGAAAAAATTTGATGTTGAAATATTGGAAAGGGGTGTCAAAAGAACACCTAACTCTTCAGAATGAGAGCAAGGCCTTCCTCTTGAGCCATTGGCTCCTAACTTTTTCACTTTGGGGGATCCCATGCCAAAGGGTTCAGGGTTAATGGCCCTCTCAGGAGCACCTACTGCCAACTTGTGATCTGTTTGACCTTTCAACTTTTATGTTAAAAAGCACTGGTCTAGCAGAAAACAACATAAGAACTTCCAATGAGTGGTTTTATAAAAAGTTTTGTTTCAATGGTGCAAATCAAGTAGATTGAAGAAAATCTGAGTTTTCATTTACTGGAAATTGTTTGATGAAACCTGCTGGGAAACCAGTGTCCTAGAACTACACTATTAATGATCACAATTGAATTTTTAGGCCTGGACAGGCTATTTGTTTTTAGGAGCAAATTATAGGCAGCCATTTTCCTCTGAGGTAGGAGTACATCTTAGGTCAAAAGTCCACTTAACACTGTCATGATTTTTAAAGCCTACTGGGTAGAAGAAGGGATGGATATACAGAAATATTTATTTTAGCATTGTTTGGAGAGACACAAAAATAGAAAGCAGCAACCAGTGGGGGAACAGAGGAACGTTGGTGGTGTGGAATACTGTGTGACCAGCAAAAGAAGCAACTAGAGGATTGTCCCTGACGCATACTGAGTGAGCCAAGTAAGCAGTGGAATAAAGTGTGCACTACTTTCATATTTGTAAAAAGAAACAACAAACACCCTAATTTTGTGCATATGTATTATATCTAATTGTGTAAGCATGGATAGGGATATTACCTCAGGAAAGGAAAATGGAGGGAGGTTAGGAAGAGAAATAATGTTTAATTTCATCATGGATTGTTTTATTTAGTTAAATAAGTCTGAATTACTTTTGAAACTTGAAATTTGATTTTGAAGTACGGTAAAGAAACAATTTGAACCAGATCTCAAAAGGAAGAAGAAACAAGGAAAAATGTCATGGTGATTTTACATCCTATTCTAGAATATAAAACTGCATTTTAAAGTGATCTGATGTGAGAAAGAAAGGATCCACGCTCTCCACTCATGAATCTTTGGGAGAACTTAACAACAAGCCATGTTCATCCAATGGCCATGAGTTCTCTGGCCATGGAGTGAAGACTAAATTGATGTTGAAGAAATGCAAGGAACAAAGGATGGATAAATCCATCCCTGAGATCCTTCCTTATTTAGGTCATTCCCAAATACTCCCGAAAGCCTCAGTATTCGTGTTTGCATTTGGTAGCACCTGTGAGTCCTTACATCTTACATTGTGCATTGTCTAATGTATCTTTCTTTATATCAGTCATATTCCAACTTAAATTATGTGCTACTGGATTCATAGCGTGCATTTGCTTTCTCTTTTAAAAATTATATCTTTATTGATTTCAGAGATGAAGGGAGAGAGCTAGAGATAGAAACATCAATGATGAGAAAGAATCATCGATCGGCTGCCTCCTGCACGCCCCACACTGGGGATCAAGCTTGCAACCTGGCCATGTGCCCATGGGAATCGAACCGTGAACCGTGACCTCCTGGTTCAGAGGCTCATGCTCAACCATTGAGCCACAGCGGGCCCAACTATTTGCTTTCTTTAGTGTCATTTTCGGTTGCCCACTACAAAAGTCTGAGCCTGACAGTTTTTTGCCAAAGGAGATGGGAGAATCTAGGAAGAAGGAAGTGTGGAGGTGGATCCTGTTGGGCTGACCAAATTTCAAGGGGTATTTTCAGATTCTACAATATAAGAGAAAAGAAACCACTCTCTTAAATGAAGAGCCTTCAGCACCCCTAGCCAAGTCCCAGTTTCAATTTCATTTGTTTTCATTCTCTCCTCCCCTTTGATGGTTTACTAAAGTGAGACAATTAGGGAAAGTAGGATACTTCAAAGGGACCTGTTAAAGGGACCATGTTAGGAAAAGGTCCATTTTAAAGAACAGCCTTCCTCTAACAGGGAATGTTTTCAGTCAAGCAAAAAAGCCTGGGATAAGTCAATAGGTGAAAATATAGGCCATTGATAACCCTGTGTAAAGATGAAATGTTACATTATATAGTAAAAGGGCTCCGATGAGGTACCTCCTGTCTTTTAGCTTATGGGGGCTGGGATAGGTTTGTACAAACTTATTTCCGTTTCCTAGTACACAGAAACTAGATATAATATCAATCTGTTATAAATAAACATGCCATCTCTTCCAACGTTCGTCATTGCTTCTGACTAGCCTACTTGATCTAGGAAAATGAGATTACTTGAAAACCTGTCCTGGATTTTAAAGCTGAGCAAGATATATTGATTATACAAATATTTTTATGTCGCTATATATCTTAATACAATAACATTCATGTCTGGAGCGCACGTCAGTCTGGAAAACCTGCCCAAAGCCAGATCTATTTATTTAAATCGGGAAAGGCAAAGGGCCAAGCTGGCAGCCAGTCAGCTTGTCATGCTGTCATGGTTGAACACAGATAACAATAATTTGGGGTGCACACAAGCAGATTTCTGAAAGGAGGAAATTAACCCCTGTGTCTACATTATGAATCAGCAGGGAACTATTTTAGATGCTGAGACCAACAGCAGGCCTCGCTGATTTCTTCTCTCTTTTTAGATTTCAAGAAGATGGAAATTTAGATTCGGGTTCTAATTTCTGGAAATTCCAGTTTATTACGAAGTGATGAAAGGGCTGGGTTCCCAGGGTTAGCATTTATGAAGCACTTTCTGGCGTGATACGTTGGTAATTCCCTGGTGAGCAGAGACTTGCACAGGCTGCCATTGTAGGATGGTGTGCCCAGGGGTCAAGCTCCCCGGGGGATTTGATGGTGTTTGGGGATGAGTCTAACAGCCCCATGAAGAGCGGACGGGCCATCCTAGGTCACACCCTTTTCTCCATGCAAAACATCCCGGAACCAGAGTGGCCTTGGGGTTCACGGGGGAATTGCCAAAAATGAAGAGTTACGTGCTCCTCAAGAAGAGTGTTGTTTCACGTTGGAAATTCTCTTAAACCATACATTGGGCACACTCCTCCCATTTTGTTGGCAGTTCAACCCCAGAGGACATGTCTCCTTCTGGACATTGTGAGTCAGTGATTAAGTCTTGAATTTCCATCCATTGGGAGGAATTATTTCTTATTCTATGTGCCTAGTAATAACACATACTAACTGCGTTGGACTAAATGTGTCCTGTATGAATTCATATGTTGAAGCCCTAACACCAAAGTAACGGTATTTGGAGGTAGGATCTTTGGGAAATAATGAGGTTTAGATGGAGTAATGAGGGTAGAGATTATATGATGGGATTAGTATCTTTATAAGAGGAACAAGACTCTCTCTCTCTCTCTCTCTCTCTCTCTCTCTCTCTCTCTCTCTCTCCTCTCCATCCACTATGCAAAGACACAACAAGAAGGTTGCCATCAGCAAGCCAGGAAGTGGGTCTCATCAGACCTGAATCTCGGACTTCCCAGCCTCCAGAACTGTGAGAAATAAATATTTGTTGTTTAAACCACCTAGTCTGTGGTAGTTTGTTATAGCAGCCTGTGCTGACAAGATACTAACAATAAATAGAAAGAGACTAGGTTCATTTAGATTTGAAAGTACTAATAGGTTTTGATTTATAGCTAAAAATTACTCTTTATTGATAATTGTATCAATGGGTCTAAGTGTGATATTGAATTATCTCGAACCTTAGGAGACTCTTGTGATATGATATTCCTTTGGAGAAAATCATTAATCAAACTTGATAGATATCAAAGCCAATACAACCGGAGACCAAAGACTAGAATTGGCATCATCAAAATGATTGCATAAGTTTAAGCATGGTCTCTGTAAGAGCGTTCTTTAAATATAGATATGTTTAATTGGCAGGAAGGAGTGATAATAAGCAGTGACTTCCCCATTGTAGAGAGATTAGTTTATCAGTTTCCGAACAGAAAACTAGCCTGAGGGCACAAGGCAGATAAGGTTTGATGGGGAGAGGGGTGGAGAAGGGGTGGAGAGGGGTGGAGAAGGGGTGGGGAAGGGGAAGAGGCCTCCAGGAGGCTGCTTGCTGGGCAGCAAGGCAGGATCAGCTTCAGTTCAAGTTTGCTTCTCCCCAATGCTTCCTTCTTTTCACTTGTATGTATATGCTCAGGGAAACCATTCTGAAGCCTGATTCAGTGGCTATGCACAGATGCTATCAGTCTAATTCTTTAGCTTAAGCTGAAATATAAATCATAATTTGGTTTGTAAATCGCTCCAGATAGCATAGTGTGGAATTAATTTCTGGTAATATTTGCTTACATATCTCATATGTTCTCCTGAAGATCGCAGCCAGTGGCCTTCCTCTTTGACTTAATCTCATTTGCATTGTATTTCATTATCCACAGTGTTGAAACAGTGGCTTGTGAAAGAAATTAATTTGCAAGCAGATTTTTAAAAAGTGCATGTTCAGACTAAAACACCTTTGCATATATTTAACCCTTTCAAACATTTATTAAACGGGTGTCTGACAGAACAAATACTGTGACTATGTTATAATTAACTTGTAAGGACAATTTAAAAACATTAACATAATTTACTGTACACAGGATCAACATTCTATTGGAGAAAAGAGTTTAGGCAAAAAGTCACCACTTGAAAAAAAAAAAAGGAAAAACTGTTATGTACAGGGATTGGCAAAAGTAGGTTTACAACTGTGAGTATGAGAAACACAGAGTTTATTCTTGTATTATTATTTATTACTTATTATATTTTCTTCTTATTTTTCCTCTTCTCCTACTTCTTGTTATTATTTCATATCCTTTCTTATGATTTATCTTTTAGGTAATATTGGCTGGTAATTTAATTTACTTTTGCCCACTGCCATATATTATTTATTACTGGAATTTCAGTACAGTATATATAAAAGTGGCCTACATATATTATCAAGTGTAAGTATTAAATGTGGCAAAAAATTGATTGTTTTAATCAGCTCTGACTTGTAGGTGGCTGCCACCTCACTGTGTACTCACCTGACCTCTCATTTGTGGTGTGAGGAGAGAGCTCCTGTGTCTTTTCCTCTTCTTAAAAGGGCAAAAGCCCAATTAGGACCTCATCCTTATGACCTCATTTACCCTTTATTAGCTCCTCATAAATATTATCTCCAAATGTAGTCACAGTGAGAGTTAGGGCCCCACAGTGGGGGCGGGGGGGAGGGTAGTGGCATAATTAGCAATGTATAGTTCTAAATATTTACATTACTTAAAACATAACTAGTTGATTTTGTATTATGTGTTAAAATATAAGTATTTGACTTTATGTTACTGAAAAAGAAATGAATAAAACAACAGGTATTGCACTTAGAATATGTTCATTGTATTCTTTCAATAAAGAAAGAATAAAAAGATAATGGAAAGAGTAGAAAAATAAAGGTAATGGTTTGGGATTTGAATCTCTGTACTCAGCAAGCCTAACTAACAATTATAGTAACAGTAATCATAATATCCAATAGTTTTATAGCATTTTACAGTTTATGAAACATTTTGATCCACCTGACTTTGTTTGCACTGGAATTCCAGAAGCTCTCCCCAATGCCTATGTCCTAGAATGATGGCAGGGTTCCAGCAGAGAGGGGAGGTCTCCCTGTGGATCCAGGGAGTGTCTCCACTGCTTCACAGCCTGGAGGAATCCAGCCATCACCGCAGGAGGTTACAAGCTAGGTGACTTCTCTAGCAAAAGGGACAGTAAGACTGAACTCTGAGATTTCTCTTCCCCTCCTCTTTTCACTTTTTTTCCCATCCCTTCCTCTTAAGCCAAGCAGGAAGATTTTTGCAACAGAGATAAGGGAGATCCCTGCCACAACCAGGTCACATGGTTGAGGCCCTTAGCCAAAGGCGTAGGCCTAGAGAACCTTCAATAGAATGTAGTAAATAGAATTACTTGGCAGGACCATGGGCAGGGTCAGCCTGGCCATTCCAGGCCTGAAACTCCTGCTACTTCCCACCACTTTCAACTCAGGGATGTCTATACTAGTAGCTGAGCTACTAGAGGGCAGGTGAGGGTCACAGGTGCCCCTCTTTTCATTTTGAGGCTACTACTGGCCCGTAGCTGAGGATTGGAATAGTTTGGCTTTGCCTCTGTGTGGATGATAAACCTGACAATAGGCTGAGTTTACTTGTAGGGCACGCTGTCCATGAGACTGTCACCCCTGACTGGACAGGAGATACCTCTGCCATGCTCAGCATTGTATTCCTGGTGACTAGCTCAGGGTCTGGCACATAATATAAACTCAATGAGTATTTGTTGAGCAAGGACTCTCCCTTTGTAATTCTGAGCCTTGAGGAGGCAACCAACTGCCAAGTTCAGGAGAAACCTCACCCCTTGTTAACATTACTGAAAACAAACAAACAAGAGAACAAACCAAAGAAGCCTGTGGAAGCAGCATGAATAAAAGGCAGACTGAGTTTTCTTGCCTTCACTAAATTTAAGTGAAACGTCCCAACACCATGTCAAAACATTTACACATGCTTTTCTAATTGAAAGCCTGGGATCTCGGCAAGGCCTTAGCATGCTTAGAGTACCTTTTGATCATCACAAATTCTAGGTTTGTTCATGACATTGTTTTGACGGTGATGTTGTGGCTGGAGCCTTCACTTGCCCATCAGATGGCTGAGCCTCAGCTTCCTGGCTCAGTTACTAGCTCAGGTGACCTCACCACGTAATCCCAGGAAGCTCTGGTCCTGGCAGTTCTGGGAGAGGTTTAAAGTAATGGCGACTAAGAGGCTAGGCCTAGTGTTAGCTTGGGCTTGTCTATCAAGTGATCATATGACGTTTGTGTTGATAGCAGTCAGACATGCCAGGCTCGCTGGAAACACAAATGCCCTATGTGTGTGATATCTGCCATGATCCCTTTCTAAGAGTCACTTGAGTTTTAGACAGAGAAATGCGTTCCTAGCTGCATATCAGTTGGTGAGGCACTGACATTCCACAGCCCGTTGAGTTAATCCCTTGTAGAGGTCCCAGAGATATTTCCACTGCTGCTGTCTTCTCTTCTAAACTGGTCATCTGAATGTGATAAATGTGAGTTTTACTGCTAAGATTAGATATTCCCTCAGCCCTAGCTCTGTAAAGTGGGGTGGTTTTGACCATGAGCATTAAAGAAGTGAAAGGAGGGCAAGTCTTGGCTGTGCCATCTAAGATGTGCTAGTCTCCATGGGTAAGTAAAGAAGCTTCCTTTAGCAGGAAGCTGGCTGTGTTCACAAAGCCTACGTTAGGTAGCAAAGGCAAACCTGTCTGTTAAGCGGAAATGATAGTGTGTCCTTGGAAGCCTCAGGCAGCTCCTGGGCTCTGCAGGTTTGTGTCTTTCAGGTCCTCTTCTCATGGGAAGAATTACTCTGACAGGGTTGGGTGAACTGTTGTAGCATAGTGGACACTACATTGCCCTTGAACGCGGTGGGGAGCCAAGATGGCATGCCACCCTGGAAGGCCAGGGCCCAGAGTAATGGGCATTTGTCTGGCTAGTGCTCTCGCTCCGCACTGGGTCACTGGGCTGGGCCATGTAGGGTCAGTGCTAATTGCTATCAGTTTGAACCCAGCTAATGAGCTGTGCCTTGTACACATGCACCTACATTAGGAATCCTGGAGGAGCACAGGTCAGAAACCAAACAGATCTTGTAACTCCCTTGTTGGGTGGAGAAAAGGGGTACATAAAGACCAGGTACCCTCTAGAACAAGAGAAAGGAAACATGGACTTTTTTGGACATAAGGGGCTCTTGGAAATTTTAAAGTTCCAATATGAAGTTTCATGGTTGTTCAGTTATGTTCCTGTTAGGCCACGGACTGTGTGTGGTCTGTATTAGGCACCATCTTGAGTGTTGGGGATACTGCAGTGACGAGGAAATCCCTACCCACAGGAGCTCACTAGTTAGTGAAGGAGGTAGACTAGCAAATGTGAGTAAATACTAGCAGAAGCCTAGCTAAGTACTGCAGAAATCAAGAGGGAAAAGAAGAACCACATGCTATGAGAACATTGAGTGCATGGGATACGGACTGCTGGGGGTGGGGAGTGTTTAGGACAACTTCACAGGGAAGAGATGTTTGAGCCAAATTCAGAAGAAGTGAACGTTGGTCAGGCAACTGGGTTTGGTAGGGGAGGTACTGGAGGCAGAAGGACAGCACCAGCCCCTAGGAATGGGGGTGGGTGCTCACCTCTGAGCCCACCAGGGCCTGGCACACAGTAGGGCACCTGCAGTGCCAGGGGTCTGGCTGTCCCCTGGCGGGGCCCTAAGATGTTCCCTGAGAGGAGAGGGTGAGTTCTAAGAAAGAGTCCCTGCCAGAAGCTGATTTGGGCCACATTCTGGTAGTTATGGCTAAGGGGTTTTGGTTTTATAGTGTAGGTCTTGGAAAAGCCACTGAAGGCTGCATAAGTAAGAGAGACCTGGATTTCGACCCGAGTTTTAGGAAGCTCAGCGTAGGCTGTGGAGTAGAATGGGTGGGAGGAGGTTGCAGTACATAGCCCAAGGGAAGGCAGGACTGAGCACAGAATTTGGCCCAGATGTGGCACCTTTGTAGCTTCATTGCATCAAGGGTGTGGGTAGTGGTCCCACGGGGTGTTGCCTGAGGGCCTCTGAGTTCCTGGATAAGCAATAGGAATGCTAGGCAGATGAGGGCCTGTTGGTAGAAGGCGGCCCAGAGCTGGAGAAGAGGAAACAGCAAGGAAACCGCATAGCATCTTTGGGGACTGAGCACATGTGAGTCCCCTGAGGCCTCCAGGAAGACATTATAAGACTTTGCAAAGAGTTCAGTGGTACAAGTAGCAAGTAGGGATGAGTAAAAAGGAGTGAGAAAAAAATTAATTTTTGTATAAATTTCCTTTCAAAGAAACAAAAAGAAGATCATGCATTATATATGGCTTTGTATCTTACTCTTTTCACTTAGCTTTAATTCAAGAGCATTTGCTTATGCCCTTAAATATATTGTTATTTTTAAAGCTAAATTCCAAAGAATACTTTAAGCTCAGGAATAGTGCTTCATAGCACCTAACACAGTCCACAAAAAGAATCTCCATGCAAGTAAATTAAAATATTTTACTTAGGTCAGTTTAAAAAAAAGTAGAATTGGAAAGATAAATTATTTGGCTCTGCAGTGGCATGTCGGACTAAGTTTAATAGAGCAAAATATCAGTCTTTACAAAAAAAGTCAAAGGAAAAGATTATGCTCAAAATTGCTCCTGGCTGACTGGCCTCCTGGTTATTAATTCAAATGTCCCCCCTATTGGTGCTGTTAATGGCTTCAAATAGATCTTGTCTCCTTTTATGCAAGGGGAAAATTGGACCCACTCCAAGCAAAATAGCAGTAGCAGGAGAAAGCCAACATTTGCAGCATTGTGAGATAACTCCAACTATTAATTTTCTTCAACCAAGTCCCTTTTCATTTTTCACAGATATTTCTTACACTGCTTCAATCTACAAGTTAGACATTTGTAACACTTAAAAAGATTTTTAAGTGAAAACAGAATTTTCCCATTGAATTAGCATCCTGTCTCTCACCCCAGACTATTTCACCTATGTAAAGTACTGACAGCAGTAGAAACTTCTGAGGTGGTTTGGTTTTAGGTTCTAAAATAGAGACGGGGGATGAGGGGTGAAAAGGGGGCATTAGAATCTTCAGAGACAGGGAGGAGAGCTAGGCAGAAATAATTAGAAAAAGCTCTTTTTATGATTCTGATATGTCCCCAATTTGAAAGCTACTTAGAGTTGCTGAATCTTAGAATTTAAGGGATCTCTCAGTTCAGCCAACCATACCTCCTGCCTCACGTGAGAATCTCCTCTGTTTGATCCTGTGATCTATGCTTGAATACCTTGACTGAGAATGACCTCATTGGACCCTTGCATTTTAGACACTTTGATATTTAGAAACGATTTCTCCATCTGGAGCTCTATACAGTAGTCATTTTTCTCTTTATGGATGCCTTAAATTCATTCTCCCCCCTAAGAGCACCATGATTTTCTTTTGGGGCACAATTTGCCTTCCCTTGGAGAAGCCTCGGTTGGAAAAGAAATCTAGATGTCCTCCAGCTATGAAAGTCAAAGGGATCTCTGTAAGTTCCTTCTGCCAGGCTCTCCCTGTCACTCCTCTGGGACAGGCAATGAGCAGGCACGTGACCCAACCAGTATCTAATAAAATCATGCTTCTGGGAGTTGAACAGAGTGGCACAAAGACCAAGTTAAGGGTTAGAATTCTTTTAGTCTAGAGGGGGTGCCAGGCAAGATGATGGTCAAGAAGGTCCTGATACCAAACTTTTCTGGTGCCACCTCTTCCTTGTTGGTCTCGACTCGTTTCTTGGCCTTTCTAGTAACTGGTGACCTCCCCTATCCAAGTCAGGTGGTTTCTATTGCTCATAACCAAAGAATGCTAACTGACATAATCTGCTACCTCTAACTTTACCCTATTGATTCGAGTTCTGCTCTCTGCTGTTAGATAAAGTATATCTGACCTCTCGTCAATATGACCTCTGAAATTTTAAAAGATATTTATCAAGTCCCTCCTAAGATTTCTCTTTCTCAAGTAAACATGCCCATTTCCTCAAATACTTCCTCACCTGTTATGGTTCATAGAGCCTTCACCATTCTGTTTTCCTTGGCATACAGCCCAGTTTTTTTATCAAGGTTCCTCTTACAGTGTGTCATCCAGAATTAAAACTGTAATCTTCATTTGGTACTTTGAACAGCTCAGATTATGGTCACATTTTCCCCTTCTTTAACTTAGATGCTTATTTCTATGATTGCAAATACAACTTGCAGTAGATTTTATTAATTTTATGTTACCCTTTTAATTCAGATGGAATAACACATAGTGGGCATTTACAAAGCTGGAGTTATTCTTAATAATAAACCTTGGCTTTTTCATAAGAAGTGTTGAAGTCAGGTCTCCTATCTTGTATTTTTGCAATTGATTTTAAAAATCTAAAAGTGGGACTTAGCATTTATTCTTGTTAAATGTTGTGCCTTTTGTGTTTGGTCTATTTTTAGGCCAATGCCATTAAAACATTTTTTGGAACTTTATAATCTTAATGGTTTCTCACATCTTTTTATCATCTATTCATTTGGTAAACATGCCTTTGACATTTCCTTTACGTCATTGGGGAAAGTGCTGCTCAGTTCAATGGTTTGGCTACAGTGACTTTCCTCTAGGTAGAAATTAATCCATTATCATCTTAGCACAGTGTATTGATTGCTGAGAGTCCAACTTAACTACACTCTATTTTTTTCACAGACTATGATGCCGAAAGTGCCATATACACTGTGTGCATGTGGGAGGTGGGCATCTGAAACGAGGAGGTTGTTTTCCATCTTTTTTCCAGACTTGCACCAGTTACCCCCAAACAAAGCCTTGGGCA
The DNA here is from genome assembly GCF_000412655.1 of Myotis brandtii. NCBI lineage: Eukaryota > Metazoa > Chordata > Mammalia > Chiroptera > Vespertilionidae > Myotis > Myotis brandtii. The sequence goes on along the minus strand of NW_005371441.1, from coordinate 839,271 downwards.
AAACCTCCAGACACAGAAGATGACAGCAGGTTAGCACAGGGTTAAGTGGGGATGGGGTGGGTAGTGGGTGGCCCCAGTATCCTTTAGACAAGCCCTCACCATTTCCCCACCCTCTTCCATCTCTTCAGAAAGGAATGACCTCTAAGGGCTATGGTTTTAACTTTCCGATTTAAAACACCATGATTAGTAATAGTTCCCTTTATTATTTCCTCTGCCGTTGAGTCATCAGAAAAAGATTTTATCAGACAGTCTGCTTTTAGTGTGTTTCTATTTATGTTAAAAATGTTATTGAAAACTTCCTAGTGAAAAGCTTTGTGCTGGAGGCTGTTGGTGAGTCATGGGGGTCCTGTTCAATGCATTTATTAAAGAGGACAAAAGTGTGAGCGATTATTACTATCCAAAAACAAAATCTTTGTAAGCTGAAGTGATGGACTGTTAGAAATTTTATAAGAATAAATGTAAGAATGCCACATTTAGGTTTTAAAATGTTAAAAAATGAATTATGCAAGGCTAGGGTTGAGAGCCAATGGCATTTTGCCTTTTGAGGGGAAAGTTCCAGACCAGAGTGGTGAAAAATTATGCTACCACTTATATAAAGAGCCTGTTATGGATCAGGCATTTGATATAGGTCAAGGTTGAGAAGTTGATAATCTAATAAACAACCATGTTCTGGTAGTTCACAGGAAAGCAGGACTGATCAATCAGGAAAGCTCCCTGAGGGGATCTGGAGAATAAGTTAGATCCACAGGTCATTCAATAAACAACCCTGAAATTAGTGCTTGCTTGTGTTAGGGCACATTCCTTGATGGTGATTCAGGGATAAAAACCAGTTCTGGCCTTTCAGAGGATCACAGTATAATGGAGGAGACAGACAAGTGACTCAACCATGACATTTACACGTGCCAAATCTGACATAGAGATAAGAGCAGGTTGCTGGACTTTGGGCAACTCTAGGTCAAGGTAGGAAGAAAGGCTAGTTAGCTTCTCCCTGGGGGCGGAGCTCCCAGGATTGGCGTCCTTGGTGTACAGAAAGGGTCTCTTGATGGAGAAGCAGAGTAGGGACAATGAAACGAATAAGACTACCAAGGACACCGGGGTGGCTGAGATTCTGTCACTGCACTAAGTGGCCCAATTATAATTTATGCAGGAAAAGTCCTGTTTTGGTCTCTCCTGACTGTGTAGTCACTATAGCATTCATTACTTTATTGGTTATTTTCTCTCCCTATTTATCCTCACCCACAAATTCTCTTGTCCACCTCTACCTTCGAGTTAATGGCTTTCCGTACAGGACACCCCTCTCCTAATCTAGGGTTGCCTCAGGATAAACGGGGCTTATTGTAGAGCTACTTTACTCTGGACTGGCAGGGGAGTGGGTACTCCCTGCGAGATCTCAGCTGTCGCTCCCATCCAGCTTTAGCTCCAGCCCAGGTCACGGTGGGAGAAGCACAGTACAGGGGCTGGTGGGTAGGAAGGGCATGCTGAGTACTTGTTCTCAGTACTTACAGAAGCTTTCTCAGAAGGCATTCAGTGTAGTGGCTAAAAGCAAGGGCTCTGCTTCCCATGCTAATCAACTGAGTGATCCTGGGCTACAACACTTCCCCATGCCTCAGTTTCTTCATCTGTAAAATGGACCCCTACTTCGTTGGATTAAAAGGAATAATTAATAGAAGGCAATGAGCACAATGCTTGAAACACAGTGAGAGCTAAATACATTTAATTCTTTTTAAATTCAATATGGTGATATCCTTTCACTGCTTCTATTGCTTGAACAGGGCATATCCTTTCCCAACCATATTCCTGCCGCAGACTAGTTCCATCTCTTTGAGACCCTTGTGAGGTTGGAATTCCACATTGTGTTAAAATGTCAAGCTCCCTTGGCTTCTGGGTCTGGGTGTCAGCTCATATCCTACCTTCTTCCCGCCGTTTCGCTACTGAAATTAATGGGAACCTCCTCACCCACTCTTCTCTCACCAGCACACTTCTTGTCCTCTGTCCTTTAAAGTTCCCAGTTGTATGTAGATAGTTTTCTTCCTTCCCCTCACATATTTGTTTCTGGTCCTCCTGATGGGATGAGCGAGTTTCTTGCCAAACACATTCTTTCCAGAGTTTGTGGATGGGCTCAGTGTCCTTTGTCAATATCCCTCTGCTCTGTGTGGTGAGCCCCGGTCCAGAAAACCAAATCCTGCTCCTTAACACCATGTAAAAATGGGCTGTTCACTTGCCATTTCTTCTTTTCTTTTCCAAAGCTGTGAAACTTCAACCGAAAGAAAAGATGTAAATACCTCCTAGTCTCCCAGATGTTAAAGCATCCTATCAAGGTCTAAAGATAAGCCTAGATTTCTTGCCAGTTGTCAACTTTCAAAAGGGAATTGTATAGTCATTTAAAAATGCTTTGATTAATTTTAAATTTTTTTTTATCCTCCCCTGAAGATATTTTTTTCCATTGATTTTTTTTTTCCAGAGAGAGTGGAGGGGAGGAAGGGGTGGAGGGGAGAGACAGAGAGATCCATGTGAGAGAGACACACATCAATTGATTGCCTCCCACACACATGCCCTGCCTGAGACTGGGGATTGAGTCCAAAACCGAGGTACGTGCTCTTGACCAGGAATGGAAACCTTGACTCTTCCATCGTGGGCCAATGCTGTAACCACTGAGCAAAACTGGCCAGGGCAATTTTAATTGTTTTAATGCAGAAGTTCTAAGTAAGCTAATTTAAATTTTTTCTTTCAAGAGAAATTGAACTCATTTATGTATTATCATAGAGTAATTGTTTTAAGTACTGTTCTCAGACTATCAATATTATATAGAAAAAGTATTTTTAAGGCATATTAAACTTCCTTTGAATATAATCTCCAAATCAAATTGGTAATTTAATTTGTAGGAAAATGAAAACACTACAAACAGTTGTTAAACTCTAACTACCTACATGCAATGTATAGAAGGCAATTAAGCATTAATTGCCTGAGTATGTAGCCACACATGCACGGCTGCTTCTTACTACTTCTTCCAGCTTTTTCTGTGGAACAGAAAATAGTCTTGATATTAATGTTGGTGACTGTTCAAGTTCACAAAGCCTGTGGTAGTGCATCATTGGCTCCATTGCCCTTTCTGAATAATAATCAAAGGAAATCATTGTCCACATTTCGTCTCCCCTTCCGAATGCTCCCCAAATACTAGTGTAAAAGTTCAGAAGCACAAGAACTGAATTGTGACCTCAAGGCTCTGAGTGTAGCGTGGCAGCTTGGGTTAGAGTGGAGGTGACCTGAAGGTAGAGCCTGGCCTTCTGTTTCTCACAGAGAGCGGTCCTTCTGTGCACGCCCACTTAGAAGTGGGCCCGCATGCCCAGTCAGTGGGCTTGCCTCATTTCTATTCCATAGCACTTCTCTCTCTTGCAGCAAAACCACAGGCAGTGAATATACAAAAAGCTCCAGGGAGCTGAGTGGTCTGTTTTCAGTTCCCCTGGACATGCCAGAATATCAACCTGACCACAGAAAACCACTTAATATCATTTCCTAAAACTTCATTGTGAATGCCACTGTGTCAAAAGTAGGGTCAAATTCCTAGGATGAAAATAGACCTTCTCGTTCTCTACAGCTCATCCTGAAGGCCTTGTAGGGCAAAGAGACTGTCATGGAGACCAGCTTGTTTGTGTCCTGGTGAGAAGGCCCAGCCAATCCAACGTGCAGATTTCCCTGTGCTGTATGGATTATGGCTGGCTGGATGGTCGATTAGCTTATCATCAAGGAAATAGAGTCAGCCATCCTGTGGATCAGGGAGCTTTGCTCTGATCCCTAGCTGAGAACATGATAAATTTATTTTTAAACTCTATTCCTTGCCCCAGGCACTTGACCTGGGAAATATCTATTATTGTTCTAAGTTGAACCAAAGACCAATTTATTAGTCCCTTTGGTGGAACCACTCAGGCCTCTCTGACAATTGGGGGAGTAGGGAGCTGAGAAGATGCCCTCACTGGGTGGACAGAACGGAACAACTCCTCATGTTTGCAGAGCTTTAGGGATTGCCATAGGCCAGCACTCTTGAGATGAGAGGAGGGAAGTTCATCATCGATAAAGGTCTCATTACTCTTTCTGTCATGACTAGCATATGGGATGGGCTGGTCATGAGTAGATGAATTAGTGGATGGTTGTGAAAATTCATGCAGAATGAAGCCAAAGGGCTAGCCATGGTTGCTCATCAGCAGCATATTGCAACAAATACTCCTTATCAATAGGATATTGCCATTAACGCTCCAAAGCTTCTCACTTTGTTTAATTTCATCCAGGATGGGTTTGGCCTAGAAGAGCAGAAAGGGAAGCTGGGATTTCATTGTACAAAGCCCATTCAGCCAAACATGGGCTTTTTGCATTCGACTGAACTCGGAGCCAAGTATTTCTGTTATTCTAACTTCTCACCCACTTCTGCGAAAGGTGTTCAAATGTATTTCCAGAACTTGAAACCAGCCAATGTCCTGAGCCGCTGCAATTAGAATTAGGGAAATTTAAAACGTGGGACCAAATAATAACTTGACCCCTAAAAGAGCAAATAAACCAACCCAAAGGCACTCTGCTCAGTGGTTTGAAAACTTAACCTACAAGGACAGCATTGAAGTCAAAGATGACATTCTAGGCCCCCAGCAATGCAAACAAGAAACTGAAGATCAGAAGAACTTACAAGGGCTCAGACCAGAGTCTTTCTGAGCCAGCTGCACAGGAGACGTCTAGTCCAATTGTCCACAGCTCCCCTAAGTCCTACGTCTCGGCTGCTCTGGATGGCCACCCATTGCCAGGCCTCCTTTCGGTGCCTTGCTGACTCTGTGCAGGCTCCAGTTTCCCTTGTGGAACAAAGCCCGTGCAGCGTTGATGTGGCTCCCAGCGTGCCCAGCAACCAAACAACACCTCTGTGTACCGATGGCCTGCCTCCTGCTGCACGGGGTGGGTCTGCAGGTCTCAGGAGGAAAAGCTGTGTGCCAGGGTGGTGGCAAAGGCTGCCCACTGCTGTCACCCCCCTTAAAACACATATATATATATTTAGGCTTGCTGGGCTGTCTACAAAAAGCACATGTTTTCTTTGCTAGCAAAAGCACATTGCCAGTTCAGGGTTTTACTTTGCACTATTGCAACTTTCATTCTTGCTCTTCTGTTTGGTTTCTGACATTTTTTTCTTCCCTCTGGCTTTTGGCATGTCTTGTGTTTTCTTTTTGTATCTGTCTCTCCCTGCTCCCCTGCCTCATCACAGTGCATGCTCTCCAGTGTTAGACAGCTGGCTGGCTGGCTTTCTTTGTGAATTACGTTAAGAATATGAGTTTTCGCTTGACTCCTAGAAAGGTCCCCTATGTGCTCACCTCTCCCTCTATTGTATTATCAGAGTCAGCTGAGTTCTGTTTGGGGGCCATTCTGCCCTCTCTCTGGGGGGCTCTTTCAGCATCTGTGTTGATTCTCTGAACACATCCACGCACGCACACACCCTCACAGGCACACGCACACACCCTGCCTTCTTGCTTGACTAATTGGCCAGAGCTATCCTGGGGGTTTCTGTGGTTCTTAGAGGCCAGTGTGATTGAATTGGCATTTGGGGACTCCTAAACTGAGCACATTTAAAAGGTTGATTTAGAGGGAGCTTAGACAAAAGCTCTTTTAATTATGCTTTCCTTTGCTTTGCCAGGGCATACTGCTGTAGCCTGTCAGAGGCCGTCCCAGAATCGTTAGGGGGCCAAGCCATTAGGTGTTCCTGCTTACTCTGCAAATATAACAGGCTTATCACGTAGAACTCTGTCTCCAGCTGGTTTAAAATGTAGGTGGTGCCAGTGGGTAGCAGCTGTTACAGGCTGGGGAGCCAGGAGACAGTGGGGACAAGGAGGTCAGAGTTGACCTCCGTACAGTACAAGGCACCCTTCCATTCTTCCAGCCCAGTGGTGCAGGGTTCTGAAGGGCAGCCTGCCTCCCAGGGTCCCCAGATGCCACCCGCCCCTTGCCAACCAGGTCCCGGGCCAGCTTCTCACTGGCTTTCAACACATGGGACCAAAACACTCCCGTCACATTGCAGATCATGAATAATTCATACATTTGTAATTCAAATAGTCACTGTGATGCATAATTCAAGTGAAAAGTTGTTATTGTAAACGCAGGGGAAATGGATTCATTTCAGAGATTTTTATAAAAAAATGTTAAATTACTATTTTCCTTAGGTTTCAAGGTTGGAGCAGCCTCTATTTTTGCAGCTGTTTTATCTGAATTGGTGCTGGGCTTACTGGCTTCACCACAGTGTTGATCAGATAGGGCAGAGCTTACGGTTGGGATATTTCACTCAATAGCAAATACCGAGTTGCTTTTTTTGTCCTGAGAAATAAAGTTAGTGTAGACATTCTATTTGTTCTCGTTCCATGGCCATGTCTACTTCCTGCCACAACTATGTTAGTGGATTAAAAACACACACACACACAATGACAACATTTGATTATGAAGGGTTTCAACCATACACAAAAAATAGAGAATGGTATAATGACCCCTATATACTCATCACCCAGTAATAACAATTATATCCCCTTTCATCCCCATAGACTACTTTAAAGCAAATCCTACATTAAAAAATTACTTTATCTGTTTCATCCAATACACTTCGCCATGTAAGCAGTTCTTCTAGACTTTTAGGAAGAGTGACCCCTATGGTCCATATCGTACCCAAAGTCCCAGAAGACTCCTCATTGGTGACATGCTCCGGGGGCAATTGTAGTTTCATGGAAGTGGAGGGCAAGTAGCAACCTGGCCTCACCCCCAGTGACATGTGACCTCACATAGGAAACCAATCCCTTGAAGGAATGCCCTGAAGTGCCTCCTCTTCCCTCCACCCCTCGGGCAGTGGCCTGGCATCATGGGAATTTGCCTTGTCTGCTTGTTGGTGGTAACATGACTCTCTTTCTCTTTGAGCCCATATCAAGTTTTTTAAGTCTCTCCTATTAGCCTACAGCTGGGACATCAAGGAGCCAGATTTTTCACAAGCAAGCTTCTCTCATTTTTCATCTTTTCAAAACAAAATAGATTATAAAAGTTGTGGTTAGGATGATCAAAGTTTACTGGAGCAAAGACATGAGTGTCATGTTAAGAAACTGACCCTGGACATAATACATAGTCATGTACAGGAAAAGGTTGAAGTATTTGTTTACCATTTCTAATTTCTGTAATTCAGAGAACATGGTAGGGGGAAAAACCCTCTCTAAATTTAATATTAAACATTGCTTACAAGAGGTGAGCCTTGCTTTCTATAATATACATGCTCCTGAAAAAAAACTATGTATACACTGTTTTGTTTTGCTTTTTTGGGGGGGAAGGGAGCACTAAATAATTTCTGTTGAATCTGTTGTTTTCCACAGGGATTTTGAAATAAGTCTATTTGAGAAGCAAAGAACTCTTAAAAAATGAGTAAACACCTTCCTTCCTTCCTTCCTTCATCCCTCAAACCCTTTGGAGCTCCAATTACCTTGTTGATTTGCACATTTTATAAAGTTGGTTTTGGGTAAATCTATCATCAAGTTGGCATTCTGTTTTTCTAAACAATGGACTCAATGAACACAATTACTGACATTGATCACACTGGGAGAAATGCCTTACATTTATTGTTATACTTATTGTCTTACAAAAAACACTGGTCGGTGGATTTGAAGGGTCAAAGGTCTTCTCTGTCTATATCTTTCTGCTGTTCCAGTAAGGCAACTAAGATAAAACAGATAGTATTATTATATATTTCTAAAATAGCAAATTATCCTAAGTGCAATAGGTTGTGTGAGCATCACAGAGCAGAGAGAGGAAGCAGTGGGGACTGAACATAGACACAGGGACTGAAAAGGATCATGAATGTCAGTTACCATGCTTATGCATGGACACACACATACACACACACACACACACACACACACACACCCTGTGGACCACATTCTTTGGAGTCACTGAAGAATGGAAGCAGATGGGTCCTAACACTTCCCTTCATACTCTGCTTTTTGATCCACTCTCAGCCCATAGCCAGGCCTTAGCTGGGCATATTTCCTATGTCCCTGAGGAAAGGGTAGGCATGTAACAGGTTCCAAAGCCAGGACCCCATGCTGTACCAAACAATAATGTCCACCTTGAATGGCTGGAGTCCATAATCCCCTCATCTTTTTGTTGAATCTAAACCTGATTTAATTAGAACTCTGTAATTTCCTTTTTGTGCTTTTATCAACTGCTTTTGTACTCGATCAGCTTGAACCCTAGCGTTGGCTTTGGAGCTTCCCAGAGGAAAGACCTCACTAGAACTCAAGTCCTTTTCTCTTCCGTGGCCGCCCTGGGCCTGCTTATTTTCCTTGCTTACCCTCCTTGAACTCTTAATGCTTTGATCTTGGATTCTTAGCTGTTAATATTCTGCTTCTCAAATTCTGCTTGTTTTTGGAATACTTGAAATGCTATGCTCTATTTTCGTGCAATTCCTAAGCAATGGGACTACCTAAGACCAAAAACATACTTATTCATTCACAGGCTTCCGCTGGGAGCATGTCCTGCGTTTTTGCTGACTGCGTGGTGACTTTACTAGTAATGCTAGATAAGTTTATTGGGAAGATGAGTAAGCCCTATTCCAGTTTAAAAATGATGTTCTCTGTCATCAGCTATGGAACAAATAAAATTCCCATGACTATTTTAACAGGGTGATTGATTCTTAGAGGGAGAGAAGCCCAGAGGGAGGCCCAGGGTCCCATACAGCCCAGCCCTGAGCCTGCTGCCAACTTCAGGAAGACACGAAGACGGTTGCCTGTTTCTGGCTCGCCTGCTGTACTCTGGGTCATGTCAAAAACCTCTAGATTATATTGGAATCTGGAAGATTCCGAGGAGTTTCCCTAACACTCTGAGTTCTACTTCTTTTTATTCATTGATCTATATTCCTTTCCTTTCCAGTTTTCTGATGTATGAACTGGATTTTGTTATGGTAAAGCTTTAAAACATGGATGGATTTTGAAGGCCTATAAGCAGCTTCTCAAGTTTGTACTTCTGATTTTTTCAAAAGATTCATGTCCCTGTGACCTACTTTTACAAGTAATTTTACAGTAACTTCAAATTCCCCATATCCATTGCTTAGCACGTACACTCCTGAAAGTAGGGACCGTGATTAGGGACAGCGTTGTTCTGTTTGTACGTAGCACGTTAAGGTTGTAAAGATATTTTAGCTGAAAACTCCAGCCTTAAGTAAAGTACTAATAGAAATGATAAGCACTAGATTAAAACTCAAATTTCAGAAAGAGACCAATTAACCCCAACATCCTGTGTCTACAAAGAACTGAAAAATGGCCAAAGAGCATCGTATGCTATCAATTAAACTGACATTTTCTGAAAAAATATGTAAGTAGGAGAAAATACCTTAATTCCTTTGTCAGCTCTCCTTTTATTTTTCAAGAGCCTGCTTAACTCCCACATAAAGGTATGTAGGGCAGCGTTAATCTATGTATCAACCTGTCCACGATTTTAAAAGGCACAGCAAAGAACCCTCTCACCCTGCCATTTTCAGACTAGTTTCTTCCTGTTGCTCTTTTGTTGGAGACATGTGTGTTCTCCCTCACCCCTGTGGCACTGTGGGCTGGCACGCTTCCCTGGATGGGCACCAGACTCCGGCGGGATGAGTGTTTCTTTCATGTAATCTGAGTGAGAACCGCAGTAAGTGGTGCCGCAAGTTACACTAGACCGAGGATTACCAGGAGCAAAAGGAAAACAGGACCCAGCGTTCAGAGTTCAGCCCGGGAACCACTGATAAGCAGTCAGCACTGGGCAGGACTGATAGGAAGATTTACGGGAAAAACCCACGCACAATTTGACTTGATCCAGGAAAGAAGTTTTTAGAGATTCAGAGAGCAACGTGCATAGATTTTTTTGCTAGAAATCGAGCATCTCTTCCAAAAAAGGGAGAGTTTGGTTATCTTCCAAAATGCCCGGTTGCTATATTGTAAGATAATACTGAAACGCAATTAGCTCCTTGTCCTGCTCGAAGTGTGTGCCAGACACACATGATTACATCTCGTTCGTTATCACCTTTCGCAGCTCAACATCATTTTCTTCCAAGGTCAGCTGTAGTTACGACACAGAGAACTGTCTAGGTATATTTAACTTTGGGGATGGGCCCAACATGCCACTTTAAAAGATGATCGTATTGTTTTTCCTGCTTTCCATTTCTGAAAAGGCGAGGCTTTGGCCAGTGGGTACTCGACATATCTGGCTGCAAATTGGCTCCTAGGAGCCAGGCAATGTGGTGCCTAATTTCAGCATTCACTTAAGTAAAATTATTTATGACAGTCCCTACAGCTTTGTTTTTTTTTTCTTTTCCTAAAGGGGGAGATGTGCAGTCTCAGCCAGGTTGAAGGAATATTTGCGCTCAGCCTCAGCTACTGACGCATTTAAACAGGGCCTTGAAGGCTTCGACTAGGTGTGGTGTATAAGAAACTGAATTAAGTGTCCTGAAGATGGAAAGCATTCATCTAAAACATCACTAAATCAAGTTCTCAAATAATCACACGGCTTAACATTTTTTTTACATAAGCAGCTGAAACAACATCAGAAGAACTCTAAACGACAGGGTCTTGGGATTACCCACGCCACAGAAAACCCGCATCATGGAGATTTGAGTTGAGAAAATGGTCATTTCTAACGATTTCTAACAAATTGAAAGTATGATCTAGGGGACTAGAATGGAGCAGAGAATCTGGACCTTACTTGGTGAAATGGCCAGACGATGAAGAGCAAGGAACACAGGCTCCAGTTGGGAAACTAATGGGGGTTCTAGAACCATTGGGTATCAGGGCTGGATAGTCTTTAGAGATCAGTTGCTTTAATTTCTCATTCGTTGCATGATTCTGTGCAACAAAGGAGGTGCAGGGGAAGGTCATCTGAGATGCTGAGCTGGCCTCACTGACAGGTCAGGAAGTTCTGAAACAAATTTCACAGCAGACACACAGAACTGGCCCTGTTTGTACTAACACCGTGTGGATGAAGCCCCATTTTTTTACCCTTAAGCTTTTTGTGATGAAAGATTTCTCTTGTTATTAATAAGACAGTTTTTTTTGAGTTTATAATTTATGTTGCATGGTGGTTGCTATTCAGCAAAAAATAAATTTTTTTTCTGATTAGATTTGATCTTGGTTCAGAATATGAGACTGTTGCAGGAATTAATGAATAGAAGGGGTAGTTGTCACCATCTAACAGAAAGATGGATTTATAATCCTTTTGATCTTCTTGTCAGCTTTGCTTTTTAATTAGTAATTCCTAACAGATGTGATATGAATTACTGAGGAAAAATGATTCCAGCAAAATAGCTTTTCTAACTGTACAGAACCTGAGATGTGTGTGTGTGTGTGTGTGTGTGTGTATACGTGTGTGAGACAGGGAGTGGCAGGGAGCATTACACTGCAGCCTGTGGCTAGGCATCAGCAAGACAAGTTCCCTATTTGCAAATGGAGTAACTGTTACATACACTCATGTGACCAAGAGGGAAGTGAGTAACCCTCCTCAAACCTGGTGATGGGAATGGAAATCAGGAGCTGGAAACTGGCATTTCTGAATGTCAGACGTAGGCTCAGGTAATCAGGAAATCACTTCTCGTTTTCTTCCCGGGATTGATTACCTAGCAAAACCTATTCTACTTACACTTTATAAAAAACTGTTTTACTAACTCCTCCCTAGAATAAATAGGCTGTTACTCAGTGAGTTAAATGCTGCAGTTAGAGAGTGTGTGTGTGTGGGGAGGGGGGGGAGGGGGCGGGAGGGAGACAGAGACAAAGTCTGCTCTCTGAGGGCTCTCCCTGGGCTTGCTGTAGCAGTGGCCCTCAAAGTGTGACCTGCAGACCCTTGAGGGTCCCCAGTCCCTTTAAGGGAGATTCATGAGGTCAAAACTATTTTGATAAACTGATGTTATTCACCTTTTCCACTGGGTTGACTTTTGCACTGATGATGCAATAACAATGGGGGTGAGATTGCCGATACCTTAAGTCAAGGCAATGGCACCAAATTGGACCAGCAGCCATTGTGTTCTTCATTGTCACACACTTGATTGTAAAAGATGCTAGTTTCACTTAAGAATGCCCCGAGGAAGCAGTAGAAAGTACTGATTGCATTAATCTTGGTCCTCCGGTACAGGTCTTTTCCACATTTTGACAACAGGGAAGTACACATGAAGCATGTCACTGTATACATACGACCCACGAGGAAAAACACCTGCGGAGTTGTTTGCTTTAGTCATGAGCTCAGCTGGCTGCTTTTTCAGAGAACACCATTTTTACCAAAAGAATGACTGACAGGCAAACTGGTTATTCTGACTTGGATATATGGCAGAGGTTTTCTTGAAAATGAACTAAGCGAGCTGTCATTTCAAGAAAAATAACGGACAATATTTGTTGCCAATGATAAAATGTAAGCTTTCAAGGGAAAATTAAACGTTTAAAAATGCATATCTCCCACTGTGGGCTTGACAGCTGCCCAAACTCCAGTAGTTTTCACATGAGATTTGTTGTGATTTTAACAAATATAATTTGGGGGAATACTTTATATTAAAATGTGCCAACATTGGGAAGATCTGAAAAACTCAGGAAGTTTCCAGATGACCAGTGCATGCTATAAAATCACGCACGGGTTCACAGTGAAATCTAGTCTGATGGCGTTTTAAGTAACAGAGAGTGAAAAGATCATTAACAATGGACTCAGGTTCCATTTGTAGCTAACCTTTTTTTCTTTTTTAAACTACCACTTGTTGAGTTTTGGTATGGTATCAAAGAGGATATCCAGTTATCTGAAGAGGAATGAAAAGATTCCTCCCTTTTTTAACTACACACCTGTATAGAGCTGGATTTTCTTGACATATTTCAACCAAAATGACACATCTCAACAGATTGAAGACAGAAGATATGAGGACCTTGACAGTCACTACAGAGATTTGTAAAAATGTACACCTCTCACGAATTCTTTAAAGTCCTGGTTATGCTTTGTGAAAATGTTATTTATGTAAACATGCAACAGGGTTATTATTAGTTTTAAATGATTTAATAGATAAGTTGAACAATTTCCCAGTTTTAAATCCTACAATGGCAGATATCAGTAGATATGAGCCACAGAAACAAAAGCTCTTTGGGGTCCTCAATAAGTTTTGAGACAGTAAAGTGGTCCTGAGGTTTAGGAAAATTGGTCACTGCCAATGCCCAGGTTAGCGTAAGGGTGTCTTGGGGGCTCTCAGGCCTATTACAAGTACATGGGGAACTATCAAAAGTAAGGGAAGAATTTGGGGAATGGAGAGATGGGGAAGTTTCTTTGAAACAAGGGTGAACTGTTACCAAGATAACACATAAATACCTAAGGTCCAGGCGTGAACCAGGTCACTGGTGGAAAAGAAAGGTCACATGAAGAAGCATGCAACATTAAAAAGATTCTCCTTCCCTCAGTTGGACCTAAACACCTTCCCAGCTCTCTATTGTTAAAAAAGAACAGAGATGAAAAGAGCAGATTCTAAATGAATAGAAACTCGGTTAGAATCTCAGCAAGACTGCTTCGCTAGCTATGTAATCTAGGCAAATCTTAGGGGTCATCTTCATTTCCTTACCTGTAAAGTGGGATAATAACACATAGAGTTGTTAGGTATAAAGTGTGGCATTGCGTTTTTATGCACCTGACCCTGTGCCTGGCATGTGGTACATGTTCAATAGATATTAGCGGGTCAATGAAACACACACACACACACACACACACACACACACACACACACACACACGGAGAATATGAGACACTTAGGAAAACAAAAAGTTAATGCTGAAAAACGATCTGGAGGCCCTGCCGCATCTAAAACAGAGATTTTCTGACCGTGAAGCTCCTGGGCCCAGTGTTTTGAGTTTCGGGAAGGGCTCTGTGGGCTCTTTCCCTTCTGGCTATCACTGAAGCACCCCCCTCCACCAACACTCCCCAGAGACTATTGTAGTTAGTGACCGAGCAAGTGACACTAAAAGATGGTTTATAAAGAAAAGATGAGCGAACCAAAAAAGCTCTTTCTTTTCTAAATCTGGTTTCTGCTGGCAGGATGCTAGCGGTCTCTTTCCTTTGCAGTCAGGGATTTTAATGACATTTTAAAAAGTACTAGGTTTCCCTTCTCTACTCATTAGGATACATTTCCCAGGCCTCTCTACTGACTTAGGACACAAGATCATGGAAGATCCTTTTTCCAGAAACATTGACTGTTTCCGGCCTTCCTGCGATCTGGGTCAGCTTGCTCTGGACAAGCAAACACAGCATCCAGTTCTCCCTGCTCCAGAGAACGTGGTGGTTACAGGGCTACATCTGCAGCCCGGCAGGCGGGGGTCAGATCTTTACCAGCGTGTGATTTAAATAAGCTAACTTCTCTGAGCCTCAGTCTTCTAATCTGTAGAAAATGAAAGCAGTATCTCCCCAACCCCAATACCACCACCATGGATCGCTTGCTTCTGAGGGATTAGCCCCTTCTGGGAGTGGGAGTGTGGCCATGTTTTAGCCTCTTTTGCTGCAAGGATCAGAGACCCAACTTGAACTAGTGTAGGCACAGGTCCTGAGTGCTTTTTCAGGCTTAATATCACTCTTCTTTTCAAAATTTTCTTTTAAACCTTGATTCCAAATTAATCTTTTTTTTCCTGAATAAGCATTTTAATAAATATTCTTCTCTCTGAATAAACATTACTCTTTTTTCCCCGAATAAATATAAAACACATGCAATGTTCTCTTGGCATTCTGCAAGAATACGTGTTCTGTGTGGCCAAGAACCAATTTATTCAAGTACCAAATTTACTATAGAGTGTTTTAAGGAGTGGATGAAATAAGAGCCATTGAAGGCCAATGCTATGCTTTCTATTCTTCTAAATGGGAATGGCTGGAATATGCAAAGATTAGGTTCCTCACTGAGTGCAGAAAATCCTCAATAAATAGCTGACGATGCATACCAGGTTAGTCTGCAGGGCTGCAGCGACAGGGACTCAGGCTCATTTTGTCTTCTGGCTCTGCCATGAGTGGCCTCCATTCTCAAGGTCACATCCTGGTCTGAGACTGTTGTTCCAGCTCCAGCCTTAGACTTTACATTTGCATTCTAGGCGACAGGAAGGAGGAAAGGGAAGCCCTATAAGGATTCTTTCCAGAAGTTGCATAGAGCTCTTCATATTAGAACCCTTTGACCAGGTCTCAGGCACATGGCTACATCTAGTATCAAGAGAGTCTGGAAAGTGCAGTTTACATGCCTGGCCATCATGTGCAGACTGAAAATGGGAGAGGGTCCTATTACTATAGGAAAAGGGGAAACGGGTATTGGGAGGCAAATAGCAGCCACTGCCACCAGTAGTTTTTTCCCCCCCAAAATATTTTTATTGATTTAAGTGAGGAAGGGAGAAGGAAAGAGGGATAGAAATATCAATGATAAGAGAGAATCATTGATCGACTGCCCCTGCATGCTCCCTACTGGGAACCGAGCCCGCAACCCAGGCATGTGCCCTGACCGGGAATTAAACTGTGACCTCTTGGTTCATAGGTCAACGTTCAAACTCTGAGCCACGCTGGCATAGGTCAACGTTCAAACTCTGAGCCATGCTGGTTGGGCTGCCACCAGTAGTTTTGATGCGGATCTCACCGTGGTGTAGGGTGGGGTGCTATGGGCTCAAGCAAAGGTTGGCAGGCTTTGCTGTAAAAGCCAGATACAAATATCATACACTCTGCAGCCATATTGTCTCTGTTGCAACTACTCAGAGAAATTCTGCTATTGCAGTGAAAGCATGCACAGACAATATGTAAGTGTGCGTGGCTGGATTTGGCACTTGGGCCTTACTTTGCCTTCTCCTGGGCTAAACAATAATACCAAAGTTAACATTTATTCTCCACTTACTATAGTGGGCACTATGCTGGGCACCTCACGGGCATTTTCTTAACTCTTCCCTATATAAACTCTATGAGGTAGGCATCATCATCATCATCATCATCGTCGTCATCATCAGTTTAGTCTATGAGGAAATGGAGACTGAGAAATTAAGTGACTTGCTCAAGGTCACTTGGCTGGTAAGAGGCAGATGGGTTTTTGAATGGAGAAATTGATTCCACAGCCCACTCTTATCCTGTTCCTCAAGAAAATCTGGGCAAGCAGGTAACCAGAACCTTGTGACCAGAGATTTGCTCCATGGCAGTGGATTTAGAGAGCACAAAGACTTAAATAATGAGTTGAAAAGCTCAGCACCTAGTTAGCAAAAATAGCTAAAATGGGAAGAAGCTGTCCCATAGAGATCATTGGTGAGCAAACTTGCGAGCCACATCACGTATATTACCTTGTTCACAGAGGGAGCAGCAGACTCAGAGGAGTTAAGTAATTTCCCTGACAACTCACAACCGGTATGTGATATTGCTGGACCTTCTGAAATCAGCTTCACCACCCCTTTTTGCTACTGTTCAATTGTGGGTCCCAGTGGTAACATGTCAAGAAAGTCAACACTGGCGGACGTCAGGACCTTCTGAAGAAAACAGACTCTATCCAAACACCAGAGCTACTAGTCCAAATGAAATTGAAAAGCAGCAGCAGCAGCAGCAGCAGCAGTCCACAAAGAGAATTAACCAGTGGAAGAAGACCAAGGGGCCTCCCAAGGCTGCAAATCTGGCCTGGACACATGGCGGCTGGCCAATAAACCTGTCTTACTAAGGTAGACCTGTGCTCATGCTAGAACAATGAAATTAATCAAGACACATTTGTTGATTTATTCAGTCATATGTTTGACACCACCAATTATTTAAAGCAAGGCTCTGCTGAGATGCTGGGGATAGGAATAGGAAGGGCATTAGTCACTACTTATCATCAATGCCATAGGAGCGCCTAGAGATGGACATCCATTCTGATGGGTAGGGTGTCCATGTCGTACCTGTTGTTAAAGAATGTGAGTACCACCACTGGATACAGCAGTAAGCAAGTTCTTGCTCTCATGGACCTTACACCTTCATGAGAGGAGAGGGTCAATCGAAAAAAGTCAACTTAATAAAGAAGTCAGGCAGTGATAAGATCCCTGATACAAATAAAAGAGGGTGATGGTATGAGGGTGACAACTTTTCAGCTTTTCTTCTTTTATTTAATTTACTGTATTAAGGTATTTGATTTTGAATTGAATGCATATAAATAGAAATTAAATCCAAACTTGTAAACAAAATAAAAGCAACAAAACAACAACAATAAAAAACCCAGGATGGAAGCAACTTTAAGCATGGTGATCCAGAAAGGTGTTTCTGAAAAGGTCAGACGTAAATTGGGACCTAATGTCAGGAAGGACCCAGCCTCTGAGAGAAAGGCATCTCATGGTGAGGGAACAGCCACTGTGAAGGCCCTGAGGTTGGTGTGTTTGGGGAACAGCAAGAAGCCCAGTGTGCCCGGAGAGCAGTGGGTGAGGGAGAGACAAGTGTACACAGGAGGTCAGAAGAAAGGTCATGGCTGATTCCTGCAGGCCTCTGAAAAGGTTTGCATTTTATCGTAAGTTCCAAGGAAGCTATTGGAGGGCTTTAAACAGGGGCAAGACGTGATCTGATTTATGTTCTTAAAAGTTCAGGCTGGTTGCTGTGTGAAGAATGCATTCTAACTGAGCAAGACTAGATGCAGGGATACCTACTGAGAAGTTTTTACAGTGGTCTGGAGACTGATGACATGGACTGTGGAGATAGCCACAGCCAGGGAGGGAAGTGATTGCTTTGAGATATATTCTGTGTATAAAGTTGACAGATAACTTGGACATATTGAAAAAAGTGGGGAATCATGTTTGCCTCCTAGGTTTTTGGCCTGAACAATGGAGATGGAGTAGTCTGGGAAAAAGCAGTTTTTACTTGAAGTTCTGTTTTGGACATGTTAAGGTTGAGATCCCTGGTGGGCGTTTAGTCTTTTATATTCAAGGCCCATGGTATGCAAGGTTATGTACACGCTTAGCATACGGAATCCTGGTCATACTATTTGAGAGGGTTTCTTAAGGCTGTTGTTCTGGACGTGTGCTAATGTATGAACATCAAAGGAAACTTTAAGATGATTATTAATTTTGGAACCTAATATTTGTGCAGGAGAGGAGTAGAAGATGGATGGGAGAAGCAGGCAAGAGTTGGCTCATGAAAGGCCTTGTAAGGGTACGATGGGGAACTACCGAAGGGATTTGGATGGAGAATGATGTGATCAAATTGAAGTTTTCAAAGAAACATGGAAGCATTATGCAGGGATGATTAGAGGGGAGTGAAGCTGGAATCAAGGTAGATAATGAAGATTTACTGCTAACAGTCCAGGTTGATGATGAAAGCTGGCGCTCAGCCAGTGACCCTGCAGAAGAAGAGGGAGTAAATTCAAAAGATTTCCAAAAGATAGATTTGACTGTACTTGGGGGATTTTTGGCTGTGAGAGTGAAAGGAGAATCCTCACTGACTTGGTTTGTTAGCCTGGGTGCCTGGGTAGATGGGCCATTCAATGATATCTGGAGCACAGATCCTCAAGGGTGGAATGGATGTGACTCTATCCTGTTGTTTCTGTACCAACTCCGTGCCCCTTTTTAGTCTGAGGAGCTGATTTGCTTCAGCATTTCTACTAAGTGTTTCCTCACTCAAGAAAGTCTTGTTGAGTACATTAGAAGAGAGCTAAGGGTGGACATGGGGGAACATGACATGCAAGAGGTAGGCATAAAGGAGACTTAGCAGATGGCAGGAGAACCAGAAATCATAGGAACCAGCAACCAGCAGAGTACAAAATGGGGGGTGGTCAAGAGCAGTACTCTGTACTTAGGAAAGTTCAAATGAGATAAGGACTTACAAGTATTCTTTTTTAAAAAGTATATATATTTTTATTAATTTCAGAGAGGAAAGGAGAGGGAGAGAGAGAGAGAGAGAGTCATCAATGATGAGAGAGAATCATTGATTGATTCTCTGCACGCCCCCTACTGGGGGTGGAACCCGCAACCCAGGCATGTGCCCTTGACCAGAATCAAACTTGGGACCTTTCAGTCTGCAGGCCGAAGCTCTATCCACTGAGCCAAACCAGCTAGGGCACAAGTATTCTTTAAATTAGAGCATCAGCAATAGCATAGAGAGCAGTTTCAGTGATGTGGTGAAGGTAGACATCAGGTGGGGATGGATGGAGGAACAAACAGGACAGGAAGTGGAAAATACTCAGCTAAAAATCTTGTGGGTAGTGTGGACATAGAATTGAGAGATTCCTCACTCAATTTTCTTTGTTTTCCCTGTGAATCAGAAGGAGGCAGATAATGTCCTGAACCCGATGGAGGCAGCATGGAAAATTAAGATCAGTGGTGAATTGTAAAGACAGGGATTTTTAAACACTCAACTTTGAGAAACAGAAGAATTCAATATTCATTTTTCTCTCATCCTGGCCTCTAGAATTACCCTTCAAGGAAAAACCTCTTTGCTCAAGAGATTCAAGTTTGAACTTGAATTAACTGAAGTGCTGAGATGTGAACTCTTCTAGTTCTGGTCACAGAATGAATCTCTGTCAGAGTCAGAATTAATCCTATAAGTGTAGCCTTGGCTCTGGCTACTTCGTTCAGCACCATCAGACTTCAGTTTCATTTAGAATTCCAAGTAAAGCCAGTTGGTTGTTTTCAGTTTGCAGAGTTGATTTGCTTTAACACTTCCATTAAACACAGAAGAGCTCAGATTTGGGACCCTTAACCATTGCTGACACCAGTAGAAGCCAGGGAGGACTGTTGGGATTCTAAGTGCTATTCTTCAGAAAGAGATGCTAAACTTGTGTTTCTCCTGATAGATGCTGGTAGCTGTCCAGAGAAAAGTTTAAGTTCCCATTGCTTTTTCCAGAAAGAGTAATGGGGAGCCCTGGTGTTCCAGCCAACAATCCCTCTTCTCAGTAAAACAAATAGGTTCTAATGTTGGCAGCTTTCTGAACTGTTGCTGAGAACATAAAGGCTGCTCTGTCTTTCCCTGTGGTAAATATACAGCAAGCATTTCACTCATGACTAGATAAGTCATACTGAGATAGCTTAGGAGAAGAGGTGTCGGCATTGGTTTTTCATTTTTTTTAACATTGATTAATACATTTCTCCTTTTTAATTTTTTTCAGTTCTATTGATGCATAATTAACAAATAAAATTGTAATATAAAGTGTACAAAGTGATGATTTGATAAATTTCTCCTTTCTTGACTAACTCAGTCTGTGAAAGAAACACAAATATATTTAATAATGGAAATTTAAATAAGTAACTAATTAGAGAAATGAACAGTTTAAAGAAACATGTGGTGAGGTTCTGAGTGTTCAACCAAGGTCAGGTTCTCCTCTACATTTCCCAGCTCTCATGGACCAGGCAGGGTCATTGACTAACTGGCCAACAGGAACATGGACAGAGGTGATCTAAGCTATTTCTAGGCCTGACACTTAAAATCATCCCACAGGATTCTCTAGCTCTCTTTTTCCTTCTGTGATGACCATGGAAGTCAAGGTTATGTTCCATTTGGCATGTAATTAAAATGTAGGAGGGCCATTTATTCTGTATCAAGCATTATGTGATCAAGAAATAAACTTCCATTGTGATAGGTCATGGAGTTTTCTGGGTCTTACTATTATTGTAGCAAAGCCTATCCTAACCTGACTAATTCACAAATCAGATGATATCACCTTATCAGGAAAGACAGTGTCTTTTGCAAGTCCCTCAAGGTAGCGGACACTGAAGTGAGACAGGAGGGTTTCCAATCTCAGAACTGTCTAGGCAGAGGTCTGTCTTGGCCTTAGGATCATAATCTATATATCTGTGAAAATTTCCAGAGGTCTTTGCATTTAGTTATTATTGAGGAACAATAGGCTTCTGGCAAAAAAAACAAGACTGTGGCTACAAATTGATGGCAATCAAAAGAATGAATATTTATGTAAAATTTTCTCAAGTGCTAGAAGCCACACTGCCAAGAGTAAACTGTAGTTGTCCAGAGCCTATGCTCCCCACTCCCTTAAAAAACACACATACTGTACTATTGTAAAGAACGTTTCCAGCCTATGCAACCATGCCTGGGTCAGAGTAGACTTGGGCCCCATCAGCTCTGGTTGTGGCTACAAATTGATGGCAATCAAAAGAATGAATATTTATGTAAAATTTTCTCAAGTGCTAGAAGCCACACTGCCAAGAGTAAACTGTAGTTATCCAGAGCCTATGCTCTCCACTCCCTTAAAAAAACACACATACTGTACAATTGTAAAGAAAGTTTCCAGCCTATGCAACCATGCCTGGGTTACCTATAAAGGTCAGTACTCTGAGCCCCATCAGTTCTGGTCCCCTCCACAGTCTCTGCCTCTTATTCTGAAGGTCTTGGGCTGCAGGAGTAGGAGTGGGGAATTAAAAACAACAACACTGGATCTAATATACTCACATCTCCTAAGATAAAAAAAAAATTCTCAGGAACATCCATGTTAAAAAAAAGACATTTCCCAACTTGAAATACACTCTGCATGGATTTTTCCCACCCACAATGTACATGTAAAGCAATTATTTAATTAATGAATAGTGTCATTAGCTTCTTTTTTCATGTGTTTGCTTTCAAACTCTCCTACTTTTTTATCCTTTACCTTCCCCTGCTCTATCCAACCAGATGATAGAAATTGGACTGATAAAAAAATCACTTGCTTCTTATTCAAAGACCTGGTCAAATCTTTGAAATGATTCCCTAATAATGGAAGTAACAGAAGCAGATGCTTTACAAAATTAATATAGACAGAGATAAAATAAAAACAAAATAAGCCCATTCATCCTAACCCAAGCCTAAGGCCTGAGAGATAACTACTTTTATTTATTGATGTTTTCATTCTTTAGGTGGCTACTAGCATTACCCTAGCAATATGCTTATGCCTTTTTTTTCTTAATTTCTCAACTTTGGGAAGTGTCTATTGGCTGCCCACTAAGAAAGATGAAGGATTTGCATACTTAGAACTATTATTTTCTATATGCCCTCTTCCTAACAGTTGTATTGCATTTGCTGTAGGGAGAAGGGAGAGGAGAAGACTGGTGTCTGCCCACCTATCCCAGTGGTGGTCCTTTCAACAATTACCCTGATGCCTGCCCCCTGGCCCACTCCGATTCTCTACTCGCTGACTCAGAGCTTGGCATCTCTTGAAGCTTGTGTTAGTCAAGGGTCTTGTCAGGAAAACAGAATTCATGCCAAGAAGTTCAATGGAGGAACTTTAATTAGAGGAATTAATTACAAAGGTCTTGGAAGAGCTGACAGAGAAAACAGGATGATGAAGCAATTCAGAGTTTAGAACCAGAGGAGTGTTAGGAGGTGAGGTTCCCAGAGTTCAGCAGCTCAGGCTCCCCCTTCCTGGCTGCTAGAAATTCAGAGTAGGGTCACCTGGCTGGTGCAAAGCCTCCAGGTAGGAACTGGAACCATGGGGTAGATATAGCTACTGTTGGAGACACTGCATAAGGCTGAGAAAGAGGTTGAGGCATACTCTGGCTTCTTCCTTCTTCCCATCTGCCAGACTCTTGCCAGAGGCCAGCTTGGCAAGGGAGTTTGGAAAATGTAGATTGTAGAGGTCAATTGTTTGAGAGACAGAAAGAGCAGGGAAAGGACTGGAAATGAATCTGAGAGCCAGCAAGTGGATGCAGGTGTTAGGGGTTGAATTGTGTTCCCCCAAAAGACATGCTGAAGTTCTAACCCTCAGTACCCCAGAATGTGATCTTATGGGTCATTGAAGATGTAATTAGTTGGGCTAAGATGAAGTCATACTGTAGTAGCCTTTAATCTAGTATGACTAGCATCTTTATAGGTAGAGGGAGACAGAGACACAGTTCTTCTTTCTTCTTTCTTCTTTCTTCTTCTTCTTCTTCTTCTTCTTCTTCTTCTTCTTCTTCTTCTTCTTCTTCTTCTTCTTCTTCCGTGTACTCTGGGCGACAAGCTTCTCAGCAATGATTTGCTATCAGTATGATCCTGTATAATACTTCTTTGTTTTAAAAAATATGTCAAAATCTCTGGTCCACTGAACTCAGTTCTGTTATGGATGTATTCCATCTTGTCTCAGTGTAATTTTAAAGGAATTCCATGAAGGAGAGCAAGTAAACCTAAGCGCTCAATCTGCCATCCTAAAGCAGAGCCCTACAGCCCAGCGTGGGTCAGGTTTAATGTTTAGGGCTCCTGTACCGCCTCCTGTTCAGTGATGGGGTCTTCTTATCACACATACAGTGAGTATGTGGCATATCAAATACAAAACAAGGTTTTAGATGAAAGAAATCACTATATCCTCTTTACTGAAGATGGGATGTTTGAATTTTGATTTACTGATTGATATAAATTATCATATTAATTGGAATTCTGGGCTTATCTATAAAGATATCTACCTGATCTATGAAGAGACCTGATAAGTCTTTCCTTAAGATTGATATTATTAACTTAACGTGGCTCATTATTAATGTTTTTGAGCACAATATTATTTAATGCTCCTTCAAATATGTTCTGCTGCTTCTCACAGCTAATCTAATTCTATGTTCCAGAACTACTAAGAGTTCTTAGAAAGCAAACAGCAATAATAGCAACAACAAACACAAAACCATGTGGTACCAGCAGCCTGAAACATGACTGACCACTGGCACCGAGAAAAACTAGTTATGTGCCCACAGACACCCCAGGTTCAACGGGGCCATGGGACCACAGCTTTTAAAACTCCCATATGTTCTTATCACAGACACTGAATCATCTATTTAATAATAGCTTAGAATATTCTTGTCTGATGGGAAAAAATAAAAGTAGCTTGCTGATATACGATATTCCCTCAAAATAACTAATACCCAGGATTTAGAGAATATAAAACCATTATTTTGAATGGCATTCTTACACAGGCTCATGATATTAAAGCGCATAGTTTTTAAGATCTAAAAGAAAAAAAGAGTTATCCAGATCCATTCTCTTAGCTGTTTTAAATTATTTTTCTCTACCTCCATGGCAGTAAAATGAATTCCAGTGGAAACACTCCTTAAAAAGCTACATTTTGCTTTTTGGTTTGTGGGGAAAGGAGAAAAACAGGAACTGATTTTTAGGATTCTCTCAGCAAGACTTCCTAGGTTGTGATCCTGAGAGTTCTGCACATACTTGCTCTTTTCCCCTGGCTTCGTGCAGAATGTATTTGGTTAGGTGATAAAAACCATACTTGTGTCTAAGGCTTAAGCTGGTTAAATTTGCTTGATTTTATTTGAAAGTTATGGTCTTTAAATACTTGTGTGTTCCCTGGGATGGGAATTGTTGTCTGGCTTCTGCGGTGCCTGTACCTGAAGGCCTGTATGACTTTGTAAATGAGAGCTCTGGGAAAACGTGGCCCGAGGTTGCTTTCTAGCCCCTGTCTGCGGTGCCTGTACCTGAAGGCCTGTATGACTTTGTGAATGAGAGCTCTGGGAAAACTGGCCCGAGGTCGCTTTCTAGCCCCTGGACAAACTGAAGCTTGGTTCCCAACAGCATGTTCCTATGTGTTCTCATGCCATCCCCAGTCCACATCCCAGTTCATGCCAGTGTGCGGGCTCTTTGCTGATGGGAGAAGCATGTCCACTTAGAACTACTAAGTTCTAGATGGACTCCAGGGCCCCAGGTTCACCCACTGCCCCGAGTAAATGCTGGTGACAGACACCTGAGTCCTGGGGCTTTGACCTCAGACTCTCCCTAACTTACCCTCTGTTTCTCCTGTGCCTAGAACCTCAGACCCAGTTTCCCTATGATACTTTCTCATGACCTTCCATGCCCATATGCTCAAGTTGTCTCACCTTTGGCTCGAAAGTTTCCTTAATCAGTCACTTAATAAAAATTTAGAGAGTGCTTACCTGGTGTGTTGCCCTTTGCTAAAGCATGGGAGAGTTTCCAGGAAATCTGTGATATGGTGCCTGCATGAGCACTTGATTGGCTAATTCAACACCCATGCCCAAGTCCCCTTTTCCTTGTTTACCTCCACTTCAGATTCTGGAAAAACAAATATTTGTTTCCCTAGCCCTTTTGCCGCTAACAGTGGCCATGTGACACAGTTTTGATTGAGACAGAATTATTTGATTGAACAGGGCCAGCATCTCTGCTATTCCTTCCAGATCAGAGCTATAGCTAACTCATTATTTTTAATATTTGCCTGATATTTCATAGTATGTATGCACTACATTTACCCAAACACTCCCCAAGTGATAGATTTTTCCTATTGTTCCCAATATAACAATGCTGCGATAAACATTTCTTTTGATTTAGTCTTATGTACTGGTGCTTTATTTCATTTAGAATATAGCCCCACATGATATATTACTTGGTCAAAACACATACGTATTTAAATTTAAAAAAAATCGACAGGTGATTTTTCAAAAACATAGCAATTCCACCTCTCAGTAGCTATGTATAAGTTTGCTTACTTCTCTACACCCTTATCAGCACTGGAAGTTATTTCTTTTTCTTTTTTTTTTCTTCAGTTTTTGCCAATATAACAAACAAAAAGAGATCATTAGTATTGCTTTAATTTTATTTTCCCTGAATCCATTTGAAATTGTTCATCATCTATTTAGTAGCCCTTTGGAGATCCTTGTCTGTGAATTGTCTCTTTAAATCTTTGTCCATTTTTCTATTGGTTTGTTTGTTCTTTTTCTTATTGGCTTGTAGGCACTTTTTTGCATGTTAGAGACATTACTCTATGCCTGCCAGGTGTATAGCAAATATTTTTCCAGTCTACTCTTTGTCTTTAAATGGCAAAATACATGAACAGGTGTTTTTTTTTTAAACAATTACTATAATCAAATATGCCTTTCCTTTCTGACTTTCTTGCATAGAAAAGACTACCCCACTTCAAGGAATTTATTTTCTGAATTTGTTTCAACATTGTATTTTAGCAGCATACACTTTTGAGGGCCTGTAGTATGAGATATATCAATCTCAAAGAGAGCAAGGGGAATATTTGCAAAGGCAAGACTGTAGATGGGAAATAGTACATAGTATGTAGTGGTTAAGAGCATGGGAGTCAGATGGTTCTGAGTGTGTGCATTCCATTTCTTTGGTGGGAGTTCTGGGTGAGTAACTGCTGGGATTTTACTCAAGTTACGCAATCTCCTCTTCTGTAGAAGGGAGTTTTAGTACCTACTTCATATGCTTAGTGCAAATACTAACAACTAACAACAAATGCATGTAAAGCATTTAGCAGAGGGTTTAGCACACAGCCAGTGGTAACTATTGTTATTAGTGCAGAAAAAGTAGGCGAGGATTTTAGAAGGATAGGCTGGCGTTAAAGAGATCGACTTTAATCTGTAGGGGATGGAAAGTTTGGTAGCAGAAGTGTAATATGGGATAAGCGATGTTTAATAAAAATTCATCTCTCTTAAAGGACCCACCATGGTTCCCCAAATGCCATATTTATATTTATGTATTTTTGTCTCAAAAATTTTATCTCAAGAAAATAATGATAGCTCCTCTTAAACCCAATTACATTGTTATTGGGACTTGGTCAGATTATGATTATTCTATCAGTCCACAACTAATTTTAGATGAAGAATTTTGTCTCATAATAAAAAATGTATTTGGTCTTAAAACAAAACAAAACTCTACAATTTGAATTTTTGTATCTTTATTTGTAGGGATGTAGATGTTATTAATTTAGCTAAGAACAATTGAGGGCAAATAGGATGGCTCTAACTTGAATCCAACTTTATGAAATCCCAGTATGGTGTCCTCACAGAGAGATGACATGGACGCATACCCTGCTCTTCCTACCCGCTGGTGTCCTTGTTTCAGGGTACATTTGAGAGACTGGATATACAAGTGGACAATGGCCAGACCACAGAAGAAAACTGAACTCTGACCTGCAAACTGCCTAGGAAACCAAGCCCTTTACCTCCAATAAACCCAAGAAGCCAGCCTGGTATAAGTGACCTGCAGATCGCTATCTCTAGCAACAATCCAGGAAGCCAAAGAATGGCCTCTACAATTGACCTCAAATGGCTAGAATGTGACTAATAGCTCACAGCTTCCCTGATTTTTATCACTGCTTCCTACTTGGGACCAAACAGAGAAAGCCAAATATGTACTCCACCATCGTTAACATGGATGCCCTACCTCCAGTTCAACCACCATAGCCTCCATCAGGGCACACCTGAAGTCTTCTCTTTTTTCCACAAAAGCTTTCTCGATCCTCTGTCAAAATGCATGTGACTGTGGCTGACTCCCTTGTTACAGCAACTCTGGATAAATAGCCTTAGGTCGTTCTCATTTAGTTGGTCATTGTTTATTTCCACAGTCTTCTCATCTATTCCCTAGACCAGTGGTTCTCAACGGGTCGCGACCCCTTTGGCAGTCAAATGACCTTTTCACAGGGGTCGCCTAAGACCATCCTGCATATCAGATATTTACATTACGATTCATAACAGTAGCAACATTACAGTTATGAAGTAGCAATGAAAATAATTTTATGGGTCACAACATGAGGAACTGTATTTAAAGGGCCAGAAGGTTGAGAACCACCCTAGACCATCTGAGAGGTTCTGTTCCTTCCTAATTGTGCTCAGAAACATTTTCTCTTATGTTTATAATGAAGATACAATTTCTTTTTAAAAAAATATTTTTATTGATTTCAGAGAGGAAGGGAGAGGGACAGAGAGATAGAAACATCAATGATGAGAGCGTATCATTAATCGGCTGCCTCCTGCAAGCCCCTACTGGGGATCAAGCCCACAACCTGGGCATGTGCCCTTGATCAGAATCGAACCTGGGACCCTTCAGTCCACAGGCTGACACTCTATCCACTGAGCCAAAACCAGCTAGGGCCAGTTTCTTTCTTTCTTTTTCTTGACTGTAAATTGCAAAGGTGCACATGATGCAGTGTAAAAAAAATCATGCTAGACTTTTTGTGAAAACGTAAGTTAGTCCTTGGCATGAGAAAAAAGTATACCAAGCCTCAAAAAGAGAAAATTATCCTGTTTTGTGAATAGAGCCCACTGGGCTCATGTCCTCAGAGTGATTGTTCTAGGACAGTGACGCAACGATGCCCCTCCCCACCCCACACACCTGTTTCTATTCTCTCCCATCCCCCTGTCACCTTTTCAAAGGTATTTATAGTGACTTAAGCCTGTGTTTCTGAGTTCCTGATCTGACCCCTGGCAGTCCGCAGCTTCCCTGCCTTCACTGGGCTATTGTCTGTTACAGTACCCTGGTTGTGTGGCCTCCAGGGTGTCCCCATTGGGAACTGGGCATGCAGTCTAGGTACTTGTTTTGCTCAAGCCAGTGCAAGAGGCATGAGGAATGCCTCAAAGGAAGCTTTCAAACTGCTGATCTTGGCAGTTCTGCTATTTTGAAAGACAACAGAACAGTGGGAAGGAGGAAAATTTCACTCCCTTAGAGCTTCTCTGCTTAGCTCTGGAAACAATAGTAATGAAGAACATTTTGGGGGGAATTGTTTGAACCAGGTCCTCAGCTGCATTGCTTGGAATAAGGCTTTCTAAAAAAACAAAAACATTGACACAAAAACTCTCCACTAAATTCAGACCAACTCAACACTAATTATAGTCTGTTTTTTCCCCCTCATTAATATAAATAACTCGCTAAAGTTAGCTATTGCTAATAAATAGAAATCCATTTAAAGGAATTTGGAACCTGTGGGATTTCTGATTTAACCCTATAAGCTACCTCATTGACAAACTTTAAATGACTTGATGGGAAATGAAGATCCAAGGTGCCATTTGCTATTCGATAGCTTATCTCTTTTGTTGGTAGGTGGAGGGACACTTCTCAGGGTTTATCTCAATTTAACCTTCCCAAATACCAGCACGCAACAGCGGCTCCACAAAGCACTGTATTTTGATTCATTAGCAATTTTCCAGGAGGATATTGTAATGGTCGAACAAGTTAAGATAACCTAGAGTTAGGAATAGAAGAGTTAACACAGGCACATGTACCAAATGATAAATTTTCCACCTTTAGGTATTGTCCAGGCAGCCACCACAGACTGGAGACATTGGGTGCAATCCAATGGCAGTGCAGATTGGAAATTGTGGTTCCTCCCACCCGTTGTGTGTAGCTACGTCCTGTAACTCAATCATGCTCTTTAAAACTGTCTAGCTATTAGCTATAAACAGCTTACAAACTTTTAAGGAAAGGAGTCTGGAAAGAGATCAATGGGAAAAATAAGATAAGTAACCTTTCAACATATTACCCCAGCACGACACCCTGAGTGTGGAAGGGAGTGGGTGGCCAGTGTCCTCTCAGTGACTGCCAGCAGGTCAAGTACACACAAAATAAAAAACAACAACAACATGTAAAACAAGCCTTCATTTTGAATGTAAATTATGCACTCTGCTTTCTGGCATTTCCTTATCCTATTGCAGGCGCTTCTCTGGTTTCTCCCTGGCAGGCCTGGTAATTGATTCCCTGAGTATCCATGTGGCCACCCCCTGGTCGCCAGTCACTGTCTCTGACTTTTATCTTCACCCCTTCCACCTGGCCTCTCAAATCTTGGAATCTCCTTTACTCCTGGCAAAGGCTCTCTCTCCTTGACTAAACTTCAGTAAGGAACTTCTATGTGTTCTTTTGAGTAGGCCTCGTCCTTGACCCTGTCCTTGGCAGGCTGAGTCCAGTTTTAGCAAAGAATCCTGCTAAAGCAGTTTGTCAAGAATTGCCCCACCCTTGATATCCATCAAGCTCCTCTTCCTTCCACCCACCCTTGATGCCTAACCAAGTTCCTCGCAGTAATTTTCCATCCACTCCTTGCCCCTGCCCATTGGCTCTGAATTCCCACAGGTCCCTATTATTCAGAGGTAAGCTCAGCCTCTCTCCCCTATTGCAGTAGTCTCGAGGCAAGTCTTCCTTGCTGTATTCAACATGTGTCAGAATAATTTCTTTTTACAACCCTTAACCTCAGGGACCCACCTCTTCCACACACGGAGTTCTCTTTGCTCTTCAGCTCTCCATCCTCTTCAGATTATTCTGGTGCCCCACGGTTGGGTGCTGGGGCATTGAATCCTGCGGAATGGAAGAGAGAGGGGGAAAGAGGCTCTCTCAGTGGCCTGTTCTCAGCGCCCTGGTGGGGAGGAGGGAGGATAATCAGGCCGGCTACTGCTCACATTCATAGTTCTGTGGTGTCTGCCTGCTTTCCTTTTGCTGAAAGTGTTCCTGTCCTTTTTAGTAACCTTGTCTGAGCTCCCAGGAGTGAAAAGAAAGGGGTGGGAGAAACAACAACTTCCACTGGTGATGCCGAAAGAACTCATCTTGGGACTTTGAAAAATACCAAAATTCTTTTCTTCCACAAAAGAATTAGCCTTTATGTGGAATGGAGTTAGAAATTATGTGATTCGAAACTGGTACGAAAACAACCACCAAAATGCCTTGCTAATTATTGATGCTGTGGAAAAACCATAGGTTTGAGGTCAGGTGGACCTGAATTTAAAGCCTAGTGCCCCCATTTACCTTGCTGGGACCTTAAGCAAGCAGGTTGACTTCTAGATCCCCAGTTGCCTTACCTGTAAAATGCTGTTTCTCACAATGTCAGTGAGAGAAAGAAATATGTCTCTGGCACAGTGTTTGACACAGTTATTTTTTTAAAGTTTCATTCGCATTTCCTGATCCTCATTCTGTTGGGGGCGGGGGTGCCTACAGTCTCTAGGGGGTCCATTATGGAGACTGGAAAAATATATAGTTCAAAAAGTACTTGATGTTTGCCTTTAAATTTTATTTTGTTATTTTCTTGGATAGTAATGTTATATTTTGACAATTCACAATATTTTTGTATGTTTTTAAAATATTTATGAGGCAGTAATATTTCTTTCAGTGTGAAATAGAGGACATTTTAAAACATAGTTTTATGGCCTTGGCTGGTTTGGCTCAATGGATAGAG
The DNA here is from genome assembly GCF_000412655.1 of Myotis brandtii. Lineage (NCBI taxonomy): Eukaryota > Metazoa > Chordata > Mammalia > Chiroptera > Vespertilionidae > Myotis > Myotis brandtii. The sequence continues at coordinate 808,436 of NW_005371441.1, read as the reverse complement.
CCTCGGCTTGAGGACTGAAGGGTCCCAGGTTCGATTCTGGCCAAGGGCACATGCCTGAGTTGTGGGCTCGATCCTCAGTGGGGGGCCTGCTGGAGGCAGCCAATCAATGATTCTCTCTCATCATTGATGTTTCTATCTCTCTCTCTTCCTCTCTAAAATCAATAAAATATATTAAAAAAAACAAAAACAAACAAACAAACAAACAAAAAAACATAGTTTTATGTCATCTGAGCTAATATATTTTTAGACACAGTTTCATAAAGTGTCAGAGAAAAACAAGAAGTTTAGTAGAATGTAAAATGATGTAACAATAAAGTCAATGATTGCAAACATTGAAACTGTATACATTTTTATAGAAAAATGTAAAAATGCAAAAGTAGAGGTAAGAGTATAATGAACCCCCCAGATAGCTACTCCCCAGCTTTAACAATGATCATATTTGCCAATCTTGTTTCATCTATAGATCCCCTTCCAATTCTCTCCATCCCCTTTGCGGGAATATTTTAAAGCAAATTCCAGCCCTAGCCGGTTTGGCTCAGTGGATAGAGTGTCAGCCTGCGGACCCAGTTAAGAACACACATACCTCGGTTGCAGGCTCCTTCCCAGCCTGGGCCCCGGTCGGGGCTCATGCAGGAGGCAATCAATTGATGTGTTTCTCTCACATCAATGTTTCTCTCTGTCTTTCCCTCTCTCTTCCACCCTCCCTAAAAATCAGTGGAAAAATATCCTTGGGTAAGGATTAACAACAACAACAACAACAAAAAGCAAATTCCAGAACTCCTAATTTAGTTATTTTTCTAACAGATAAATGATTCTTCTTATTTTATTTAACCGCATTAGTACTATCATATCTAATAAAATTTAAAAATAATTCCTTATACTTCCTTACATTTTTTTCAGTATCCACTCAGTGCTCCTTGCTGGGACCTTAAGCAAGCAGGTTGACTTCTAGATCCCCAGTTGCCTTACCTGTAAAATGCTGTTTCTCACAATGTCAGTGAGAGAAAGAAATATGTCTCTGGCACAGTGTTTGACACAGTTATTTTTTTAAAGTTTCATTCGCATTTCCTGATCCTCATTCTGTTGGGGGCGGGGGTGCCTACAGTCTCTAGGGGGTCCATTATGGAGACTGGAAAAATATATAGTTCAAAAAGTACTTGATGTTTGCCTTTAAATTTTATTTTGTTATTTTCTTGGATAGTAATGTTATATTTTGACAATTCACAATATTTTTGTATGTTTTTAAAATATTTATGAGGCAGTAATATTTCTTTCAGTGTGAAATAGAGGACATTTTAAAACATAGTTTTATGGCCTTGGCTGGTTTGGCTCAACCTTGCTGGGACCTTAAGCAAGCAGGTTGACTTCTAGAGCCCCAGTTGCCTTACCTGTAAAACGCTGTTTCTCACAATGTCAGTGAGAGAAAGAAATACGTCTCTGGCACAATGTTTGGCACAGTTATTTTTTTTAAGTTCCATCCGCATTTCCTGATCCTCATTCTGTTGGGGAGCCTACAGTCTCTAGGGCAGCGGTTCTCAACCTGTGGGTCGCGACCCCTGAAAATACATCCTGCATATCAGATATTTACATTACGATTCATAACAGTAGCAAAATTACAGTTATGAAGTAGCAACGAAAATAATTTTATGGTTGGGGGTCACCACAACATGAGGAACTGTATTAAAGGGTCATGGCATTAGGAAGGTTGAGAACCATAGGTCAGTGGTTCTCAACCTTCTGGCCCTTTCAATACAGTTCCTCATGTTGTGACCCAACCATACAATTATTTTCGTTGCTACTTCATAACTGTAATGTTGCTACTGTTATGAATCGTAATGTAAATATCTGATATGCAGGATGGTCTTAGGCGACCCCTGTGAAAGGGTCGTTCGACTGCCAAAGGGGTCGCGACCCACAGGTTGAGAACCACTGGTCTAGAGTCTAGCCGGTTTGGCTCAGTGGATAGAGTGTCAGCCTGTGGACCCAGTTAAGGGCACATGTACCTAGGTTGCAGGCTCCTCCCCGGCCTGAGCCCTGGTCAAGGCTCATGCAGGAGGCAACCCATCGATGTGTTTTTCTCACATCAATGTTTTTCTCTGTCTTTCCCTCTCTCTCTTCCACCCTCCCTAAAAATCAGTGAAAAATATCCTTGGGTAAGGATTAACAACAACAACAACAACAACAAAAAGCAAATTCCAGACCTCATAACTTAGTTATTTTTCTAGATAAATGATTCTTCTTATTTTATTTAACCACATTAGTATTATCATATCTAATAAAATTTAAAAATAATTCCTTGTTCCTTATACTTCCTTACATTTTTCCAGTATCCTCTCAGTGCGCAAATACTCAGATTGTCCCAAAAAACTTCTTTTTAAAGTCGGCTTGCTTGAATCAGGATACAAATAAGATCCACACATTGTATGTGGTTGATAGTTTTCTTTACTCTTCTTAAATCTATACCATTCCTCCTTCCTGTCCCCACCATTCATGCAATTCTTTTTGTTGAAGAAACCAAGTCAATTGTCTTGGAGAATTTCCCATAATCTTGATTTGGCTGATTGCATTATTTTGGTTTCATTTAACGTAGACTTCATCCCCTGTATTTCCTCTAAACGGTAGATAAATCTAGAGTGTTTATAATATCCGGGCTCAATTTTTTTAAGCAGAAAAACTTCATAGCAGGAGCTAATACTTTCTATCAAAGACATCAGGAGACATGATATCTCTTTTAGTGAGTTTTCAACTGACCAGCGGAAAGAAAAGGTATTTTGGCCCTAATTCAGTATAACATAACCCTTCCCCACATCTGTGGCAGAAAGGATGTGGACTTTGGGGGCAGACACACTTCAGAAAAGATATTGAACTGTGTGGCCAGACACAACACGGTGGTGTTACTTAGTTGGGTGCTGGATATTTTTGTTTCCTATACATTTCCTTGAGCTTTGTTCTGGGATGCAGATAAGTACTTGGAAACAGTTTGATCCTTTTGGGTCATGCTTTTAAGATGTTAAGATGGGCCCAGAGTAGCATTAACCTGGGCTGATATGGTAGCAGCGGTTCTCAACCTGTGGGTCGCGACCCCTTTGGGGGTCGAACGACCCTTTCACAGGGGTCGCCTAAGACCATCGGAAAACACATATATAATTACATATTGTTTTTGTGATTAATCACTATGCTTTAATTATGTTCAATTTGTAACAATGAAAATACATCCGGCATATCAGAGTTACATTACGATTCATAACAGCAGCAAAATTACAGTTATGAAGTAGCAACGAAAATAATTTTATGGTTGGGGGTCACCACAACATGAGGAACTGTATTAAAGGGTCGCGGCTTTAGGAAGGTTGAGAACCACTGCTCTAGGGGGTCTTTCTCCAGCCTCAGGTGGTGTCCTTGTGCACAGGCCTGGATCTGCCCTCTACTGAATACTCAAAGGAGATCCTCTCAGATCTTTGGGGTTCTCTCTCTGTACAGCTCTTTGCTCCCTGGTGGTGTGTCCGATGAACTCTACAGCCTTGGTCTCCCTGAACTCTCAGCTTCACCTCCTCCTTTTGGGGAACCTGCTGGGCTCTACAAAGGTTACCCCTCCCTGTGCCATGGCCTTATTTCAGATCACTGTCAGCCTTTCTGAGTCATGCTATGGGATGCTGGGGCTCCAGGTGTCTTTTTAGCATTAGTGATGTGTGAATACTCACCACACAGATGTTTTAACTACCCTGCTTGCCCCATCCTTCCTCCTCTGAGCTGATCAGGTCCCCTAGGCTAGCCTGGTGCTCCATAGAGCCTTGCCTCAGTGGGTAGACTGGCTGTGCTCCAGAACCACTCTTCAGTTGGATTAATGCAGCTAGAAGAGGCACCAACTGAGGGTGTGTCTTTTCGCTGATATGCCCTGAGCTGTCAGCGACACAACTGGCCTATAGCAAGGTGGCACCGAGAATATCTAGGCAAGCTCTCAACATGTACTTGCGAGGATTTAGAATTGGTGTGTTACTTTTGATTCAGCCTGGTAGTTTTACCCAGAAACAGCTATTTCCAGACATCTCAGACTCGAAGAGATTTCTGGGAGATGGGATGCCTTCCTCCACCCCCTCGGAAATCAGAGAACTTTTACCTTTTTCTTTCTCTGGGTTAACTCGGCCATCCCTTCCCCGCAGATATTTTCTTTTTGAATCTTGAGGGTTGTTACGGTGATAACAATCCTCCAAGATAGAGTTACTATGAAGATTTCAAAAGACATCAGCCTTGTTTAGATTCTATGAATGTTTTCTAATATGCATGTTTTCCAAGGTCTTTCCTGCATGCTATGCAAGTTTTAAGCATGTTCTTCAAGCCTTTATATGAGGTAATTGGGGCCAAAGGAAACATATATCAAACCCAGCAGGGTGTTTTCCTTAGAAGATCCACACTCCTGGAAGAGTAGCTCCAAGTTTTAGGACCATAGAATCTTCATTGCTGTATCCAGATCAAATCTGTGGCCCAGCACATCTGGATTAGGGGTACCGGGGCCCTGAAGTTGCAAGGATGTGAAGGTTAGATGGTGAAAGACCCAAATGTGTGCAGTTCTAACTTGGGAGGAGTTGTTATTTTATTGTTGGGACACTCTAACTACAATTTTTTAAAACTAAAATTTCTTTCATCAGACGTACATCTCTTCCTTAAAAAACAAATCCCCCTGCTTCTTTCAGTAGTATTCGAGCCTGTGCATCCATTCTGTTTGCATTGAATCATTTGCCCAATTGGCATTCCACAACTCTGAGCTATACACTGATCAAAGCGGAAATTTAAAATCTACCCAGCAATCAGTTGGTAGACTAGGCCTGTATTAAACAACTCCAAATGAAATGTGTTTTGGGGTGTGTGTAACTTTAGGTCCAGCTTTAACCTTTCATTAACTGGGTGAGTCCTGCCCTCGGGTAATGGGTGTGGGCACAGGTAGTCAAATTACTGTGTAGATCTCCAGGAAGTTTACAGTGAGACAGTGTGTTCTCTCCCCTGCTTTGCAAAGGAGGTTATTGTTCCAGTTCCTTGGGACTTGGGTTGTGCTACTTGGGCGCTTTATCATCTCCATTCTGAAATGAAACCTCTTAGGTAGCGGAAGGGTTGAAACCTTGGCTGGCAGCAGCCCTGGAGCAAACCTGCCCTCTTACCAGCTGGATGGGAGAAGGGATTTACTGCTCACGTAGATAATATTCAATGCAGTTAGACATTGTCAACACATTCTGGTGTAAATACAGTGCCCTTCTTTGACTTAACCGAGGGAAAAAAACAGATCTCATCACATTGACTTTCATTTCTCAACTACAGCTTCTAAAGCATCTTTTCTCATAAAGGAGGCTGAGATATTGGTCTTTAAAGGTTCCCATTGCTGGGTGGACTTAGGAGTGCAATCTCACATGCAGTGTAATTGTTTATACATGGGCATGTTTACAAATGCATGTATTATTTTAATATCTGCAGGAAATAAGTATTTACTATTAATGCATTAGTATTGGCTTGGATTATAGTATCAGTGGCTCCTGGGTATCCCCAAGGAGGGAATGAACTAAGCTCCACTGTAGCCAGTTTTGTGTTTGACTTTATTATCCTTTTAGTTGGTCCTTCATTCATGCATTCATTCAACACTTTGTGCAAGTACTGTGCTGGGGATTGAAGACATATTGAAAAGCACAGATTGTTCTCTTAAGAGATGACAGCAAAATGGGAAAGACAAAATAAAAAGGTAATTGCTATACAGTAGGAAAGCAGAGAGGTGGAAAAGAACAACGGAGATTCCTCTGGGCAGGGGGCCTGGAAAGGAGAAAGAATCCTGGAGGAATTACTGCAGTTTTATATTGCAATAGTTGACAGCATAAGGCTTCCTCTCTCCCATTCCCCTATTCCTATTCTTTAAAAATGTTTTTCCCATTTTTCTATGTTTATTCTTCTATATAAACTTTGTATTATTTTTATCAGTATTCAAATCTGGACTACATTGAATTTATAGATTAATTTAGGAAGAATAACTTTTTTTTAAATCAGGATAGATTTTTTAATATAAGAATAATATATTTCTCTCCATTTGTTCACATCTTTTAAAATGCCTTTTAATAGAGTTATAAAGATATGTTAACACTTGCCTTGTTATGGTTATCCCTAGGTACTTTCTCTATGTATTTTTTTGTTATTGTGATTTTTTTCATTATATTTTATAGCTGATTAATTAATGTCAATAAGAAAGCTAGTGGATTTTCGATATTTATTTTCCACTTGGGCATAGAGAGATCATACCAGGCACAGGTGAGTTTTCTTATTTCACTTAATAATGTTCCCAATCATAAATAATTAATTGCCCATGTTCCCAGTGCTTAAAAACAAACCATTGCACATCTGAATAAACCCAGCAGCCTTGGTCTCCCTGATATATATCCAGGTAATGATTAGTATATATCCTTTCTGCCCATGAAAAGGGTCTGTCAGTGTTCCTATCAATTCTTATGGCTACCCACGGCAGCACACCTGGATCAACCCAACTAGAGAGGTGTCTCCTGCTGATGCAGAGTCACCTTGAAACATTAGTGCTAGATGGGATTGTATAATCAGTGCTCTGTTTCATTTTATAGTCGAGTCAATGATTTTTTTGGTGCCCAAGAGGCTGCCATCATAGCTGTTGCCTTGTAGCTGGAAGAGAAAATATGTTCCTGTTATACTCACGACCCAGATGCATTTTTCATAAAAGTCATTCACAAATGATTGTACCCCAGTTTGCATATATTATGGGCTAAATTGGCTTTCTGCTTGGATAAGGAACTTAGTTTAAGACAATATGAGTTTCAAACTCTAGGGGGTCCTTGTTATCCTCACATTCATTAGAGGAGTTTCTGTAGTTATGAGGTTGCAGGATGCACAGGGAAGTCAAAGTCAGAGAGAAGCAAAAACCATCAAAGCCTGAAAATATTCACTAATGATCTGACCGCTTGAGAAATGGGTCCTTAGACAAACAACCGTCTCAGCTTAACACTAGAATATTTCTCAGCTCATCACATCAAGGCCTTTTGTGGCCTGTCTCTTGCTAATGTTCAAATGTTGTTACCATACAACAATAAAGTACAAATACATACAACATATTCAGGAACTCATAAAGTTGATGAAAGTAATGTTGGAATCACACTCACAGTTTTGAAGAATGAGAGTCTGGCAGAGTTAACTGGGTGAACAATTGAAGGAGAAAAATCTAGCCTAGGTCAGGCCAAGATATATTCCTAGGCAGACAATGATTTGATTATCAAAGGATTAAGGGAAGCATGGCGGAAATTGTTTTTCTAATTACTTTCTTGATGAGAACACCGAGAAAACCAAACATAAATATGAACTATGTCTTATTAAGTTATCATGCAATTCATTTGAAAAGCAGTAACCTCTCCACCTAAGAAATCCCTCATGCAATTTATCTTTTAAAAAAAATTAAGACATAATTGCAATTTCACTAAATGTAATATAAATTTATCCTTTATAAAATTTTAATTTTATTATTTAAGATTAACTCACTAAACTGGTTTTATATTTAGTGTAAAATTTTGGTCCTCATTTAACTGACCTTTTAACCAATTGTGTGACTGTATCTTTTTATTCAAGAGAAATTTGGCATTATAGTCCTTTAGTAAATTGAGGAGCAATATAAATGCCCTCGGTAACTTATCTCATATGGAGACTTTGAAATCTTTGAGATAAATACCTGTCTGTCTTGAGGTCTTCAGAAATGCAAATTATCCACAAGAGACTGGCTACCTTAATGGACACTAGTTATAACCCATAGTTCTGGCCCCAAAGCACATTCAGGCCCTTGTTATGCAGAGGACCCTGCGAATCCTAGAACCTAGAAGGTGTTCTGTTGTGGCCCTACCGTGCAAATGCTTGCATAATAACTTGGCTAGCCTGTGTTGAGTGGATTCCTCTAGGACATCTGATTCCATGAATTGGACCCAAACCACTGAGGTTGTTAAGATGACAGATTGAAAGTACGGATGAATTGTTGTCCCCTGATACCTCTTCATGTAGAATCTTTTTAAAAAATATTTTTTTTTATTGATTTCAGAGAGGAAGGGAGAAGGAGAGAGAGATAGAAACATCAATGATGAGAGAGAATCATCGATCGGCTGCCTCCTGCCCACCCCACACTGGGGATGGAGCCCACAACCTGGGTATGTGCCCTGACTGGGAATTGAACTGTGACCTCCTATTTCATAGGTTGATGCTCAACCTCTGAGCCACGCCGGCCAGGCTTCATGTAGAATCTTATTTTTGGTTGGTTCTTTGGGTTTTCTTCTCAGGCTCTTTTGCTAGTTTCCTTCCCTGATTTCAGAACTGTACCTGTCCAAGCTTGAAAATACCACAGCAAGAACTAGTTCATGGGTCCAGACTGTCAGTAGTTGTTTTGTCAATTTTCTATCCTGCAGACGCTTGGGACAGGCCCCTGGGACACTTTGGCAAATTTACCCATTTGCATGCCCAGAAAGTTTCTGTGAGGTGCAGTTGGATCAAACCACAGTGAGATCTAGTACTGCCTTCCCCCTATGAATAGTACATACCCACCTTGCGGTGCCCTAAGAACACGGAGAGCAGGCCACTCAAATGGCTCCTCCCTGAACTCCCAGAAAGCCTCTCCAAACCCCCTCCAAACTGTGTGGTTCACCAGACTAGTAGGAGACCTTCACACTTTCTTGCTAAAAAGTGTTCAATCTGTCTCATTACATTCCCTGCTACATTTTTTTTTTTTTTTTTTGCCTTTGGACCCAGCTCAGTGCCTGGAACATAATAGGCATTTGGGGAATATAGTTTGATTTAAAAAGTTTATAAAAAAAAACCAGTGACCCAATTAGATGGAGAATTCTGCCTTGGGCTAAGAGAGAAAAACAGGAGGCAGGGAATGGGGGTGAGTGTGGGTTGGGTGTGCCATAAGCAAATATGAGTGTTGGGAGTGGTTAATGTTGATTTCATAAATGGATTAAGACATTTGATAACCCTGTAAATATGCAAGTGTACAGTTATATAAATGGCACACTTAGCTTGTAGTTTTAAGGTATTAAGTTAACTATGAAAAATGAAAGAGTCCATCAATCAAAGGGTTGTGTTGCCCACGTGAAAGTCAAACAGCAAATTTGACTGAAGCTTTTCTCCTCTGAATCGACCTTTTGTTTGGTGATGCAGTGCTGTGGTGCCAACTGCCAGTGTTAGGCAACGTGACTGTCTGGTGATTACAGGGTGCTGCAGGCTCCCGGGTGAACAATGACGCAAGTACATCTGCTAAGCCAGGATGCTGGCTCAGCACACACTTGCTAAAGTCAGTGATTGAAGTTGTTTAATTATCCAGGTTATCAGGTGACTATTACTTCTTCCAGGGCGTTATACAGTGGTTGGAGGGACAAAGCAAGAGAATAAATGTGGAAAGTAGGTTTCATTTTATGATCTCCCCAATTTAAAGGCAATTCCTTTTCGGGTTGTTATAGAGAAAGACACATTTATGTACCTGTGCAATATTACTTAAAGACTCAGTGGTAAATTGAACAATGGCCCCCAAAGACCTCTAAATTCTAATTCCAGGCACCAGGGAATATGCTACTTTATATGGTAAAGGTCCTCCTTATCCCTCCCCCCTTCTTCTTCCTCTCCTTTTCTCCCCCCTTTCTTCTCTTCCAAGTTTCTCCTCCCCTCCTCAATCCCTTCTGTCTCCTCCCTCCTCCTCTCCCACCTGTTCACACTAGCCCTTTTAGAGGCAAAACCCAGGATTCAGGACTATTTTGAACTTCCTTTCTAGGAATACCTGTGTTAATTTCCTAGGACTGCTGTAATAAATTAACAAATTAACAAAACTGGGTGGCTTCAGTTCTTGTCAGGCTTCTTAGTTCTCATGCTGTTATGGACTGTATGCTTATGTTCTTCCCCCTTTCCCCCCAGTTCACATGTTAAAGCCCTAACCCTGAATGTGATGGTATTTGTAGATGAGGTCTTTGAGGGGTGATTAGGTTTAAATGAGGTCATGAGTGTAGGGCCCTCATCATGGGATAAGCCCCTATATAAGAAGAGAAAGACACCAGAGCATGACCCTCCACTCTCTCTCTCTCTCTCTCCCCGCCCCTCCACATGAAGACACAATAAGAAGGTATCCATTTGCAAGCCAGGAAGAGTACTCTCACTAGAAACCAAATCTTCCCATACCCTGATCTTGGACTTCCCAGCCTCGAGAAATGTGAGAAATAAATGTCTGCTGTTGAAGCCCCCAGCCTGGGGTATCCTATATAATAAAAGCCTAATATGTTAAGTGTCCACTCATCCGTTCAACCAATCAAAGCATAATATGCTAATGATATGCTAAGGCTGCTCAACCATTCGCTATGATGTGCACTGACCACCAGGAGGCAGATAGTCGACTGGTCAACCAGTTGCTATGACATGCACTGACAACCAGGGGGCAGATGCTCTGACTGGTAGGTTAGCTTGCTGCTGGGGTCCGGCTGATCAGGATTGAGCAAGACAGGCTGGACACACCTTGGAGCCCTCCTGCAGTCCATCCCTGGCTGGCCAACCTCCTGCATCCCTCCCTGGTCCTGATTGTGCACCAGTGAGGTCCCTCGACCTGGCCTGCACCCTCTTGCAATCCGGAATCCCTCAGGGGATGTTGGAGAACTGGTTTCAACCCGATCCTGCAGGCCAGGCTGAGGGACCCCACTGGTGCACGAATTTGTGCACCAGGCCTCTAGTTTTGTTATAACAGCCTAAGCTTACTAAGACATGCTCTATGAAGAGATTCTGCATGACTCAGGCCCTCTGTCTGAGGCAGGTTCGAGGGTTAGGCCTTGTGAAGGTCAGGCCTAGGGTATCAGCTGTGCGTGTTAATCTCCTCAGGTCCCAGGGCTATGT
>NW_005371441.1:789893-797328 GCF_000412655.1 Myotis brandtii | reverse complement strand
GCGAGCCACATGCGGCTCTTTGGCCCCTTGAGTGTGGCTCTTCCACAAAATACCACAAAATACCATGTGCAGGCGCACACATACAATGCGATTGAAACTTCTTGGCCCATGCGCAGAAGTCGGTATTTTGTGGAAGAGCCACACTCAAGGGGCCAAAGAGCCGCATGTGGCTCGCGAACCGCAGTTTGCTGAGCTGCAGTTTGCCGACTGCTGGTCTAACCTGAAGGGCCTCCATTGTAATGGTAGCATTAGAAGCTTGACTGCAAGCTGCTGAGACACCCCAAAGGGTCCTAAAATATAGCAAGGAGGCTGCCTTGGTTCTTCTGGGATGGAGCACCCACCAGGTTAGTAGAACTCAGAGGCATTCTCTGCTTTCCTGCTAGCTACTCCTGCGATGTTAGAGGCATTCTGTGCTGGTGCAGAGGCACATGCCAGCAGGGTTGGCACATTTATGGGAGGAGGGTGTACTAACAGCCCTAGGCCACTCACTGCAGCTCTGCCCCCAATTGTGAAGGCCAGATCTGAGGGCTTATGCTTGCGTGTTTTACTCTGTTTTTTAAGCTGCTGAAGCACACACACAGTTTCCTGACGAGTTGAGGCAGCCAGCATATGGCTTCTAGCCCTCCTTTGTTGAACCTATTCCAACTCGGAGATGGAACAGCCCCTCCTCCAGCGTAAAGAAACCCCTTTGCTCATGTAACTGAAATTTGAAGTACCACTCAGGTCTGGTTTCAAGTTTGGCAATAAAACAAAAATCTTTCTCACAATTTCATAGATTGGGTCTCTCTGGTATATTTCAAGTAAGTGCCGTTAGCTGAACCCTCTAATATTGCTGGAGATGAAATGAATAGGAGCAATTCAGCCTCTCCAGCCCAATAGCGTCTTGCTGGCCTCCACGGAGTCACAGCTGTGGAAAGATTCTGGCTCCTTTTGCTGCACAAGAAAGCTTGATTACAACAGGATACGGAAATATGGGTTAGACATATTTGAGAAGTAACATTGACCACGCCATAACATATATGGGTCTATAAATCTTTGGAAGCCTTTGATGGGAATCAAGTTGTTTACTCAAATCTTCTAATCTTCCCATTTTAAAGAAAGTTCGTCACAGGACAGTTTACATGTGTTCCAGGTTCCAAAACAAACAGCCGAGAGTTTCAGATGACCAGAAAGAAGTACAGCCGTTGGCATTGACCACAAAGTTTACAGCGACTCAATAAACAGTCAGGAAGGGGTTAAATGGCCAAACCAAGACCCCACAGCAGTTAATGAACCTCCCAGGACCACTCTGCTGGGGTCTCTGAGAAATATAAAAATATAGAAGTATCTCCACTTGGGGAGATAAGATGTAACTTAGAGAAAAACTAAACAGCAGAAAGGTGTCTAAGTGACATTTTAAGAGAGCGATGGTAACCCTGGGCGAATTGCCAAAGCCACCCTCTCCACAGACACTGTTCTGCCCTGGAAGGAGGAGCCACGGCTTCAGACTGTGAGGCTAGAGAAGCCAAGCTAAGCCCCAGGGGTGGGGGGAAGCTAGCAGAGGGAAGGATGGGTCATTCCTGGTGGGCAGGACAAGCAGGCCCAGGGCAAAGAGGGGAAGTTGAAAGATGTGCTCCGAGACGCAGAAATTGTGTAAGGATGTTGGGGAAAACGGAAAACTCAGGTATTTGGACTTCACATTTTACAAACCCTCTGAGAGAAATGGGAAGAAAAAAACACCTATTCTATGAAGTCTGGGTTTTATAACAAATGCTGATAATTGGGGCTTACTTGCTGCAGAGATGTCCAAATGCGTGTTTATTGTAAAATCTCAAATTCATGTCGTATACAGCAATGCTGAGATGTAAACGATAAAACCCAGAATTTTAAAGGACAATTCTTGTACAGTTTCTCAGCTAGAGCTTTTTGAGTCAGGTCTTTCTCTTCTTTGCTTTTTAAAACATAGAAGGAAATGTTGAATTGACCACAGAAATATGTCGAATGGGAAAGTTTCTCAATGAGAAGACGGTTATGTAATTATGCTCATGTTTGCCTCACTTCTGTACACTTTAATTTACTAGAAGCAATGCTTCTAGCTGAGGGAACTTCCCAGAAAACTCTCCAACTCTCCAATAGAACTTCAGAACATTATCAAAAGGGAGGAAAATGGGAGGTTTTAGATCCAGGACTTCACAATGAGAGTGGACCATGGCTCTGTGTTAAACTGGCTTCTAGCAGACAGACCTCGTCAAGGCCCCAGAATCCATGGAAACTGCTTGCCATCCTGACCCGAAGGGATTGTCCTTCCCCAGTTAACTCTGTGGATGATTCGAATAGTTTCCCAGGATCACGAAGTGAGCAATGCAACGGCACATCTGGGTGTGGGCTTGGGGTCTCTGGGCTTCTGCCTAAGCTGGTGAGCACAGAGCTGACTCCGTGGGCTTCCACTGCCCCCAGAAGGCATTTAGGCTATTTGCCCCCAAACAGCCTGGTCAGCTTCAGAGCTTCAGAGCTCAGCCCTGGCCCTGGCCCTGGCCTTTTAGGAGGGCACAGATCACTGTTGGACAAAGCCCATTGACATGTAAGCCCATACCCAGAATTTCATATTTTACTGATGAATATGCCCCATTGTGCACGGCATGTATCTTTGCTGCCCGGGGTATTCTGTGGAAAGCCTGCGTGTGTATGCCAATGGAAAGGATCTGAGTGTGACAGAGTGGCTGCATTCTGGAGAAGCAAGAAGGGAGAAGCTAGGCTTTCCAGGGCCCAACCAGGGGAGACCAGGGCCTTGATGACGAGGTGATTGTGGAGGGGTGGGGAGAGTAGTGAGACACAGACCACGGAGAAGAAAAGGTGGGTAAGTATGAAGCACTAGTGCCCAGGGGCCCCACTGGAGATGGGGTGATGTTGGAGGGAGAGAGATAAAGGTCAGGCTGAGCTCACCTGCACAGGTGCTTCTACGAGGCTTGGCTCCTTTTCTTCTCTTTTTAACTTTCTTCTCTTCTTCTACCACAGGGGGCCTACTGCCCAGTGTTTCCGTCTATTAACCATGTCTTTCATTTTCTGATGATTTGACATGTGGGGCATTGCCAATTCTGAAGGAATCATCTCTCCCAGGGCCATCGCCAATTCCTAGAGATCATCAACAACTTGCCCACAAGGGCACTTTTCAATACAAACCAACCAATCCAGACTCCACACTCCAACACCCTCTTTATCGGGCTCTCACATTCTGGGCTACTACCCACCTGCTTTAATCACCCCAATGTCAGGTACCGGACAACGAAGGATAGGCCCCATGTCCCAGAGCCCAAGAAATTATTCACATTAGCCAATCCTAACTAACTTACCCTGCTCGCTGGGTTCCTCCTGCAGAGACCACTATAGACGTTCTTGCCTGCAGCTGCCCACCTGCCTCTTCCTCCTGACCAGCCCTGATGCTTTCCCATGTGGCCCCTCATGGGAGGCAGGATGTGCCCCCGCCTCTTGAGAACTGTAAGTAACAACTATCTTCTCAATGGCGATCATCTCTTATTCTGTCGGTGTCACCATACCCAAATAATAATAAAACCTATGAAAGCATTCAGTTCAAAAATAAATCGCATAAGCCAGTGCCTTACCCAACTCAGCCTGATCCTTAAGTCCCCATACTCCTAAGTCACCCTCGTTTCCAGTTCTCTTCACTATCTTAGCACTAGGGACTTCATCTAGTTGATAAGTAAGCCATTAAGTGAAATTAAAGTGTAGCTAAGAGTTAGCCAGTAGCCTAATATTATCCCTGAAATTATATATTTAAGACTGAACTAAAGCCTAAAGAATCTATTTTCTCATATGAGCAAAGTTTGGCCTGGGAGTTGGAAATTAAGTGGAATTAGTAGATTTTAGATCCATTGACCTAGAAAGATCCAGGCCATAAGTGGGCTGGACATGGGTGGCAGTTTTGAGAGATGCAAGAACAAAAAAAAGTCAAATATTTATTGGGTGATTGCTATGTGCCAGCACTATTCCAAAGACTTTACGACTTATTTAATACTCCAACAAAACTCTGAGGAAAATGCTGTTATTTCATTTTAAAGATGAGAAGACTGAGGCACACGGGAGCTGAGTAACTTGTCTAATAAGGTCACACAGTTAGCTAAGTGACAGAGGTGGGGTTCAAAGCCAGGTATTGTGATTCCAGAGGCTGTCTTTTCAACCACTTTGCTGTCTGGTACAGTACAAAGAGTCCCCTTTTGGGAGCCAGGGGGACCCATGTGTGAATTTGACTGTACCCATTATTAATTGTGTGTTTGTTAGTAACTTGATTATCTATTGTTATAATATCAATATGATTTGACATGTGTTAGTCATCTATAGGTTATTCATCTATAATATATGGGTGATAATCCTTAACCAATAGAGCTATTCTTAGGGTAAAATAATCATCACAAGAAGAAAGCACTGAACGCTATGATACATAAATAAGCAGTGGATAATATCAGTGCCCCTTTCATTCCTAAGCAAGACACAGCTGGTCATTGCATTATGATACTACACCAGTGATTCTGTAGTTGCTTGGGCCTGATTTATTCTACACAAGTAGAATCAAGAAACTGGGAACATGTCACTAGCAAAGTCATTCTTCTGAAGAGGGGTACAGGCACGCAGCTAGCATGCTCTAGTATGCTCAGAGCAGTTGTTAAAATAAGAAATATGTCCACTGGCGTTGATAATTAACTGTTTCCCTGAAATCACTCCCCACCATGGCTTCTGTCACTCTAAGCACCCAGCAGGCCGGGCCTCCAGGATGCTCCTTGCAGCACCGGAGCTGGTGTCCATCAGCTGGTGCCCATGCAGCTCTGGTTGTTAAACATCTAGAATATCACCACCCCAGGCAAGAGCAGCCGAAGGGCTGCACTGTGGCCCTCAGATGAAGACCCAGATCCCTGGGTGGGGGCCAGCCCAAACAGGAAGCATGTGCCGGGCATCTTGCCATCCTTTTATGTGTTTAGGGATCAAAGAGAGAAAGAGAGCAAGCTACAGTTTTTCCTCCTTCCTCTCCTCCCCTGTCCTCATCCTCACCTTTGAAAGTGACCTCCTAAGTGGCAGGTTAACATTTTTAGACGCTTAGCAAAAAACTGAAAATGTTCATGTTTATGAAAATACTATGCTAAATTGGATCTGTGCCCATCCAGCTGACCTGAGAGATAAAATCACCTTTCTCTGCGCTGAACTCTGATCACGTGTGGCCTCTCTGAACTGTAACTGCTCATACGATAAGGGCCACTTCATGCAAACACCCTGCCATGAATTCCATCTGCACTGGGACCACCCAGCCACATTCACGTTTACTATCGGTCTGGATACAATTGGCTTCGATTCGATCTTTTGAAAGCGTATCTGCAGTTTCCTGTGAGCTCGACCATGAAGCCAGGAGGCATCTTAAGAATCACTTTTGAGCTGTCTGTTGGAGCATGGTTAGGTTACTTTGGAGTTTGAGCCAGAGTTTTATTTACTTTGCTATGGGAATTTGGGAGAAGACTTCTGAGATCTGGCAAACTCAGCTAAAGATAGTTCATAAACCATGTTAATCATACCACTTTCAGAGAGAAACACTCGAATCATATTTCCTTTCATGCATAATAACTGCACAGCTTTCCATGTAACTGCTCATAAGTAACCGTGTCTTTCTTCTAAAAAATCCGGTATAGCACCCCATTTTACAGATGAAGAAAATGAGATTTAGAGGCATTGAGTCCCTTGCTCACAGATGGGATAAACATAAAATCTTTCTACACTATAGTCTGCCCTTAACCAAATTGCTTTGAACGGAGGAATCATAAATAAATCAACGAGGAGTCCTTTTAAATCATTGTGACTTTATTTTTAAAGGTAGCATTAATTAACCTCATCGATATCTCAATATATTGAAA
Organism: Myotis brandtii; assembly: GCF_000412655.1. Taxonomy (NCBI): domain Eukaryota; kingdom Metazoa; phylum Chordata; class Mammalia; order Chiroptera; family Vespertilionidae; genus Myotis; species Myotis brandtii. Next base: position 791,437 of record NW_005371441.1, on the reverse strand, counting down.
AGCTAAGAAGTGGGAACAGTGAGTTTGCATGTGAAGGATTGTTATTTACATATGTTGTGAGAACTAAAGAAGGCCTTGGCGATCATCTAGTCTAGTTTTTCCCAAAGTATGTGTCTCAGGATGTTAATAAATTCTGTGCATTAAAAAAATTGCATTATAAAATAAAGTTTAGAGCAGTGATTTAGACAGTTAAGCAGGTGTCTTTACTGTAGGGCTGTGACCAGGAGTGTGCTGCCAAATGTTCAACAACCAGTTCTTTGGAGAAAAACCCTGCTTTGAAGCATCTGCTGATTTCTGTGGTGTAAATATTCCCACCAAGGTCGATTTCAAGCTCCCAACACATCAGTGATTATGAAGTTGGGATGAAATGCCCAGTAAGACGCCATTAAAGAGCACTTCCACAATACATACGACAGGTGTACCCAACCTCGAGGGCATGCAAAAACATAGTAAAATAATTAGAAAGTGATGGCTTGAGTAATTATTATCTTTTTTAAGAAAATAAGTTATTTTATTATAAGTTATATGATTTAATAGTTAGTAATGACCATGTCTAACAGTTGGCCCAGAATATTCCTAAAAATTTAGCAATGGACTCTGAAACAAGCTGGCTCCAGCACACCACTGCTAATGATTCCCAATGGAGTTGGGTGGCTGCGGGTGTATTATGTGGTACTCTCCAAAATTATTTGACCCAGGACCCCTTCTTCAGGTAGTATTTTACAGGATTTGTCTCCTGTGGAGCATACTTCTGAAACTGCTGATCTAGCTCAACTTTGCCATTTTTCCCCCTTCATTTTTCTTCATTTTCAAAACCTGCATGGTTTCCTGACTACTAACTGAGAGCTTAACATACTCCACTTAATTAAATTCAATAAATATTCATTGGACTCCTGTTATGTACAAAATACTATGCTAGTATTGCAGGGGATTCTAGATGACTACGAGCTCCTCCTGCCTTTGCAGGACAAATCTACAAAGTACTATAGGAGAAGGCAACATATGATTAGTGCCATAGGGAAGCTACAAAAAAATAATGTTGGGAGTTCAAAGGATGACAAAATCATATCCCATTGTACATGCTATAGTGGGAGGTAGGTCCAATGTGGGGCCTCAGCTTCAGCAGAGCCTCTTGTCTGTGGTGGGAGAGGTACAGGTAGGACAGAGTGGCCAACATGTGCTCTTCCTGTTCAAAGTGTATCTATCCTATATAATAAAAGGCTAATATGCAAATTGTCCCCACAGGTGGGAGTTTGACCGACTGAGAGTTAGACATGCACTGACCACCAGGGGACAGCATGGAACATGGTGGGCGTCAGTGATGCAGCACCAGCAGCGAGCAGCAGTGGAGACACTGCTGCCCTGATGGGCCCCAATGAAAGTGGGACCATGGCACGATGGTGGAGCAGGTAAGTGGGCAGCACCAGGCCAAGGCGGGTGTGAAGGGAAGCCCCTGATGGCAGCCGGCAGCCACTAGGGACCCTACCCATGCACGAATTTTGTGCACTGGGCCTCTAATATATATATATATATATATACACACA
>NW_005371441.1:777137-789832 GCF_000412655.1 Myotis brandtii | reverse complement strand
TAATATATATATATATATATTCAAAAAAAGGAGAGACATGTAAAGATAACACAAACCCAAAACAAAGAGTTCTAATTTCAAAAGTGTGAGAATCTCTGACTAATGCATCACTTTGTTTTCTAAATAATATTTGTCTTAGTTCAGACTGCTATAACAAATTTCTATAGACTGGTTGGCTTGAAACAAAAGGATTTATTTCTCACAGTCTGGAGGCTGGGATGATCAGGATATCAGCCGATCTGATGTCTGGTGAGAGCCCAATACCTGGTTTTCCATTTTCCAGTTGATTCTCAGATGGAGAGAGGACCTGCACTCTTCCTCTTCTTATAAGGCACTAATCCCATCATGGAGGTCCCACTCTCATGACCTAATTACCTCTCAAAGGCCCCACCTCCAAAGACCATGACATTAGGACTTCAACATATCCATTTTGGGGGGGACACAAACATTCAGTCCATAGCAATAAAATATTTCAATGAAATTAAAATGAATTTTCTTTACTCTTATATGATCTTTTATAGGAGTGCTTAAAATTTAATATATTTTTCTTAATTTATTTTTATGGATGGTTTATCTAAGCTAGGAAAAAGTTAAAATAGTTCAACCAAGATTCCACAGTGTGTTAACACAGTTGTGAGACCTGACTGACCACTGTCACCTCAGGAGAGTTTGTTTATCCAAGAGACGCATCACAGAGGGAATAGTGCTTCTCATTCCTCAATCATCATTCAGTTCTTTGTATAACTGTCCCAAGAGGGAAAACCCTATCACGGTATCAAGGGCCATGAAGGGAACTGTCAGTTTGAAATCATTCCATTTATCGGCCCTTTATGAGCCATTCAAATTGTAGCCATTGGTCAGTTATTTACATGGCTCGGCCCTTAATGAAATTTGATAATTTTCGTGGCCTTCCATTGGAAAGAATTACGGAATATTCCATATAGTTTTATATTGCATTCTTGGAAAAGGCCTAGGAGCCACAGAAGACAAGCAATGGGAAGCTTGTGTTTGGAATAGGCAGACCTGTGAAGCCATGCTCCTGAGGCCTGGAAGCAAGAGGGCTTTGGAACAGGGCACCTAAGCAGCCCCCATTTCCAGCTTCATTTATGTTCTGTTCAAACAAACACCTTGCTTCCTAAATACTGTTTTGGCTTAGTTTCAGCAGAGTAGCAATTCTAATCCAAAGCATTCAAGAAGAATTTGTTCAGTGGTCAAATAGCATTTCCCTGAGTGCTTGGAAGTCACGAAGGTTCACTGTTGCAAAATATTCTCTCACAAACAGGGCAGAGAAAACAAATAAACATGCCAGATTATGGCAGGGTCAGCACAGATGGCCCTGAAACTGACAAGACTGTCTTGATTTCCTCAACTGTGAAACAGGAACATAATACCACTTCATGCCGAAGCCTGAAATTGTGCTCTAACAGTTGTGTGCGGGGTGTACACAACTCAAGCACTTTACAGTTGCCACTGCAGTCTAGTTCAAAGGTGGCAGATATAACTTTGGCTAATTCTCCATTTTCAAGAATATACTATTCACTACCTCCTCTATGTTTCCAAAGAGCACTTTGTCCATATTTTCACTAATGTATTCTTCATATTCTGTCATACTTAATCATTTACCCCTCTATCTTCCCAGGTAGACTTTAAGTTCCTTGAGTGTAGAGACTGTCTTCATCTTTATCAATCCAAATGAAATGCTGATATATATCAGACACTATAAAATGTCTAAAGAATAAAAGTATAAAAAACCCAATGACTAATGTTTACCTAATTCTGATTGTGCGGTTACAAGATACTTTGAAGGAGTCAATCACCACACTCAGATTCATGATTTAAGGATACATTCCTAAAGCTCTGAGGGATAGTAATAAGGTCACAGGAAAAGTCAGTGGCACAAATCTATTTAAATTCTCTCTTTTTGCTCACAAATATTTCCTAAATGAGAAGACAACTATAAAATATTAACCATTATAACCAGTTTTCTAAAGATCACTCTTAAAAATCTCATCAATTCAAATGAGTTTCTCCCTACTTAGTTGAAAAATAGAGTTCTACCTTTCCCTGGAAGGGCACATCCCTTTCGACATAAAGAAGACATCATTTTATTTATTACCCAACTTGAATCATTAACCCCAGTAATTTAAGTTTACTGAAAGTACATTTCTTATTTCAAATTAATTTAATGAACAGAATAGACAGTGCCAATTAGATCCCTAAATTTCAGTTATACCCACTACTCGTGTATATAAATGGTAACTTTAAAGGAGAGTTTATATACCAAAGGCATATTCTTTAAGGCAAAACCCAGTGTATATTTTCTGCTGCAACCCCTGGAACAGTGCCTGGCACTCACTCACTAACAATTGAATGAAAGAATATTACGATTTTTTAAAAATTACAGTGTACCTGATCTTACAGATCCAAATGCCCAGTTCAGAGTTGTTAGGTAGGAAGGATGTACACACGGTCTAGCGATTTAGCCATTATTCTAAACCCTTTTGGAATTCTCTTATTGGAATGCCTGTCTTAGACCAAGGAATGTGGTTTTGAAGGATTTATTGGTGGCAAACTTAGCTTTTGTGAGAGCATCTGCTATTTAGAAAATGCAAAAGGCATCTGGAGCCCAGTCTAGTAAATAAATTGAGCAATCGAACTTTTAATCTCATTCATATGTGATTAGACACTAACGAGATTCATTTTCTGATGCATTTCATAAACTATATCTGAGAGCGATTCCAAACAGGAACTCCACAGATGTTTTGAAGGATGGTGGTACCACTGAAAATATATAGTATAGGTGGGCAACTGCCTTACATAGAGCTACTTTCCTTGTGCACTTCTTAAAAATATCTTGTGAGTTTTTGTCACATTAGAGAAACAAAATTCCAAGTGATCCTTATTTCATATCCCCAGGCGGTGTCTGTAGATTATTTGGATTTGAGTGTGGCCCAACCCTGTTCCTTCAGTGACTTGGATCAGTGGTCCCAATTGCCATGAGGAGTTTCAGTTTGTGGCCATCCTTGTTGTTCCTTCAGGACACCAGAAGGCATGGCGTTAGTACCTTTGCCTCTTCAGCCAATTATGTTTTTACTGAAATTAAAATAATGAGCTTCTGTGCTACCTATTAACTTCCTACATGCTGAGATGAGAATAGCTTGAAGCTGTGGAAAAATGCTGATATACTTAAAATAAAGAACCAAAATAGCCATATAAACAAACCTCAGGGAATTTTAACCAAGAAATTACTGCCAACTAAACTTCAGCCAGTCTAAATGCTGAATAATTTATTTCAAAAAGGAACTAAATTTTTAATCATTGCCATGCTTGTCAACACTTTCCTAGAATAATAAACCTAACCATTTATTAAAAAATGATGGACGGGGCCGTTTTCACAAACCTTATCGGTCTCCCCATGTATCAGTGGAAGCAGAAATGCACAGATGACTTTTGGCGAGCACAGACATTAGTCAGGGGCATTTGTAGTTCATAATGAAGAATGAGAAAATAAACAGCTACAGTCAGATGGCTCTTCCACAAAAATTGCTGGCTTCCACGGGGCCCTTCCCACAAGAACAAGAGATGAACTGAAAGCCAACTTTGCTCATGTTTCAGGATAGGTCACTATTATCTTCTTCTCTCTCTCCTCCTTTAGTGTTCATTTTATTGAACTCACTGTTGTGAGGTAGAAGGCTGAAGTAACTAATCAGAAAATTCAGGCAACAAGGCCATTAGAATAGGCATTGTAAACATATTCCATATTATAAAAACAATATACATCCATCTTAGACAATTAAGGAAATAAGTTAACAATCAAGAAGAAATTTGAAATTACCCAGCTCTCCACCATTCAGAGATAATCAGTTAAAATTTTGATGCATTTCCTTCTCATCGTCTTTAAATCAATTATATGCAAATGATTTAAGATAAAGTTAGGAGCAGATATATTATTTTGTATTTTTCTTTTTTGAACATTTTCCCAATGTTAGTAAATAGTTTTTTAAAAAATGACCAAATTATTTCAACTCAAACAATGAGACTAATGTTGACCAATCTTCCTACCATGGCAATCTTGGGCTCTTTGCTTCTGTGATCAGTAAAATTTAAAGAAAAAGGAAAAATTAAAACAAGAATGTATAGCTGCTGAATATACCTTAATTTGAAAATGTTATGTTCCTTTTTTTTCTTTTTGGTAAATGGCTAGGTCGTATTGGTCAGACCACATGCTGACATGGGAATGTATTTCTACCAAATGAGTCAGTTGAGATTTTAAAAAACAAAAAAAACAAAAAACTCAAACACCTCCCAATTGTTCTGAAGGATTAAGAAAAAGAACAAGTTGGTCTTATTGGCTTTTACTAACAAAAATAACCTCAAAACCTGGCTTCAATATATTTAAAATAATAATATTAGCTGTTTCTGCTACCCCAGTGGGAACAGAGTTGTAATAAACTGCATACTGTCTGGTTTGGTATGATTTTAACCCGGCAGGGGGCTCAAAAGTACTTGTTCCATAGTCCAAGGTTGAAATAGTAAGAGCAGGCCTCTCTTTTATTCATGTTTTCCTGAGAAGGGATCCATGTGTAGAGGACAGTGAACCTGGACATGGGCAGCTGAGACGCGCTGTGGAGGATGACGGCTTCCCTCAGTGCTACCCGGATAATGTATAAACTGGAGCTAAAATAAGACTCTGTAGGGACTGGAGTGTTTTTGGTGTTTGCTTTTATTTGGGAATGGCAAAGTTTAGATAAAAAGAAGATGGTGTGATTGTTGTAGGAGGAAAGACTCAAGGGACGGGGCAAGGACATAAATAGAAACTGTTGCTTCTCCTCCAACTTCTTCCCAAGTTCAAATACTGTATTGTCTTAGGTCTGGTTTCTTGGGAAAGTCTCATCTTGGTTGGATCCCTCAGGAGCTGAAAGAATCATTTCCTTATTTCCCCAAACTCTGCCCAGAGGAATTTGGGCCGTGTGACAGCCAAGCCTTCTTGCAGAGTGTCACCCATGTTCCTTGTGTGTACATGAACCACAGCTGAACATGACTGCTCTGGGGCCCAAGCAAGCCCGTGGTAGTTCACTTAAAAATGCTTAAACTAAAACGAATGGTGTCTCAGCTGCATGAGTGAATTTGCTTACGAAAACATGAGACATTTGTGGGGAACCCCCAGAATATTTGGGTGGAATTTAGAGGCACCCCAGGTCTTACACTAGCAGGTAGGTGCAACAGCGAATTATACTTTGATTACTACAGCTACTGTTACAGCATCTGTGTCCCTCCTGGTGAGACGGAGGCCAGATAGAGACAAAGCAGTGACATTTTACACGTCTTAAGCTAATTATAATGGGCTGCTATTGACTGAATGTTTGTGTCCCTTCAAATTCAGATGTTAAAGTCTAATCCCCAGAATGATGGTATTTGGACGTGGGTCCTTTGGGAGGTAAATAGGTCCTGAGAATGGTGCCTCCATGCTGGAATTAATGCCCTTATAAAAAGAGACAGGAGAGAAATGATCTCTCTTGGCCAGCAAGAATACAGTGAGAAGGTGGCCTTCTACAAGTCAGGGAGTGGGCCTTCATCAGACTCTCTGGTGCCCTGCTCTTGGAATCCCAGTCTGTGAGAAATAAGCTTCTGTTGTGAAAGCCTCCCAGTATATGGTATTTTTTTAGGGAATCTCCAACTGACTAAGACCCAGCACTGAAGTAATTTTTATTTTCCAACCCCTGCTTGTCAGAAACAGTGGGAAAACTACATTACTCATAGTTTCAAGATGTTTGTAAATCCTTTTGTTTTTATTGTATATATTTCATATTCTAGACTAATTTTTTTTCCCTCTGGCTCATCTTCTAATGAATGCCTTTCTAAATTTATGATTTGAAGCATTGATTCCCCCACCCTGAGTTTGCTTTGTATAAATATAAGATTATAGAAAGGTAAAACAGATGACAAAGTAAAATTTTAAGAGAAAGCAGAATTTCACAAATGGAAATACATAAAAATATTGCCATCTGATGCTGGTTAAAGAGTGTAAACTTTCAGTTATAAGATGAATAAGTTCTGAAGACCTAATGTACAGCATGGTGATTATAGTTAATAATGATGTAATATAAGCTTGAATTTGTTAAGAGAATAGATCTTGAGTGTTCCCACCACACACACTCACACACACACACACACACACACACACACAGTGGTAACTATGTGAGGTGACAGATGTGTTAATTAGCTTGATTGTGCTAATCATTTCACAATGTATACATATATCAAAAACATCACATTGTACACCTTAAGTATATGCAATTTTTATTTGTCAATCACATCTCAATAAAGCTAGAAGAAACACACAAATAAATTATACACGAATAAGGCTTTATATTGCATCATGGATTGTAATAATGAAGGAATAGAAACAATATAAATATTTACTAATGGAAGAGTGCTTAAATAAATTGTGGCAAATATATCCACACAATGAAAATCAATGCAGTCATTAAAAAGATTGAGGAAATTCTTTGTAAACTGATCTGAAAAAATCTCCATGACCTCTTGTTGGGTAAAAAGAAAAAAAAAAGTTGTAATCTGGGTGGGGCAGAGAATTGGAGGGAAGTGTAGGAATGCAGAAAAATATTATGAAAGTTTTTCAGTAAATGATTGGGTAAACAGACAGAGCCTAAGGTTAAGCCAGGGTGCCTTTTGTTGGCTTGTGGCTTGGGCAGTATCGTCCGGGCTAGTCCAATGGCAAGATCTATAAATCAACTCTACCCTGGTTGCTATATCCAGCCAGAAGTGCTAATGCTGGTGTTATTAGATAATTTTGTAAATCCAGGATTAAAAAATTGATGTAACATTGATATTGTTATGCAAGGTATGTCTTTGTAAAGATCATATCAATGTAGTAAATATTGTCATTATGCTTTTTCAGATTTTAAGGTCTGTGAGATTAAAATGATTAGCTTTATTGTATTTTAAAGTTTATTTGAGTCACAATAGTTGATTAAATGTTAGAAAAGATGTACTTATTAAATTTGTTAAATTTACTTAAAAGGCATTTGACAGGATGTATTAAATATAGATGTGTTAAAATTATAGTATGAAATGTCAAGGAAATTTTGTCAGTTATTTAAGAGAGAGAATTTAGTTCTTTAAATTTATATGTTAATTTAAACATTAATCAAGGACTGTGAAAATGACTTTTCTTAGTTTGGGGCAATTACTATATTTCTAAGTGAAAAAGAAACAAGATTTGTAAGCTGAAATTTAACATTAACAAAAACTGAGATCCTTAATTTATAGCTTTAATAAATTAAATACTAATTTTAAGCCCTGCTAGAGTAAGCCCTTCTTTCTGGACAGAAAAACTCTCCAACTTTTTAAAAACTCAACTGATTATTCCCATTTTGATCTCAGAGACACAGGGTAACTTAAGTTTCCGAGTTGGAAAAAGCTCAGGAAAAACCTTAATATTGTTGTCTTTGACTTTTAAAATCCCTTTCCAATCAATATCCAGGTTATTTTCACATTGAAGCAGGCCTTACATTGACCTTCACTTCTTTCCCCCTTGGGGATGCCACTGGAGGGCAGGCAGAAGCATGAAATTTAATTTCCCCCACCTGGCTTCCTAGAGAGGAATTAATTGCAAATATTTCTGTTCCTTTCCTACTTCACCTCTTTTATTGGCTTTCTAACCTCACTCTTCTCCTTCTGCAACTATACCTAAGAAGCAATTTACTTTATACAGAATTTCTCAGGGTCATACAAAAGTATCCAGATGTGACTTCATGTGTGCCAGCGTCCACAGGTGATGGAGGAGGCCTTGTGCATTTGCTGTTCCTAAGGGGGTCATGCTATTCCTCGTCTCTGGGACTGTGATGCCCTTTCTTCTTTGTCTAATTCACTCCTTATTTTTTAAAATCTCATCTTTTCATGACTGCTTGAATATAGTTTTTCAAGATTTTCTTTATTTCCCCTCAACATGATTGAGAATCATTCCTGTTGCCGTGTGTAGCTGTTGCTATTCCATTCTGTTCATTCATTTCACTATTGATGGACATTTTAGGTTGCTTTCAGTCTTTTTCAGTTGTTACAAACAATGGGGTTATAAATAATCTTACACTGGTCTCCTGGTGTACACTTACAAGAATTTTGCTAGGGTCCCTAAGTACAGTGGGGCCTTGACTTACGAGTTTAATTCGTTCCGAGACCGAGCGAGCTCATTAAGGAGCTCGTTAACTCAAATTACTCTGTCAACTCAATGCAAAAAATTGGCGAGAGACAGCTGGTATCTCAAAAAACTCGTTAGTCAGGACACTCGTAAGTCAAGGCCCCACTGTATCTAGAAGTAGAATTGATGAGTCAGCTCTAACAGGTGATGCTGAAGGATGTCCTATTTCTACTGCACTGACGTTGTCAGGACTTTTAACATTTGCCATTCATGTGAGTCTGAAATTATGTCTCATTGGGGTTTTAATTAGCATATTTTATTATAAATGAGTTGAGCATCTCTGAATGTTTATTAATTTTTGGCTTATTTCCTTTGTTAAATACATGCTCATGATTTTTTTGCCTACTTTTCCATTGTGTTGTTTATTATTTTTAATAGAGTTTAGCACATAGGAAGATATATAAATATGCATGTATTTTTGAATACATAAAGAGCTATATTAGAGTAGTTCTTTACACATTCATGATCTAATTCTTTATCAGTTTTGTGCATGGCAAATACCCTCTCCCAGTTGGTAGCATGTACTTATTTTTCACTCCCTTCATGGTATCTTTAAATGAACAGAATTATTTTAATCTAATTAATTTTGCCAACGTTTTCCTTTATATTTTTACCCTTTAAATTGTGTTAAAGAATGGCTTCTGGACCCTTAAGTGGTAAAGATTGTCTCATATTTTCTTCTAAAAAGTTCTTGATTAAAAAATAATCTTTTTATTTTGAAGTAGCTTCAAGTTTATTTTGTTGAAGAGATAAAAAACAACACAAAGTATCTACACTACACCCAGATTCACACTTTGCTTACATTTTATTTCCATTTCCTTTCGCTTTCTCTCACTTTTTTCTCTTTTTAAACTTTTAAAAGTAAGTTAAATAAAATGACTCTTTATTCCTAAATACTGCAGTGTATATTTCCTAAGAATAGTTTTTAAATTTTGCTTTTCCCATTTAAATACTTGATCCTTCAGGAATTTTCTTTTGAATAAGTTGTGAGGTAGAATTCAATACAGTTTCTTACGGAGATAAATTAGAATCCCTCACTATCTGAAAATAGTTCACACTTTCCTCTGTAATGTCACTTCCAACAAATATCAAGTTTTTGCACAGGTGTAGATCTGGGTCTGGCTTACTAGCCTCTCCCTTATGAAGGCATTGTGGAAGCCATGCTATATGGTTGAGAAAGTCACTTACTTTCTTTATCTTCTTTAAGAGTGTTTTGACTACAATAAGCTATTTGACCTTTCATATTAATATTAGAATCAGCTTGTTGACTTCCAAGAAAAATCATTTGGGAATTTTGATTGCAATTTCATTAAACCTATAAGTCAATTTTGTAAGAACTGACATCTTTGCAAAATTGAGCCATGTGCTTTGTGAAGTTAGTATGTCCTTCCATTTATTTAGGTATTTTAAACTATCTCTTAATACACATTTATAGATTTTTGTTTGTTTGCAGAAAAGTATTGCATATTTCTTTTGTATTTATTACTAAGTATTGTGCATAATTTTTGATATTGTAAATGGTATCTTTTTAAAATTTAAAATCTCAGTGTTATTGGTATAGAGTACAATTGACTTTTACAAATTGGCATTATATTTAGTAACCTTGCTAGAAGGTCTAATATAATAATTTTTTTTTCAGATTTCTTATGCAGGCAGTCATATGATCAGCATATAGTAATAATTTTGTGTCTTCCTTCCCATTATTTATATATTTTATTTATTTTTCTTGCTTATCTAGGATAACTAGGCCCTCCAGAACAATACTGAATAGAAGTGAGAATGGATGTCCTTGAATTGTTCCTGATTTCAAAGGAAAAATACTTTTTAACATCTCAAGATTAAATATTTACTGTTATTTTTATGAGCACTTTTGATCAGATTAAGGAATTTCTCTTTTATTCCTAGTCTGCTGCATATTGAGTTTCAATGAATGCTTTTTTCTGAATCTATTAAGATAATCATATCCCTTCTTCCCTTTAATTTGTTATGTCAATTATGTTGATAGATTTTCTAAGGTTGAACTAACTTTGCATTCCTAAAATAAACCTAATTTGACTATAATATAATACATATTATGCAGAACCAAATTTACTAATATTTTGTTCAAGATTTTTGCTTCTATTTTCATGTGTGAGGTTTTTGTTTTGGTTTTTGGTAAAAGAATTATAGTAATTTTATAAAGTAAGTTGAGGTGATGTTTCCTCTTTTTCTGCTTTCTGAAAGAATTTCGTAAGATTGAAAGTATCTGTTTCTGTATTTGGGGAAAACTCACCTATAAAACCATGTAGGCTTAAAGTTTTATTATGGGAAGAGTTAAACTACTGATTTAATTTCATTTGTAGTTATCAAACCATCCAGAGTTTCTATTACCATTGGAGTCACTTTTGGTAACTTATATTTTTCTAAGAATCTGTTTATTTCATCTAAGTTTCTATTTATTTTTTAAAAAAACTTCTTTATATAATTCTTTATAATCTTTAAAATCTCTGCTACATCTGGGGTTTGGTCCTTTCTCTCCCCTCAGTCTTAATATTGTTTACTAACTTTTTATCTTTTACTTGATCAGTTTTGCTAGATATTTATCCATTTTAGTCTTTTTAAAGATCCAACTTTTGTCATTTTGATACTCTTTATTGTTTTTTTCCTATTTTATTAATTTCTGCTCTTGTCTTTATTATTTCTTTTCCTCTATTTTCTTTGGGTGGATTCTATTGTGTTTTTTCATAGTTCAATTGAATACTTAGTTCAGCAATTTTTATTTTTTACTATAAGGAATATAATAGTGATATCAATTTATAAAATAAATTTCCTTCTCATATTGTTTTTCCCCCTCTAATAGTCTGGAAGTTACACATTTTATTTCTAGGTTTTTAGTGGCTAATGTTAATATTTTATTTTTCTGAATAATCCAAGTATCTCCATATGTTTTAGATATAATTACCTCTCTATCAGTTTCCATGTTATTGCCAGGTATTTAATTCTGTCTTATTTTTATTTTCCAATCCCTACAAATGAGATATTATTGCCTCTGTTACTCCCTAATAGTAAAGTCACCATCATTTTGGGTCCCAAGTTAATTCTTTCAAGTTCAAAGGTAGTCCCACTCACTTACACAAGCTTTCATAGCCGTAAGCTGCGTGGATTTCTAGCCCAGGAGGGACTTGGAGGACAACACGACCATTTCAAATCAGATTCATGAAATCATGGCTGCTTCTGAGAACTGTTTACCTCAGACAAATTTCCCCTTGATTGCGATGATCACATAGTGTCTACTCTCTCACCCCTTTCCTGTTTTCACGCCGACACACCGTGCTTTTTTTCTACTGAAACATCTTTAGGGGAATTTTCTAGTACTTTCAGAAACCTGTTTTTAAAAATAAAATCAATAAACGATTTCCCCTTTTACTGGATTCCATTCATGTCCACTGGTTCCCCTTGCCCTTCCCTGCAGTCTTGAATCTTTACTGGCAAATAAAGTATCTGGGTACAGGCACCAGACACTTGATACGTGAAAACAAAGAGCCTCAGTACATAGTGGAATCATGGCCTCTACTTGTTGGAGCGCATTCCATGTGCTTCCTGAGCAAACATTTCAGAAAAACGCTTTAAGACAACAGACTCTATTGGGCCAACGCAGCACAAAAGGGGGCCAAGTAAAAGCTTATGATAAGAGCGCATTAGGAGTATTCTCTCTAAAAGCAAAGCTGTATTTCTGAACCGGTTTGCGTAGGGTCAGAGCAATTTAATTCTTTTTCCTTACAGTCCTGCTGTGAGTGAAGCAACACCGGATTTCAGACTGTACAGGAGCACAGCCTTGACCGCTGGCTGTCCCGCTCTGAACCCCAGGGCCTGACTCCAGTGATCCTCTCTCCATGTTTCCCCTGTAAACTGTATGAGGCTCTTTTGATTTTGGTCTATCCCAAAGCTAATTGCATGTCAAATTCACAGAAGGGGTGGGGAAAAAACAGCCAGTCTGAGAGCAGATGCCAACCTCATGTGGCTATCATATCAGGAGGCCCCCACCAAGCCAGGCCCCACGGTGAAGGCAGCATGGTTTTCCTGCAAAAGTTGTGGGAGAGAAGATGACAAGACTTTGGAAGATGTATCTGCAAAGTTAAGCCCCAAAGCGGCAGTGATGACCCCTGGTGAGAAAAAGAAAAGTGGGCAGAGAAAGTTAATATGTGGACAAGACATTCTGTTTGTAAAATCTACACTCAACATGATCTTTTTGGATTTTTAGAATCCTACGTATGAGCTTTTCTAAGATAAACAGTCATCTCTTTGTTCAATAATGAAGTAATTTCATATCTACACTAATAAAAGAGAAACATGGTAATTAGCGTACGACCGCTACCCTTCCCATTGGCTAATCAGCATATCCTTATGCAAATTAACTGTCAACCAAGATGGCGGCCGGCAGCCAGGCAGCTGGAAGCGAACATGAGGCTTCCTTGCTTCAGTGACTGCAGACTCCAAC
>NW_005371441.1:760696-775800 GCF_000412655.1 Myotis brandtii | reverse complement strand
ACAGCAGAGAATTTTTTTTCTCTCTGAGAATCCACTGCTTATCCTATCTCCAAATCTCAACCTTTGGACATTAGCAATATTAAGTTTTGCTTCATTTTTAACAGAGAATTTTTTTTCTCTCTGAGAATCCACTGCTTATCCTATCTCCAAATCTCAACCTTTGGACATTAGCAATATTAAGATATTTTGCTTCATCACCCAGTGTTTTAAATTTTACTTTTCACTTTTTTTTATTTGTTTGTTTTGTTAATCTTCACCCGAGGATATTTTCCCATTGATTTTTAGGGAGAGTGGGAGAGAGAGGGAAAGACAGAGAGAAACATCGATGTGAGAGAAACACATCGATTGGCTGCCTCCTTCACCAGCCCTCACCACGGCCAGGGCCAGGGAGGAGCCTGCAACCAAGGTATGTGCCCTTGGCTAGAATTGAACCCGGGACCCTTTGGTCCATAGGCTGATGCTCTACCCACTGAGCCAAAACGCCTAGGGCTACTTTTCACTTCTTCAATGGTTCTGCTTCAGCCACCCTCTGGTTGTGGTGTCTGTCAGGTGGAGGTTTTTGGGCATATCTTTTACAAACCTTTCCAGAATCCTTTTAAACCCCATACATTCTTAAGATTAAGGGCTGCTGTATTCAACAAATATTTCTTCATATGTTTCTATTAAAAATTTCATGTTTTATTTCCAAATAAATAGAAGGTTTGCTTTATGAGTGTAAACATTTTTGATTGTTTTAATAACCAGTTCAAATATTTTTTCCTGAGAATGTAAACTTTATAATTTTACATTGAGACATATGTTTATGTATGTCTTTTACTTTAAATTATATTACTATTTGTCCAATGCTGACTAGCGTCAGGCATTGTTGTAAGGGTTTTACCTATATTAACGTATTTGATCTCACAATAGCCTCATGTCATTATTTCCAGGCACAGAGAGTTTAAGGGACTTGCCCCCAATCACACAGCTTATAATGCTGGACCCAGGCCTCACACCCAGCAGTCTGCCTCAGATGCCCACTCTCCCACGCTCTGCTGTGAAACCTCTCTGGCCAGATGTGCTCTGTATTTAACCTGTTTCCCAGACTCATACACATGTGGGAGCTGCATTCACTTCTAAAAACCACTAGGACTTTACACTAAGCTAAGCCAGACACAGATACTATATGATTCGATTTATAGGAGGTGCTGAGAATAATTAAACTCACAGAAGTAGAAATTAAAATGGTGGGTGGCAGGGGCAGAGGGAGGGAAGAATGGGGAGTTGTTGTTTAATAGGTACAGAGTTTCAGTTTTGCAAAATGAAAGGAGTTCTGGAGATGGATGGTGGTGGTGATTGCACAACAACTGATTGTATTCAATGCCACTGAACTGTGCCCTTAAAAATGGTTAACATGTTAAATTTATGTTATGTATATTTTACTACAATAAGAAATGCAAACCTCTATCTCCCCCCCAACCCCCACAAAAAACAAACACAACCAAAAAAACCAACAATAACAACCAACACCACTAGGATTTTCTTTAAAGGGATAGTGATTCAGTGAACACAGAGTACCTGCTTGTCAGTAGAGCAGCCAGGTAATGGGATAATTGTGTTCAACTTCCTGGAACACTTCAGAAGAAGTTGGGGATTGACCTGAGCGATACTTAGGATTTGGAAAAGTATGTGTACATTGGATTCCGTCATGCACGCTTCACCCACTGTGTTCTGAGATGGTGCTGTGCATGGGTGGACGAGACCTGAGCAGTGTCTGATCCATCTATAACTCACCTGTAATCTTGGCAGGTCTCCTGGCTAAGCTCTGAGATTAGTTCTCCCCATTCAGTGCTCCAGCTCTAGGCAGTTTTTGCTTCTGAGTGATGGTCTGTGGCTGCTGTGTTCTCCAATGTGTCACAGCTCCGTGGTCTCCCAGGCCTTGTGGGCCAACCCTTCCAGGGGGTCAGTCTTTCTTTGTTCGAGGGAGAAGCCATTGGCATCCAATGTCAATTCTCCTTTGTCCATAACCTGAGTCAAAAGGATACTTTCTTGAATGTTCCAACCTCCACCACCATAATATAATAATAACCACTGTTTTGTCAGGCACTGTGTTACACAGGCAATCACATTTAATCTTCTCAGCAACCCCACTGGCTCAGGGCCAATACCCCAACTAACAGATGTGCACACTTCCTCCAATTTCCCCAAAGGAAAAAAGGCTCCAAATACACCCTCTCCGAGCACCCTGGATGTTTGATTCAGCGCTTTTCTCAATGCGTAGCTACGGATTTGTATGATTTGTGTGAATGTCCAGCTCCCCCGCCTGACAGAAAGTTCCACCCCTGCTTTGTTCCTAAATCACTCTAGCCAGAAGCTCGGTGCTAAGGTATAAATTAGGCATTTCCCAAACATTTGCAGAATGAGGAAATGAGTTGCATAACTTGTCCAAGGTCACATTGTTAATAAGAGACAGCTGAAGAAGAGGTCCAAATAAAACCCTCTAGGGGTTTTATAACACATCTCTTCCTTGTGTCTTATGTTTTAAAAATTATATAGGTGCACACACACAACGTTTTTCTTAAAAAGGGCACAAGGAAGAGAAAAGGACGAGAAAAGGAAGACTGCATTTCCTTAAGGGGGAAGCACATCGAGGGAAGGGCGCTGACCCTTCCCTGATGGTCCCCCTTCACTGATGGGCAGGGGATGTCAGGGAGGATCAGTGCAGGTGGGCTAGGTCCAGGGTCAGGTGGACCATTGGGACTATTGTCTCCTATTCGAGCCCCTCGAGTGGCCACTGCATGAAGCTCAGTGTTCCCTCCACTTTGACTACCCCATTACTGTCCCTGATTCACCCTCACCCCATTCACACACTCCCACACTAATACATACACCCACATATTCACGCTCACACATTAACATGTACACTCAGACTCATGACATCCCCCCCACACACATATAGATATTTGCACACACTACACAGGCTCATACACAAGCCACACAATCCACATCCACACATCCCCACATCCATACATTCCCACAGTCACACACATACATATGCTCTCACACACAACCGGACACTCACACCTATGTACACACAGTCCACTCAGTCACACACACTTGCACAGATGTGAGTCTGGGAAGGTTATTTATTATGTTTTCTGAGGCTCCCTAATTCCCTTGGAGTTAGGTTCAAACTCCTTGGCTTGGCATTTGAGGCCTGGCTGCCACGTGGAATTCCAACATGTTTATGCAGCCCTTCCTTCTCCTACACTCTCTCTCTGCAGTCTCCATTAGGAGTCCAGTGAGTGACCTCGTCGGTGGGCAGGGAGGCTATGAGGTGGACGCTTGAGTCTGGACCCCTCTTTCCTTACCTTTCATCATGGTACACCCCGGGGGCTGCCTGGGGAACGAGCCCAATTAAGACTCTTCCCATCTTCACTCAAGCGTTTGTCTTCCCCAGTCCTTGCTGTCCTACCTGTTGGAATCTGACCTTTCCTGAAAACAGAGACAAAAGCATTATTTTGTGCATCTGCCCCCAATCCCTTTACCCAGGGGAGAAGCCTTCCCAACCGCAGGTCTCTGTGTCCCTCCCACGTGCCACATACCAGCCTTCCATTAAAATTACTTGACTTATTTCCCTCATTATGTCTTAAAACCTGGAGACCGGCTGGTGAAATGTTATATTTGTGGGTGTAGTTTCAAAGAATTTAGCAATATAACTTGCTCAATCAGGTGCGCTAAAAACTCAAGTACCCCTGTAGGATATAAAAGGCGATTACATTTTTATGGTCAGTAAACTCACCCATAATTATTTAGCTCAAATTATAACACTGAGTGTTAAACTGTATCTAAAGCAACTGTATCTAAGTGTAAGTATTGTCTGATAGGGATAAAATACTAAGCTAATACTAATTCCTTCCCATGTTGGTTGATTTGAAGAGCTCTTCCCTGGGCTGGTCCTTGGGGACCAGGATCCTGGGAAATGGGCTGTGCAAGAGTGTCAGGGAAGGGCCAGTTTATAGGATCATAGGTCTTGGTGGGAAGCAGGAAAAGGTGGCTAGTTAAAAGTGAGAAAGTTCTAGAAAAAGGAATGTGCAGAGGGAAGGGGACAGGAAAAAAGATATGTGTTTAAAATACCTTTTCTCATAATTGGACATTTTGTCTTGGCTTACAATGTCACGCCAAAGGGTCATCATTGAACTAAGTGGTTTCTACAAAAGTATTACCATCACACTTCCTATGTATTTGATGAAGTACAAATTCCCTCATTTGAACAGTTCAGTGATAGTTGCTTTTGTGTCATTATTATTAAAAGGAAGCTCCCATATGAATAGCATATCAACTTTACATAAGCTACGATAGGGGATGGAATCTTAAGAGGAAAATGTCTATCTAAGTAAAAAAAAAATTATTATTGCTACTTTATTACTTTCAAATTTAGCCAAAGCTTCGAGTTGGGGCCATTGGAACATCTTACACGCATTGCTTTGATCTCCACATTATTTATTTCCATATCAGCGTGAGTGCTTTTCCCGGGGAATCTCTGGTTTCTGGCTCGGGGATTCTTTGGCAGTGGCAGATGCTGTGTCAAAGAGAGGGGCCCTGGGATTTGCCATTTCAGTTCATGTAGATGTACCTTTGAAGGCTTAAAACTATCTAACATGGGGAGGGGTTTGGGGAGGAAAAGAGTTCTTTTTTCTCCTACCTCCGAGTCCAATTACCTAATAAAGATTCACCATTCCTTTTGTCCGAGGAGCTCTGTGACCTAATTTTGCTCCTTGCCTGTTTCAGATATCACAACCCATTTTTATGCATTCAGCTTTCCTAATGAAATCCAAATGTCTTAAATCAATAAAGCCATTGTTTAGCTTCCTTCTCTTTTTCTCTTGTGCTTTTGCCTGGTCTGTTTTGTTTGCATACTTGTTTGTCGGAAATATGGCTCTTTATCTAGAATGTTCCCAGCTCTCCCCTCCCCCCCCCGTTTTTTTTGGGGGGGGGATTTTTCTTTTAATGAGTATTGGTGCACAGCTATTAAATGTACAGTTCTTTCTTTAATGTCTAAAAGAAATTTTGTTCATACAGGCTTTCTTTCTCATTAATTGTTATTTTTTTGATAGGTTAAGAAATCAATAGTAGAAAACTCAACGACTTTGTTCAATATCTTTGTATACATATAGGATGTAAAAGCCCCTGTATAAACTTCAGAAACTCAGCTTTTATTGCCTATTGGTGTTCTCTCCTTTTCCCAGAATCCCCAAGCTGTTCTTCTACTCAAGAGCCAAGCATAACCTAGTATGTAGATCTTTTTACATTCTTGAGGCCCCTAGATCATGTCAAGACCCTCTTTAGTGACTTTCTTCTCCTAATGAACTGTACACCCATGAAAGATGCCTAATGGATAGTCGGGCTACTTGTACAAGCAACATTTTACTTATCTGAAAATTGAGGACTTCAAACTGGAAACCTACTCATAAGCTCCAGAGAGAATGCCAAAGGGTGTTTTCTTCTTGAGTAGTTCTCACTGAGTCTCCCCGTAAATTGTAGGGAGTTCATCTCATCACTGACTTTCAAGAGTCAGAGGAGAATTAACCCAGCAGCATCTCCTGAGATTCCTCCTGGGATCTTTTCTCTTCTTTCCAATTGTTGTGACACAAAGTGTGGGCTGAGTTAGCAAATTGACACTTGAATACAGAAGAAGAAGATGATGGTGATGAAATTCTAGGTTCCATTTAGTAGTTAAAACATTAGTGCTTAACCATTTTATTCATCAAGATCTCTTGGACTCAACCTTGTCAAATGGGAGAGATAGAAGAAAGAATAAACAAATGGTGGATCCTAATGTTCAGACATAACCCCATGATCCTGTTCTTGGTCTTCTTCCAAGATCTTTCTTGAACTTGTGGTGGGTTCCTGCTCATGTCTCTTTTTCTCATTTTCAGCATATTGCCAGAGTCATGGCAACTCATCTCTTCCCGTATAAAATTCTTTCCATATAGTTTTATTTAATTCATGTCCAAGGGTGGAAAATGTCTTTTTCCCCCTGCAAAGCATGATTGTTACCATTCTGGAATTCATGTGAGAAGGTGAATTTGGTGTTAAATCCCCACATGTAGCATATGTAAAAAATAAAATAAAATAAATAAAAACTCAAAACCCACCCACAAGTGCTTTCTTGACATCTTTTTTTGAGGGGAAATAGTTGAAGGGCAAAGCAATGAATATATGTTTCTGCTTTGTCTACCTAAGAAATACCTTCAGCTTCCAGGACACTTCTGACTTTTTAAGAAGACAGAGAAAGAGAGAATCCTGCTCTGGTCTGCTGTGACCAAGGGTGGTTGCTAACCCTTTTTTCTGTCTTCTATATTCTTTCCCTTGAGACCCTTCATTCTTCTGAAACTGTTTCCTCTTCAATGTCTAGAATTACTTCTCAGTCACTTCTGCAAACCAATTTCCAGTCCTTTTGATATTCCGGTGGGTGGGCATTCTTTAACTCTTCAGAATTCTTTCCTTCTTGAGATAAGGAGGTAAGAAAAGAGCAGAAGACGAGGCTGGAAATCCCAGCGTGGTTTCACTGTCTGAATGGCCTTTAAAAAGGGGAACACCGTGTTTGAAAAGTTGGGAGTTCCTAGAGTAGGGTCCCAGACATTCTTTCTGGTTGGTGACCAGATCCTTGGTAAGGCTCTGCTCTCCATCTTAGCCTGGGCTGGGAGTAGCACCCCAGATCTCCGACCCCCTCTCCAGCACCCCTCTCTTTACACAGTGGTTTGCTCCTACCTCTTGGCCGAGGCAACGAAGGAGATGCTCTTTGAAAAAGCATTCTGAGCATTATCAGGGGATGCACTAAGGACTGAAGAAGCTGCAGAGCTACGTGTGACCAACTGGTCACACCTTTGTTGTTGTTTTTGTGATTTACTGATTGGGCAGTTCTGTTATGATGAATGTTACACTTGAGTTGTAAAGTGGGTTTGAGATGTTTTAGATGTTTGAGATGTTTTAGAACAGTGGCCCTTTAAATACAGTTCCTCATGTTGTGACCCAACCATAAAATTATTTTCGTTGCTACTTCATAACTGTAATGTTGCTACTGTTATGAATCGTAATGTAAATATCTGATATGCAGGATGGTCTTAGGCAACCCCTGTAAAAGGGTTGTTCAACCGCCAAAGGGGTCGCGACCCACAGGTTGAGAACCGATGTTTTAGAAGAAAACAGGCTGTGTGTCAGGTCAGGAATAGCAAAAAGGTTTCATTTTGATTGCCAGTTCTAGTACTGTGTTGACAAAGATTTTGAGGCTTACTTCTGGCTCAGCGAGAGCCGGCTCATCTGTGGTGGGCTTGGGAGAGAGAGATGGCAGCAAGAGTGTTTGCCCTTTAGGTCTTACTCCTTCTACTGCCAGAGGAGGAAGTGGTGGAAAGGCCAAGGTTTCAGCCTTCTCTCCTGATTCCCAGAACTGAGCTGCTCTATCTGTCACTCCATGTTCTCTTTCCAGGGGCTCCTTTGGTGCCTCCCAATGGTGACATATCCAGTCTCATTCCACAAGCTCAGTAAAAGAGACCAGTGAAGAGAGAACCGAGGGAGAAGTGTCTCAAGAAAGACAGAAGAGAGACTCATCCGGGACACCCCAGGGAGTATAATGATTGCAAGTCCAGCTCCTCCACTTCCCAGGCCATCATCACTCAGCTGGGCAACTGAATGATTCCTAACCTCTTGGCATAATAGTTTCCTAGAATGGGGATAATAAAGCATTGTTATGAGGACTAAATGAGATAGTACATAAAAAGCACTGGAAATATTTTTCTGGCACATATTAAGTTCTCTATACATGTCAGCTGTTGTTATTAAGTGATATATAATCTCTTTTATTTTCCTACTAAAAGTTTTACTCCTTCTATGGTGGTTCAATACTATGTATTCCTTCATGATTCCATTTTGTCCTTATTCATGTCGGTGTCCCCCCTCCCCCCGCCCTTTGGGACGCTGAGCTTTTCTTGAAAGTAGAGCAGGTGGCATTTTGGTAAATAGAGGCATCCCAGGATCAGGAAATGATAAGTCTAGAGGGAATCTTGACAATATTCTCATTCCCACATTAGGAATTGATAGCTTCCTGCTAGAGGTGGGCAGGAGAGGCATTTGTATAGGTTGTAGAAACCTTGAGAAAACCATGAAGAAGATGATGAGTGATTTTGGGGTCTTCCTGCTTTTCTTTCCACTCTACTTTTTTAAGTCCTCACCTGAAGACCTGTTTAGAGAGAGGAAGAGAGAGAGAGAAACACTGATGTGTTTCTTCTGTATGTGCTCTGAGCAGGGACCGAACCCGAATCCCAGGTACGTGCCCTGACCGCAGCAACCTTTGGATGCACAGGACAACGCTCAACCAACAGAGCTTCTCTGGCCAGGCTTCCTGCGTTTCTTTCATCCTCGCGGATTTCATACATTCCCCTCTGTTTGGCACCCAGGGCTCTCCTCAGCTTGTAGTCCAGGATAAACCCAGGCCGTTTCTTCTGAGTTCATTAAACTTTCAATCCCGGGAGAAGCACTAAGTGGTGGTGGAGTTTTAGGAAGTTATCTGATTCTGGTGATTCACACTGATAGGAATGGCTGATATATGTGACCACTTGGCAGTATTTACATTTTAAAAGAGAAGGCCATTAACCAAGATTACGGGGAGTATGTGCTACAGTTCTCAGTCTGGGGGGGCCTCTTATTCTCCGGCAATATTGCAGACAGTTGGACGTTGGTAAAGAGGCACCCCCTTTCTTGGAACGTTGGCTGCCAATCACTAATTTAGGCCGAGTCTTCTCCGCCCTGCGCCCCTGTTGAGATTAAAAACGAAGATATTCAGAGAAGAGGGTTTTATGCTTCCCCACACAGCTCTCCCCGACTGTTCAATAATTCTCACTGACAGGACGTTTTCCCCTTGTATCCAAGCTAAATCCTGCCTGTGTTGTTTGATCCGTTTTATTTCCTCCTGTCCTGCCTTCGGTGGAAACAGAAAACAGCTGGTGACTGTTCCCTGCACACAACAAAGGATTCTGGCTTCTAAGGATGTTTGATTAAAAGGTAACTTGCTCGAGCAGCCGGCCCCCATGCAGACCTCTCAGCTCTAACTCAGAGGGTGGGGCTAGGGTGTCACACTTCAGAAAGGCCGGGGCACCAGCATACACCCGTTTTATGTCATTGCCATGTGTGTGACAAATCCCGTGTTTAACTTGGGCCAGCTTCAGAAGGTTCTCCTGGCACCGCATTCCGACGAAGAGGCTGCCACAATAGGCCCGAGTTTGACCCTGTTATTATTCTCCACAGCCTTTCAGACTTCCTGAATGTGGTGGCCTCCTTCAACGTGGAGGACAAGGAGAGTGTCACCTTTGTCGAAAGGGAGTATTTCTCCATTTATTAAAAAGGAGGAGTATGTAAGGTGTTGACACGCAAAACTGCAGGGCCCAAGCGCTGAGTCGTCTCATTTATATTATTCAGCGTTTCCTGGAGCACAAATCCTTCTGCTGCTTGGGGGGAAAGGAGACAGGTTTAATTACCCAGTGAATTCAGAGCTCTCACTTTACAGTGGCCGTAGTACAAGTCTATGCCCAAACATGCTTGCCAGCACAACAAAAACACACAGCTACTTCTCTAACTTCACTATCCTAAACTAGAAACAGTTTTACAGATTTTTTCTTTTCTTTTCTTTTTTTTTTTTTACCTTGCAAGTTGATCTCTGCTGTGTTCTCAACTGCTTTTCAAGTGGGAACTGTGTCCTGGTGTGACATACCAGAGAGTAACTCATAATGATGAAAACTAACATTTATTGAGTGTGTGTACCCAGTATTTGATATGTATGAGCTCTTTCAGTCCTTGCAACAATACTATGAAGTAAACACTGCTGTTGTTCTCATTATAGAAAGAAGGAAACTGAGGCACAGAAAGTTTAGGAATGTGCCCTAGGCCACCAGTTAGCAAGAGGCAGAGGCAAGACTTGAATTCAGACAGTTTGGTTCCAGAGCCCAGATCCTCAACCACCAACATGAACTCCACGCCCAAAGCAATGAGCTGAGCACTGCCATCTCTCGGAAAGGCCAGGCTGCTGGCTGGTGAGTAATTCAGCACATAATTTTTTACAGTGATAAGCAGCTATGGTGCAGTGTCTTATGCAAACATGCAAACTCAAAGAAATTTTAGTGCGTAGTGGATTGCCTCAGACTCTACTCCGGGAATCTTCCAGAGGTATGTACTTCCTCTCCTTCATGCCTGGGGCAGGCACTTTGGTGAGACATTTAAGAGGTATTGTTGTGTACCTCATCTTTCTCTGGTTTCAGTTCTCCTGCACTGAAGCCATAGGTCAGAGGTCAGATGTTAGGTGCTGATAATAGAATCTCTCCTCATTTTTCTTAGACCTTTGTCCTATCTTCTTCCCCCGTGGCAATGTCAGGGGTAGGGAGTGGGGAGAGGTAGGCCATACCATTCCTTTAGACATTGGGTCCCACAGCCCAGAAGGAAGGTTGGTGCACTGTCACTTGACAGTCTCTCCCTGTGTCCTTCCAGAGTGTCTTCCTGATGCCCCACCCCTGGGTGGGCTGCACTTCCTCCCCAGTGCTCTGGGCAGAAAGGAGGAGCTATTATGCATCTACTGTGCTTATCTCTGCCCCATCTGTCTGCTGATGATCCCATGAAACAAGGAAGAAGTCAAAAGACGAACTCCTTCCATAATTTAAAGGAGCAAAGATGGACCAGATGTTTGGCTGACAGTCTTTTCAGATCTTGAAATATGTCCATGACATACTTCCCTCCTTTCTGAGAATCAGGGACACAGAAAAGCAGGACCCAACGAAGCTTCTCCTTCGTTGCATGTTTATAAAGAGAAGCCAACACACATCTGGAGGACTCTTTCTGGATAGATTCTGAGCACCACCCAGGGCTGCCCTCCATTTCTCGTTGAAGAGTCAACTGCTGTGAGCAGCAAGTTTACCTTAGCAAAACAATTGCACTCTGCTGATGTCATTTTATTCCCTTTCCTTCTAGATTGGATTCTTACAAACTAACCTATAAGAAAGACTGTTCATAAAATGCACCATAATCACAAAAATTCCAGAGAATTTTCTCCTTGACCTCTTTGCTTGACCTTTTCCTCTCGTGCTTTTTAAAAATCTTACTTTTGAAATAACTACAGATTCACATGCAGTTGTAAGAAGCAATACAGAGAGATCCCATGTACTCTTTACACAGTTTGCCCCCCGTGGTAACAGTTCAGAGAACTGTAGAACAATATCACAACCAGGATATTGATACTGTCAAGATATGGAACACTTCCGTCATCACAAGACTCCCTCTTGTTGACCTTTTATAGCCAAATTAACTTCCCTCCCTCCTGACTCACTGTGAGCCATTAATCTAGTTTCCATTTCTATAATTTTAAAAGTCATGTTGTATAAGGTATCATACATAGGATTGCCTTTTTTCACTCAGCACAATTCTCGAGAGATTCATTCTGGTTGTTATGTGTATCAGTAGTTCATTCCTTTTCATTGCTAAGAATGTATCACAGTTTGTTTGACCATTCACTCCTTGAAGGACATATAGGTTGTTTTCAGTTTGGCACTATAAAAATGCGTGGCCAGGTTTTTGTGTGTGCAGTTTCATTTCTCTGGGATAAATGCCCAGAAGGGTAATTGCTGAGTCATACAGTAGCTGCAGGTTTATTTTTTAAAAAGAAATTGCCAAACTGTTTCTCAAAGTGCCCCTACTATTTCACATTCCTAGCAATGTATGAGTGATACAGTTTATCCACATCCTGGCTCTCCTACTAGTCATACCTCACTCTGGTTTTAATTTGCATTTCTCCGATGGCTAAAGATGTTGAATGTCTTTTTGTTTGCTTATTTGTCATCTGCATATCTCCTCTATGAAATATATCTTCATGTATTTGCCCATTTTATAATGAGATTTTTTTATTGTTGAATTTTGAGAGAACCTTATATATTCTAGATACCAGGCTTTTGTTAGGTATGTGAATTTCAAGTATTTTCACACCATCTGCAGCCTGTCTTTTCATCCTTTTAATATGGTCTTTTGTAGTGTAAAAGTTAAAATTTTGATGAAATCTAATTTATCCTTTTTTTAAAATTTTTGTGATTTTGGTGTCAAGTCTAAGAAGTCATTGCCTAGCTCTAGAGCTCAAAGATTTTCTATTATCTTTTTTCCTAAAATTTTTATAGTTTTACATTTAAGTCTTTGGTTCATATTTTTTTAATATATTTTATTGATTTTTTACAGAGAGAAAGGGAGAAGGATAGAGAGTTAGAAACATCGATGAGAGAGAAACATCAATCAGCTGCCTCCTGCACAACTCCTACTGGGGATGTGCCCGCAACCAAGGTACATGCCCTTGACCGGAATCGAACCTGGGACCCTTCAGTCCACAGGCTGACGCTCTATCCACTGAGCCAAACCAGTTAGGGCCTTTGGTTCATTTTGAGTTAATTTTTGTAGCAGGTGTGAGACTGAGATCTAGGTTCAAGTTGTCCAATAGATCTAGCACCATTTGCTGAAAATGGCTGCCTTTACTCCACTGAATTTTACATCATTGTCAAAAGTCAGTAGATATATTTGTGAGTCTATTTCTGGATTCTCTATTTCTAGTCCACTGATCTAGTGTCTACCACTCTACCAATATTACATGTTTTATAATATTACTTATTACATAATAAGTCTTGAAATCAGACAGATTTCCTCCACTCTATTTTTCTTTCTCAAACCTTTTTAAAGCTATTCTACTAGTTTTTCTTTTTCATGTACATTTTGAAATAATATTTTGTATGCATCTAAAAAAATCTTTCTGGGATTTTGATAGAAATTATGTTAAACCTGTATATAAACTTGGGGAGAAATGATTTCTTTACTTTGTTGGTTCTTCCAACTCATGAACAATGTATGTCTCTCCATTTATTTAGATTCTCTTTGATGTCTCTCATCAGTATTGTGTAGTGTTCATACAGGTCTTATGCATGGTTTGCTAGATTTACACCTATTTCATTTTTTTTTAGCAATTGTAAATGGTATTGCATTTTTAATTTTAGTGCCCATAGTTCATTGTCAGTACATGGAAATACAATTAGTTCTTGGTATGCTTTTTAAAATAGTATTCTGTTACTTTGCCGAATGCACTAATTAGTTCTAGGAGTTTCGGCAGATTTTTGGATTTCCTACGTAGATAATCATGGCATCTGCAAATAAGGACAGTTTTATTACATTTTTTTCTGATCTGTGTATTTAATTTTATTTTCTTGTCTTATTGCACTGGCTAGAATTGATAGTACTATGTTGAATTAGAGTAGTGGGTGTGGGCATTCTTGCCTTCTTCCTGATCTTAGGTGGAGAGCAGTCAGTCCTTAGAAATAGACATGCCTGATTATATGCTGTGGGTGGGGCCACAGTTATTTTCTGTGGTGCTTGACTGGAGTAGATTATTATCATATAGAATAACCTGTCTTAACCTAGTAAGCCTAGAAGGCTGCCCATTTTCTGGTCCTCTGGTAAGAGAGAGCAGGTGCTTGATGGCACTTTCTTTTGTTTGTACCCATTCACTTTTCCCAGGCGTCCACTTCTTTAGCTCCAAACTGGGATATATGAGGCAAAAAGAAAACCTAGGAAATTCACCACTCTGGCAATCTTTGGTTCCCAAGGTCTCTAGCCAATCTGCCCTCTTCTTTCCACCTTTCATGGTTCTATACACAATGTCCAGAGATTCTAGTTGTGCTTAGTAGTAGGAATTGGGAATATTCCATCTACCCCATCTTCCCGGGAGTAGAAATGAGTCTCTCTTGGTATTAACAATGTCAACATAAAGAAAACAGCTCTTTGATGCTCTAGACCTCATTTGCTTCAGCTCTCACTTCTTTTTTTAAGGCCCAAATCCAGCAAAAACAATTTCTTCTCTTTGGGAGAAGCTTGAAGCTAAGGAGATGGAGATCTTGCTAGAGTTACTGTAAGTTTGTTAAACTTTGTTCCTCTAACCTGTGTGTGTGTTTTCCTCTTTTGGAAAATGAGGGTTGAGCTTCCTGTGTTTGTTTAAAGTGGTTTGTTCTTGGAGTACATCCTGGGTCCGTAATGCCAAATAACTTCTGGAACTGAGGTCTGGACACAGATTAAGGGTAAAGTTAAGGCTGCTTAGGTGAAGCAGCCACAGGCAACTGGAAGTAAGAGCGGGAAAGTGAATTATCTCAACTAAGGGAGAACCTATCCTAGTTAGCTTGGACTGACATAACGAAGTACAACAGACTTGGTGTTAAACAATGAAAATTTATTTTCTCACAGTTTAGGAGATTAGGAGTTGGAGATCAGGTGTGGTCAGGGTTGGTTTCTTTTGAGGCCTCTCCTTGGCTTGCAGGTAGTCATGTTCTCCCTGTGTCTTCACATGGTCCTTCCCCTATGTGTATCTGTGTCCTAATCTCTTCTTCTTCTTTTTTTAATAATATATTTTTATTGATTTCAGAGAGAAAGGGAGAGGGAGAGAGGGGTAGAAACATTAAAAATGAGAGAGAATCATTGGTCAGCTGCCTCCTGCACGCTCCCTACTGGGGACCGAGCTCATAACCTAGGCATGTGCCCTTGACTGGAGTTGAACCTGGGACCCTTCAGTTTGCAGGCCTATGCTCTATCCACTGAGCCAAACCAGTTAGGGACTAATCACTTCGTACTAACCATAGGGACACCAGTCAGATTGGATCAGGGCCCACCCTAAGGACCTCACTTAACCTTAATTACCTCTTTAAAGACCCTGTATCCAAATAGAGTCACATTTAGGTTAGGGCTTCAACATATGAATTTTGGAGACACTATTCCCCCTATAACAAGCCCTAGATAGGATAATGTAAAAGGGGGAAGCAGAAAGGATAGGGTGAGTCCTATTGTTGAGACTTTAGGATGGGCCAGGTCAGCACAGGAAGTATCTAGTGACTTCACTGAATGGTTTTTCCAGCTGACCCTGATTGATCCTTAATCTTGCTTCTCTCCCAGAGAGTCCAGGCATTTCATAGGTCAATTTCTAACTTTTTTTTTTAATACAAGAGGAAGTTAGGTCCCTAGGGAAGTTTTCCTAGATACTACATGTATGTCAAATCTATTTTTCCTTTTCC
>NW_005371441.1:744593-760635 GCF_000412655.1 Myotis brandtii | reverse complement strand
AAGGGAGAGGGAGAGATAGATAGAAACATCAATGATGGAGAAAATCATTGATTGACTGCCTTCTGCATGCCGCCTACTGGGGACTGAGCCCACAACCTGGGCATGTGCCTTGACCAGAATCAAACTGGTGACCTCTTGGTGGTGACCTCTTGGTTCATAGGTCGATGCTCAACCACTGAACCACCCTGGCTGGGCTCGCTCCTTTTACATTTTTATTGAGATACAATATAGGAGTGTCCTCCAAAAATGTATATACAAGACAATTAAACAATGTCTATAGATTCTATTACATTTTGAAAATGAAATGTATTTTAATAAACACTGCCTTTATAATTATTCAAAGTGTGTATACATTTTGGGGACACCCTATATTATATAATAAAGAGCATAAAATGTACCAATCTGAAGTGTGCTGCTCAGTTTTTAAATATATGTACACCTCTGTAACCACCACTCAGATCAAGACATAGCACATGTCCAGCACATGTGTCCAGAAAATTCTTTGTTCTTTCTCTAGTCAGTCCCTGCCTCTCCACCTGAAAGTAACCACTCCAGACACCTCTTCTTGAATGTCATATAAGTGACATGCAATATATGTCTGGCTTCTACTAATCAACATATTGTCTGTGAGGTTCATCCATGTTTTTGCAAATATGGGTAGTTCATAACCTTTATTGCTGAGTAATATCCCATTATACAGATATAGCACACTTTATTTATCCATTCTTTTGTTAATGGACATGTGGGTTGTTTCCAATTTGGAATTATTATGAATAAAACTGTTATGAATATTTTTGTATATGTCTTTTGGCAGACCTATACGCAAATTGCTCTTGGGTATATAAATCTAGAAATAGGATTGCTGGGTCATATCAAAATCACTTATTAAATTAAATTTGATAAACAGATATAAGCAAATTTAGGTCACTTTTTTCTTTGGTTAGGTTATTTTTATTAGTGGTTCTATGGACTTCAGTCTGGGATATTCCTTCTTTGTGATATCCATTTATATCATAAATTTAACTGAAGTTACAATAAATTATAAAAATATGCTCACTTAAAAATGTATAGATCAACATTTTACATTAGATCTGGGATGTGGCAAGGTGGGATTATACAAAATAAAATAGAAGATATATCTTGAGACCTTTATGTGGGATGTCACATTTCAAAATAAAACAGCTGTCTTCCAAAGATTTCATGGAAGGAAGATTTTTATGTACAAAATGCCTAGTAATGATGTGAATCAGAGACAAATTCTCTTCCTTCATATGGAGCACTGCTGACATTCTGGCTATTTGAGAGAAACAGGACTGACAACACATCATCAAAATGACCTTTCTTAACAATCAAGGGTTCAATATTGCTGGGGGTTAGACTGAGGTGGGGTCGAGGCTCAGACAAGGAAGAGTTTAGGAGGTTGTTCCAGACACCAAATAGTTGGGTTGGTTCCTGAGCTGCTCAAGGGGTAAATACCTCCATTAGTGGTATTAAGACTAGGCTCCTCTGACTTCTCATCAGACCATTCTATTAACTAGTTCAGAGGCCCCAAATGGTGTGCCCAGACATTGGTCCCTCAGTGTTTGGGTGGCTGGGTGGGGTCTGGGGCTCCCAGAGCTTCCTGGCCTTTTGATTCTGGCTGTGAGTGGCCACACCTCTTTATTTTATTCTCCAAGACGTGGTTCAAACATCATATTCTCTGTATACCATGACAGCAAAGACGATGGAAAGCACTATAATGGGCCATATTCTCTCAAGTTAAGTGGTACAATCCACCCCAAAACTCTTCTGAAAGAGCTTAGGTTTTATTGTCACCCCTTTTCAGAGGCTCAATGCCTAAAACGTTCTCTTCTATGATATCTTCTTCTCCATTGTTCCCCACATCAAATCTCTTTTGTAAATAGGAGTGGTATAGATAATCCTCATGCTTACCTCCTTTAGGGCCAACCACTCCCAGGAGAACTGTGAGACCTGAGGTAGACATGGAGGGACAGCTACCTTGGAGGATATGAAAGAACTGGGCATCTGGAAACCATTAGCGGAGAATTTGCAAAGACCATCATGGACACAGCTGTCCTGTTCTTCAGGTTGATGACATTTCTCCAAGACATAAAACAAAGAGTGACGTCCAGAGAGGGCATGGGATGGAGGGCTCTTAAAGTTGGTCAGGAGTGAGTGATGAGCAAGAAGAACTGATCCCACAGGACCAGCAGATGCTCACCTCCCGTTTCTTGGGACAGACTGTTAGAGCCACTGTGGGCATCTTTGCTTGGTGGGAACCAGTTTGGAGGGCAGCGCACAGGCCCTTTCTGCCCCAGTGCCACTGGCAATAGTGACTGATGTGTTCTCTTCTCTATTGTAAACAATTCATTTGCTTCTGGTGATTACATCTAAGTCATTTGGGGGAAAAATGAGAGAGAGAGATAACTACCAAAGGCAGTTTTGATGAACACAAGATAACTGTGGAAGACACCTGGAGTTGATGTGAATTTCATCAGGAGCAAAGGAACTCAGCATTTTAACCTTATTTGCCTGACCTTAGTACACAGCAAGGTATAATTTCTCTTAGCTCTTATCAAATGTCTAAACCAGCTAAGGGATGCCCTGTTACCGTCATTATGGACAGTAGCCCTCTGGCAGAATCAGAGCTGTTGTGTAATCACCAGCAATCCTTGTTGGCTCACTAACAAACTCCAGGAAAATGCCTTTCAGTAGCACTAGTCGCCGGTGTCCTGGCCTGCTCTCAGGTGCCCTAAGATCTGCCTTCTCTCCACCCCTATCCACCCTTGATGGGGATGGCTAAGGAACTGAGGACAATTTGGTACTTTCAGGCTCAGCACAGCGTGACTGGAAAGAGCACAGGTTTTAGAACCAGACTAACCCTTACTAGCAGTACAAACCCTAACTTATCTTTTCTGAACCTGTGGCCTCATCTACAATAGGATCCATTTTCTAGATTTTTATGTGGTTTCTAAGCGAAACTGTGTCTGCAGCATCTAGCACAGAGCCTGACACATAGTAGGCTTTTGATAATGCCGTGTTCATATGTCATAGTTTCTCTTGTGTCCTTGGTATGACCTGGGGAGTGAGGAGAAGAGAGGAAACAAATGTAGGGCTATTAGGACTCTACTCAAGCTTCTCAACATTGAGGGCAGCTCAGAACGAACGCAGAACCCACATCTGGAACCATCAGCAAGTGGAATAGCTTCCTGCAGAAGCTCCAGGTTGGCCCAATAAAAGCCCAAATCCAGTGAAGCTAGAATGGAGCCAGCCAGCCAAAGGCACATAGTGACCAGCAAGGTCAGTGGCCTGTCTCGATCACTAAAGGACCCCATCTAGCCCAGTGACTAATAACCAGAGGCCCAGGGCAGCGTTGAATGCCCTCCCATCCAAGGGAGCAATTCTGATAGGATCAACAATTCCACTTGAACATCCTTACAGCTCCTTGAAAATGATGTCTCCAGTAGCATATCATTTGGATAACATTGCAACTTTTCAATCCTGTAGGTTAAATATTAAAGGAAGAAATTATAAACCAGTAAACATCCAACTTGTGACAGATGACACCAGCAAATCAATAAAAAAGTATACCAGAGGACCCAAGGTTCTTTGGCGATGGGCGAGATCATTTCTCCTCATTATCTCCTTGGGAAGCTACTCAGCTGGACAATGGTCCCAGGACCATGGCTGCTTATTGCAAACAGGGAGAGCCTGGGGTAAGGTAAGTAAAATCGGTTAGCAGGATGTGCAGTGAGGAATTAAAAGATTCTTTTTAAATAATATATATTTTTATTGATTTCAGAGAGGAAGGAGAGGAGAGAGAGATAGAAACATCAATGATGAGAGAGAATCGTTGATCAGCTGCCTTCTGCATGCCCCACACTGGGGATCAAGCCCACAACCCGGGTATGTGCCCCAACAGTGAATCAAATCTTGACCTCCTGGTTCACAGGTCGATGCTCAACCACTGAGCTACGCCAGCTGGGCAGGAATTAAAAGATTCTTGAAGAATCCTTTAATTCTTTGCAACTCTGGGGCCTCTCAGACCCCCTCATGGCCTCACTTCCTAGCCTCCCTGCGCTGAGTCCAGGGCCTTGGTCTGACTACATCGGTGGTTGCAATGCTGGAACCAGGAATGTGTTTGCTTTTCAAACAATCTTTAGATCATAGCTCAAGCCTATATTTAAACCCTTTGAAATACGTAGGATAACATGAAAAGAAATCCGCAGCGAGGCCTTCTAAAGTTAACATGGTCGAAAACAGTAAAAATACCAAACTAATTTCGAACCACGGTAGATAAGCCAAACAGAAAACTGTTTTCAAATGTTTTGTATTGAAACTCACAAAACTGACATTTAAAAGCTGTCATGGAAATCTTGATAATGAGTTGAGGCCATGCCAGTACGGAAGGAAAAAAAATCTTAGTCTTTCAGATGGAAAGATGGAATCTCACAATTCCTCAGTCTACGTGGGAAGGCCCAGCCCTGGGAGGGCTCAGAAAAGTCACTACCTGAACTTCAGGCTGAAGCGTCAACACCAAGTGGAATGAACTGTCCCGAGAGAAGATCTGTTACACGGGAGGCCGGCTTTCTGCCCAGGTTTCCATCAAGGAGGCTTAGTGCCGTCTCCAGGACACGGTTGCAGAAACAGGAGGTGGGTGGGGGTCTAAGAAAGGCAGTTGAAAATCCTTCAAGTGTTAGCCTAGATGTCATGTCCCTGAGGGACCTTGGCTGCCCTCAAACTGAACACACCTCCTTTGGGTTCCCATAGCATTGTTTATCCCTATGGAAATAATCACACCAGTATTTCCTTTTAAAGGTATTTTTAAAAACGGTAAAAATTTCAAATAAACACATAGACATGCACACACACACACACACACACACACACACACACACACACACTTAAGGGTCATATAATTTAAACGGCAAAGGTTTTATGGTCTCTTCTTAGCTTCCTGGTGCAGGGTGAGGAAGCAACCTTGGAGAAAAAGACTGACCAGCATAGCAGGGCGACTGCCTGGCCTGGATCCATTTCCAGGGCCTCTCATGACAACGTTGCTGGCCTGGTCAGGAGCCTGAGCCTATGCTCCGTGAATGTATGTTTCTTGAGGGTTTTTACATTTTTTTCTTTACATTTTTGAGTGACTATATAACCAGAAAATGCCAATGAACATTGCATGGAGGGTTTCCAGATTAAAAAGCAGTGAAAACAATAATGACCGGAGTCAGTACAAGTTCTGCACCGAGAAAGGCAAAGGGATTCTGACATTGGCCTGGCAGTTCACCTCGTTGAAAGACACCACCAAGATGAAAGTGCGAGTTGGAAGAACAACGAATCCGCAGTGCAAACATTCCAGGAACGAAGAGCGTGGGGAACAGCCCAGCAGCAGTTGAAGGAAGATGGGTGATGGGGTCAGACATTGCTAGTAAATTCAGATGCTTATTCTATAAGTAAACATTTTCCGTACTCATGTTTTCCATAAATGATTTATCTACTATTCGTGATAATGTGACAACCAAATAAACAACTGACATTGTCAGCCTGCTCCAACATATCTCAGCCCTTTGTTAATTTTTTGTGAAAGAAGAAATTTCGAGTTAAATCTCTATAAATTACCCGACATTTCTATGGATTGCAAAGCATCTCATTGTAAGTCAGAACCCAGGAATATTGTGATTACTTGTGAATGTGTGCATCTCCCACTGGGCTGCAAGCTCCTCAAGAGTCACTGCTTTTGCAAGGACCCTGGCACAGTGCCTGGCACACACTAGGCCTTAAGGCATGCGTGGTGAGTGAAAGAGAAACTCCAATGCTCTGCAAGGAAGTGCATTCTCCCAGCACACATTTATGATTTCTGTTGGTAGGTTTTGTTTTGTTTTGTTTTGTTTTTGTAGCTATTTTGGCTTGATGCTAGTTCCCACGAAGGTCTTTCTTACTGAGTGAGGCAGCCCCATGCCCAGTTGAAAATTTTCACTTCCCAGCCTCTCTATCCATTAGGGATGCTTGAAACTCAGCTTTGACCAATGAGACATAAGGAGAGATTTATTGGAGACTTTTGGACAAGTTTTGTTTTCCAAATACAAATATCTTCTCTTCCTCTTGGTGCTTCCAGCTCTCTCTGCCTGGAATATCAATAATAATAATAATAATAATAATAATAGAGAAATATGCAAATTGGTCGGGATGCCATCACGTAACGATCAATCAGGCCGGGGGCACGGCCATGGTGGATAGCTCTCAGCACGCCTGCATTGGGGGTCCAAAGGGTGCAGAGAGGAAGGGAGAGCAGATAGGCAGTTAGGGGGATCAGGCCAGGAGGGGAGAGCAGATAGGCAGTTAGGGGGATCAGGCCAGGAGGGTAGCACAGATAGGCAGTTAGGGGGATCAGGCCAGGAGGGGAGTGCAGATAGGCAGTTAGGGGGATCAAGCCAGCAGGATAGAGCAGTTAGAGCCATCATTCTGGCAGGAGAGCAGTTAGGGGCATCAGGCAGGCAGGCAGGCAGGTGAGCGGTTAGGAGCCAGTGGTTCTGGATTGTGAGCAGGATCCAAGATTGGAGAGGGTGCAGGCTGGGCTGAGGGACCCCCCACCCTGTGCACAAATTTCATGCACCGGGTTTCTAGTCTTATATAATAAAACCCTAATATGCAAATCGACTGAATGGCTGAACGACTGGTAGCTATGATGCACACTGACCACCAGGGGGCAGACGCTCAATGCAGGAGCTGCCCCCTGGTGGTCAGTGCACTCCCACAGGGGGAGCGCCACTCAGCCAGAAGCAGGGCTCATGGCTGGCGAGTGCAGTGGAGGTGGCAGGAGCCTCTCCCGCCTCAGTAGCAGCACTAAGCCAGCAGGCGGACATCCCCCGAGGGGTCCCAGACTGCAAGAGGGCACAGGCTGGGCTGAAGGACCCCCCCCCCCACCCTAGAGCACAAATGTCATGCACCGGGCCTCTAGTATGTATGATAACAAGATTTCAGCAAAAACTGTTAGAGATCTCAGCCTTACCTCCCTGAACTTCTCCACCAGTGTTAGCACTGCCAATAAGGAAAATTAAACTTCCTGGTTTGTTGATGTCATTGTTTAGTACAGTTTTCTGTTACTTGGATTTGGACATAAATCTTAACTAACCTAGAGTGGGGTGATGGTGAAGGAAGTCCTAGAAATGGAAGAGCAAAACCAATCAAAGAACCAAGAGATTAGAATGAGAAGAACTGGGTTGGAAGAAGTAGACAGGTGTCAGCCTGCATTTGAAGGGAGATGGAGATTTCATGAATGTTCAGAGCTCATTTGCCTAAATCCCTGGGCAAATCTCAGGAAGAGAGAAGTCACAAGTAGTTCAATTGATTGAGCAAGTTCAATTGATTGAGCAAGTTCAATTCCTCCCAGTGAATGAATGCTTTGTTTCTGAGCTTATCAGGCTATCACTAATGAATTTAATTTGCCCGAATCTGTCATCTAGGCTTGATTGCCGCTAGGGACACCTAGCATTGCCAGTTTTCTAATACGACCTAACTTTAAACATATTACTATCACTCTGAATGTAACAATGTGCTCTTAGTTTTTCTCCCACAATGTCCTGGCTGGGCTCCATTAATCTACGGGAACTGAGCCCCAGTTGGGCAGTGGAAAAACCAAGGCTTGGAGTCAAACCCACCTGCTTAACCCAGCCCCAGGGCTAAGCAGCTCAAGCCACTTAAGTACTCAGTTTAAGATCCCTTATCTTTCAAAAGACAACAGTAACCCTGATTTGGCTGGTCAGCAAAGAGCTGGTGTGTTGTATCACGTGTTCCCTGCCTCTTCCAACGTAGTTGGCCACTTTCTCCCTTTGCTGCTCATGCTAAATTGCTTCTGAGATTTTCCTGCTCTTTTCAATCTGACATCAAATCAGGAATTACCACTTTGAAACCCCGCCATAGTTTCTGGCTGTGCCAGAACCTGAGAGTGAGTGACTTTTCGCGCATCAAGTGATGGAGTTTGGCACCCTTCCTCTGTGCTCCCTGAGTTCCCCTGAGCTGCTAGGTATCTAGCCCCAATCTCAGGATTGTTACTGGTCAGCATCCTGTATTCCATATTCCGAGAGGCTCTTGAATTTACGAGCTTGTTGTATTTGTCATTCTAACCCCAGCCCCTAAACAGTTCTTGGCTCATAATAAATACCCCAAATTTGTGGAATTAATGAGCAAATGAATGAATGAAACAATGAACTCCTTGAACAATATATACATCATTGTTGCACAGAGAGGTCCTGGGAAGGTGCTTTGTGCAGGCAAATGCTTCAATGATGTTTTTAGAATGAAAACATTTAAGTCCTCATTTCCCAGCTTTTGGGAGTTCTCTCTAATTAATATCGACTTCTTATCATTCCTTCTCTCAGTGTTTTGAGACCAGGGCAGGACAGGAGCTCCCTAAAGATATTCCATCCGCCGAACCGGTTTGGCTCAGTGGATAGAGTGTCGGCCTGCGGACTGAAGGGTCCCAGGTTCAATTCCGGTCAAGGGCATGTATCTTGGTTGCGGGCACATCCCCACTGGGGGGTGTGCAGGAGGCAGCTGATCGATCTCTCTCATCGATGTTTCTAACTCTCTATCCCTCTCCCTTCTTCACTGTAAAAAATCAATAAAATATATTTTTAAAAAAATTTAAAAAAAAAGATATTCCATCCTGTGACTATAATAGCTCTAATCACCCACAAACCTTCTCCCAGTCCTATTTAACAGAGGGAAACTGGGACCCTTATCAAAATAGCACTGGCTTGTGTCTGGGGGGGAAAAAAATTTTCCTGGCTCTTCAAGTTGAGCATAACAAGTTGTACATTTAAGAGATTACAATAAAACCTTGCAATTGCACTTTTTAATAATGATGACGGCCACCACAACTGACATTAACAAGCACTATTTCAAGCATTTCACTCATCACCTCATCTCAACAACCTTATGAGCTAAGTGAGACAATTATCCCCATTTTACAGATGACGAAACTGAGATACAAAGAGGGGAAGAAACTTGCTGACAGTTTCTGTTAACTGGTGAAGCTGGGATTTGAATCAAGGTACTCTTAACCACTGAGCTATGCTAAAATTTATTAGTATTTTGGCCAAAGAATTTGGTGACGTCGGTGCAATCCAAAGAAATCTCAGTTTTGACTTATTGAATGAAACTCCTAAAAGGATAATTTCAAACCCATGTCACTCCCCCATCTCCTAACTGGATCGCAAAGGTAATATCAAAACAAGGTTCCACTCGGGCTTGCCTAGTCTTTTTATGGCCTGGTCAATATTTTTCTGTTTTATTTAGAAGAACCTGTAATCTGGTTCCCACCCTCCCTTCTTTGCACATTTCATACAACGCATCTTGTTTGCAGAGAGAACAAATGGCGCAGTCACGAACACGGTGCTGTGTGCACAGTTGGGCCAGAAACGAAAACAACTACTCCGTAGTAACAATCCGTCATTCTGTCCATCCACTGCCCTAGAGGGATCTTAAAATAGTTTCAATTCACCTTTAAAATCTGCTGCTCTATGAAGGGCTTGTAACACTTGGAGGCCCTGGAAGCCTGCCTGAGAAACAAGACTACTATTCCCACTACTGGTGTCCAGCTGTAAGCTCTTTGGAGGGAAACAAGCCATCCATTCACAGGGCCCTTGTGAAATGTTCCTGGCCCTTCAGCCCTCTGAGCCAAGAAAGACAATACCTGCAGGAATGGCATTCAATTTTGTTCTTCCTAATGTGAGGCCTGAGCTTTTGTTGTTTTAAAGGACTATTTCCCCCCTTTTTTAATCTTTTTATGCTCCAATTCCCTAACCCTACAATGTTCTCCTTTTAGTTTTTTTCTTTCTTCAACCCTAAGCTGAGAGGTTGGGCATGCATTGAAATTTATAATCTAGAAATTTGAAGTTCATTAGTAGGGTGGCCATTTATAATTTATCGCCCAAGCCAGAGCACTTTGGAGAATGAAAGAAGGGCTATTCATAATTAGGGTGAAACTAATAGGAGTAAACTGGGTCCTTCTCTGGCAAGCCCAGACACCCATGCTTTAAAAATATTTCTTGGGATCAATGATATCAGATAAAGAATATCTTACTTCTGTAAA
Source organism: Myotis brandtii (assembly GCF_000412655.1). Taxonomy (NCBI): domain Eukaryota; kingdom Metazoa; phylum Chordata; class Mammalia; order Chiroptera; family Vespertilionidae; genus Myotis; species Myotis brandtii. Next base: position 750,542 of record NW_005371441.1, on the reverse strand, counting down.
GAATTTGGTATGATTGCATACATTCTCATTTGATACCTACACCAAAGCCATGAGGTAGTTGGCAGAGTTTGAATCTTTTTATGAACACAAAATGTGCTACTTTGAGATGGAATCAAATTATGGCATCTGGTCTGGCTCCACAATCTTTACACACTTCTGGTTGAAGTATAAATATATAGATCCAACATCCTAAAAGCTACCATTTGCTCTTGTTTGTTTTTGTGCTTGAGCTGTTGTGCCATGATGTGGAGCAGTTTTGAATGTAACCAATAGCCACCCTTCAATGATATCTTTGTCCGCAGAGCCCACCTCTGTCTAATACTGAAAAGGCTGGGTTTCCCAGCTTCCCTCGAAGCCATGGACATCTAATTCAGTTTCATGGGCATTGAATTGAATCTTGGTGAATTAAGCCAGAAAGGAAGTCTTTGCTGGAGCTTCTGGAGAAAGTCTTCCTCTTTGATAGAAACAGGCTTGGGCCTAGGGACATGCGGAGGCCAGGTGGTAGGCAGCCTCCACCTGCATCAGCCCCAGCTGTCCCCCAGTTTTGCTTGGCTCAGCCTCCGGGGGAACAGGTCAGGCCTCAAAGGACGATACTGATAACATGACCTACTTGGGTGCATATTTAAAATTCCAACTTATATGGACTCTCACTATTTGTTGCAAGAGTGTGTTTGGAAATCAGATTGTGGACTAGCTGGGGTTGGAGAATGAGGGGGAGGGTGGTTTATAACGGGAAACTATGTGCTGACTATAACCACGTTGAAAAGCAGTGTGGTTTCTCTGGGACTCATTCTGGAGCTAGTACATTTCAGTTTCCCCCTGGAACAAGGCCTTTGCCGAAAAAGAAAACATACCTTGGCGATGAAAATGCAAAATCACTCTCCCTCTGCAGCTCCAAGCATTTCTCTGTGCTGAAGGTTAACTTGTCCCAAGGCCATCTTGTCTTTGGAAGCCCCAAAGTAGCAAAACACAGATTTTTTTTTATGCCTTTCTCTCCTTTACTAAAAAGGAATAGGAATAATTGCCAATTCAGTAGGCTCCTTGCTCTTTTGTGCATTTTAAAGGCATTTGCTGTTTGGGATTTGGAAGAAAATCATGAGAAATGAGACTCTCTTGCTGCCTTGGCTGGAAGCAGGCTCATTGTTTGCAGGGAGAGCTGGTTTCCATGGTTTTGGACTATGGACAGCTGTAGTTTTTAGTGCTTTTTTTTCAAGAGTATTTTTTACTTGCAATTGGACCTAATAAATAGCCAAGGTAGTCAGTCTTCCAACGGAGAAATGCCTTGAAGTTACTTGAAAACATCCTAGTATGTTAGCATTTGCAACCAACTGCCCATGTTTTTTAGTTATTAAAGTCATGCATTTCTCTCTGGATAGGCCCTGTTTAACCCAAATTTCTGCTTTATAGAGGGCAGCCCATCATGTTTCAGGCTCAGGGTCTTAAAAATAAACACATCCATCTAAACTACAGGAGACTTAAGGGATGGTCTGGGAGAGGAAAGTGGGTCAAGAACCTGCTGTATTGGAGGCCTGAGCAGTACCATGGGAGTGGCCCATGAAGACCATCATGGCTGTAGGGAGGCCAGGAAGCTTCCCCCTGCTCCTTCCTGGAGCAGGGCCTGCCCTCACAGGAACCACCTGGCTCATTGCCAACCAACCATGTGGAAACTGCCTATTTTACCTTCTGTCACTAAAACAGGACACAGGAAAAACTTTTGCTTCTTTCTCTCATGACATGTAAAGAAGAACAAGCGTGCTAAAATAAAAATATGGGGGAGGGGTCTTTTGGGGATGCTGGCTAGGAATGAAGGAGGATCAGGTAACTGATTTAGCAATTTCTATGGTTAGTAGCAGTAGTAAAGCAATAGTATATAGTGATATAGTGTCCCCCGTAGCTCAAGCAGCAGGTTCAGCTTAGTGGATTGAACTCAAAACCTAGGTCTCACCGCAATGTAAACAATACATGATGTTCTCACAGCTCTTTAGCAAAACCTATACTCTGCACAGGGGTGAACTATGTGGCTACGATTAAAGCTGCTAACATTGCCATACTTTTTTTTTGTAGGGTGCAATGGTCTTTTCTCTTTTTCCTGAACATATGGCAGCTGTTCTGGATCATTTTTCATTTTGTTGGCTTTCTTGTCACTTGATCCTTATTTTATTTTATTTTTCTTCTGTTTAGATCTCAGCTCCCTAACTGGATTGTTACTTGTTTGGAACAGACACTATTGGATCTTTTAGTTTTCCTGTGTATTCTATTTCCCTACCAAGAATGAATTTCTGGGTCTCACACAGGAAACCAACTGGGCCCATGTTTCCAATGACATTTTAGTCAAATAGAACTAGAGATAACCCATTCCCATGTTCCTACTTCTCTAACTATCAAGGTTGCTGAAGGTTAGGGGTCTCTTGAGGATCACTTAAAAATAAATTTACTGCCGAATGTATAAAATGCAGAATGAGATCCATTGGCTAGATCAGCTACAATTAGACTAATGGTGACTTAGGGCAGAGCTTGGGAAATTAAAAGATTCTACTTTAATCTGTGATGTAAGAATTGCAACATCTTATTTTTTGGAGACACTGCCCATCCCCTTGGCAAGATCAAGATTTCTCTTCTCTGGGATTTGAATTTTCTTACTCTCAATTAAATAAACATTTGGCTCAGGAACCGTTATTTCTGTTCCTTGGTGACTAATCTGAGAATAATAATAATAATAATAATAATAATAATAAGCATTTCCTTTCAAATAACAGAGCACCAAAGCTTTTACGACCTGGCAGATGTGGTCAGAGAAGTTTGACTCACACTGGGTAGAAGGAGAAATGCAAGAATGTGTCTGTCCTCTAGAGTGAGTGTCCCAGAGACCCCAGGCCCAAGTCCAACCTCACTCTCCCCCAACCATTGTAGCTTGGTTAACAAATGGGAACCGACATCAGGAACATTGCCTTGAATTCAGTTCAGTCCTGCAAAATGATATCAAGTCACTTTCTCATGCGCACTTTCAGGCCATCAATATTATTTTTTAAAAAACTCATTGCAAATTCTATAATTATACTTTAAAATGAGTGTGTTTCAATATTACTTTCACAAGGAAACTGTCATTTATCATGAATGGTTTTGGACTATAGACAGCTATAGTTTTTTGTGTGTTTTTTTTCAAGAGTATTTTTTTCGGTGGTCTACTGATTGGTGTGTGTCAGAGACGTGTGCTGATGGTTGAAGGACATAGGAGAGGGGAGAGGAGGAGAAGAGGGAAAAGATGAGAACAGAAGAAAAGGAGAAAAGAGAAACAGTGAGTAGACATATCCAAATATGGGACTTACTGTTAGAGAGCAGCTTCCACAATGTTCTTTGAGATGAAAATTGATTTTAGTCAACTCCCTTACTCTAATATTGGTGTCTGTACTTAAGGGTGTTAAATTAGAAGGCATAATGGTGGGATTAAGAATCAGAAGGCTTTGATTCAAATCCCAAGTCTGCTTCTCTCTAAGTAATGTCAACCCAGATAATTTGCTTTGCCTCTTGAGCCTCGATGGGCACATGTGCAGAAGGACTAATGTCTTTCCCTCAGAATTGCTGTGAGGACTCAACGAGATAGGGCATATTGAAAACATGGGAAAATGCTAGTTATTATCATGTCTAGATGCAGAGCTCTTAAGAGTTTTGTTGCTTTTTAAAAACTTACCAGCATCTAACATAAATAATTGCCATAGAATAAAAAGTTTTCACATAAATAACTATATAGAGAATATCTTACTTCCTTGAAATAACTTGAATAAGCAAAGATAAAATAATAGTTTGAAATTTTTAATATGCACTATATTTCTGTAAAATGTGAAAAATAAACATTCCTTTACTACACATTTATTGAATGTCTCCTAATGTTAGGCACTGAGAAGGGCAATGAGGAAACATGCCCTACAGGGTGTTCATAGGATAGTTGAGGAAACCAGACATGAACACAAATTATGAGACCGATAGAGATGAGTAGATAACTATTGAAATGAATTCACAGTATGCTTCTTCCCTCAATCATTTGGGATCAGTGGGAGTTTATTATTTGTAATCCTTGAGCTCTTCACACTGAAGATGGGCAAAGACATATGGATAATTGAGATCCAGAGCTAAACAGCACACAGCTGAATACATACTGGTTAGAAATCCTAAGAATCTCTTTTGAACTTTCATTTGACCGTGTTTAGTTCCTAAAAGCTCAATGATTAGTGCTTCCTTACAGCTGAGAGTCTGTCTTGGATGCTCCCTCTCTTACTTACCATGCCACTATTTGGTTGGTTGAGCGCTATTGAGGGTTGTTACAGCCATGGAAGGGAGATAGGAGAGGCAGTGTCCTGGAGGGTCCTGAAGCCTGGTCATTGTCTTATGCTTAATGGAGAGTTGAATGGATAATAAAAGTGTCCCTTTCCTGAAGTTGTAGGCAGATGTGAAGATGTACAGGGAGATGGGACTAGTGCACAACTTTAAGCATGGAGGGAAAACCACATAGTCTTACCCTAGCATGCTTTAAACCCCTCAATATTGAAAGCTAGAGTCTCCACTCAGGGCACCAGCCAGTCTGATCTTGATGCTTTATAAATATACATCAATAGACAGCTGGCACCCACCGTTATTAACTACACTAAGCCTACCTAGGAACAATAGGAAATTTTATAATCTCACAAAACATTTCCAAGCATATGGTCACTGACACTTGCTCCAAGATGATTCAATAAATTTCAGAACAAATTCTTTTTTTCCTATGTTGACTTAAAACTCCAAATAATTTCCAATGATGTATGATATCAAACTAAGTCTCAGTAGCCTTCCTGTATGGTACCCTCTTCTTTATATGGTGACAGTGATTGGTAATGTGTGAATTTATTGACTCCCCGGGCCCCAACTCTTCCTTAACTAATGGGGATGTAGGCAACCTGGTACCTGTAGAGTTAATGTTCAACTTCCTTTTAAATCTCTTAGCAACCAGCTTTGATAGATGAAGCTCAACAAAACACTTAGATTCTTCACTAAGAGTTTTGCTTGAGGATGTCTACTTAATATGTTATTTAAAAATTATGTACATTTGAATATATATATGTGTGTATACATATAAATATATAGGCATACATAGAAATATACGTATATGTATGCATATGTACATATAATGTGCACATATACATATATGTATGAAAATAAATGTAAACATATCCTATATTCTATATAATAAAAGGCTAATATGAAAATCGACTGAATGGCAGAATGACCAGTTGCTATGATGCACACTGACCAACAGGGGACAGATGCTTAATGCAGGAGTTGCCCCCTGGTGGTTAGTGTGCTCTCACAGGGGGAGCGCTGCTCAGCTAGAAGCCAGGCTCACGGCTGGCAAGCGCAGCAGCGGTGGCAGGAGCCTCTCTGGCCAAGGCAGCACTAAAGATGTCTGACTGATGGCTTAGGAGCAGGCCTAAGCCGTCAGTCGGACATCCCCTGACGGCTCCCAGACTGCGAGAGGGTGCAGGCTGGGCTGAGGGATCCCCCTCTGAGTGCACAAATTTCATGCACCAGGCCTCTAGTATATATTTAAAGTGTTAGGCCACCGAGTAACTGATTTAGCTACTCAAAGAAGAGAGATATGTAACTGCAGGTCATTTTTCAGGCTGAAAATTAAGCTTCCTGAGCTCTGGGTGGCGTTAAGGTTTGTTTCAGATTACTTGAATCAGGGGCGCCAATCTACACACCAGCCCCCTGGCAGTTACATCACTGGGATGTTGACCTCTTTCCAGGAACTGCTCAAAAAGTACACAAAAGGGCAGAGTGAGCTGACCTTTAAAAAATTAGATAAAATTGCCCTAACCGGTTTGGCTCAGTGAATAGAGCATCGGCTTGCGGACTGAAGGGTCCCAGGTTCGATTCCGGTCAAGGGCATGTACCTCGGTTGTGGGCACATCCCCA
>NW_005371441.1:727453-744561 GCF_000412655.1 Myotis brandtii | reverse complement strand
TCTCTCATCATCGATGTTTCTAACTCTCTATCCCTCACCCTTCCTCTCTGAAATCAATAAAGATATATTTTTAAAAAATTAGATAAAATAAATAGTGGGCCTTGCCGGTGTGGCTTCCTCTCTGAAATGAATAAAGATATATTTTTTAAAAATTAGATAAAATAAATAGTGGGCCCTGCCGGTGTGGTTCAGTGGTTGAGCGTCAACCTATGGAAAAGGAGGTTATGGTCCGATTTCTGGCCAGGGCACATGTCCAGGTTGCAGGCTTGATCCTCAGTGTGGGGCATGCAGTAGGCAGCTGATCAATGATTCTCTCTCATCATTGATGTTTCTCTCTCATCATCAATGTTTCTAACTCTCTATCCCTCTCCCTTCCTCTCTGAAATCAATAAAAATATTTTTTTAAAAAAAGAAAGAAAAAGTGGTTTTCAACTTAAGTATATTACTGCTTAACTGTTAAGGATATTTAGATTTCCAGTTTCACAGAAAATCACTTCTACATTCCCTATTCTTCCATGTAGACATAAATCCGGGATGAAGCAGCTGATTTTTAACAAATAAGATCAGCAGAAATTCTAGATGATTTGTAGTTAATCCCAATTTCAGTTAACCTTTTCTTTTGCAGAATAGTTTAGGTTATCACTTCAGTAGCCAAACATACAGTCTTTATGTTTAGTTTAACAAAGATTCTAATAAAGCCACTTATTAACAATTAGGTGAGTTCCCTAGAGCTTACCAAACTATAATACTGTTGAAAGACAATCATCAATTCATTCATGGGTGTTTTACACTTCAAGGTCTTGAAAAGTTCTACCTGCACTTTCTTTTCCTCTTTTCATTCATTCATGTGGTGTGTCAGATTTTACTGCTGGAGGTTCTATGATAAATGCCACTTATACACAAATCAATCAATGTAATAGACCACATTAACAAAACAAAGGATAAAATCATATGATCTCATCAGTAGATGTAGAAAAAGCATTTGATAAGATACAACACCCAATTATGACCAAAACACTTGATAAAATGGGTATAGAAGGAAAGTACATTAGCATAGTAAAGGTCATATATGACAAACCCTCAGTCAATATCATACTCAATGGTGAAAACTGAAATCTTTTCCCCTATAATCAGGAACAAAATTAGGATGCCCACTTAAACCACTCTTATTCAACATTTCTGGAAGTCCTGGCCAGAGCAATCTGGCAAGAGAAAGGAACAAAAAGGCATCCAAATTGGGAAGGAAGAAGTAAAAGTAACACTTTTTGCAGATGAAATGATTCTGTATGTAAAAAATCCTAAAGACTCCATAAAAAACAATTATAAATAATAAATAAAGTTGCAAGATATAAAATCAATGTGCAAAAAAACTGCTTTCCTGTATACTAACAATGAAACTTCAGAAAAAGAAATGAAAAACAAACCAACCACCAAATTCCTTTTGCAATTGCAACCCCCAAAATAAAATTACCTAGAAATAAACTTAACAAAAAATGTGAAGGACCTATATACTGAAAACTACAAACCATTTATTAAAAGAGATTGAAAAAGATACAATGAAATGAAAATATATTGCATGTTCATGGATTGGAAGAATCAACATAGTTAAAATGGCCATATTACCCCCCAAAAAGCAATGCACAGATTTAATGCAACCCCTATAAAAATCCCAATGTCATTTTTTAAAGAAATAGGAGGAAAAACCCCCACCAGATTTGTATGGAACCACTAAAGATCTGGACTAGCTAAAGCAATCCTGAGAAAAAAGAATGAAGCCAGAGGTATCACATGATTTGTCTTCAAATTATATATACTACAAAGCTACAATAATCAAAACAGCATGGTATTGGCAGAAGAACAGACACACAGACCAATGGAACAGAATTGAGAGCCAGAAATAAACCACAGGTATATGGACAAATAATTTTTGAAAAGGAGCCAAAAACACACAATGGAGAAAAGAAAGCCTCTTCAATAAATGGTGCTGGGAGAATTGGAAAGCCAGATGCAAAAGAATAAAACTAGATTATGGTTTGTCCCCATGTACAGGAATTAATTCAAAATAGACCAAAGACCTAAATATAAGATCTGAAACAAGAAATCACATAGAAAAAAACATAGGTACTAAACTCATGGACCTCAGTTGTAGAGAAGATTTTTATGAATTTGACTCTAAAGGCAAGGAAAGTAAAGGCAAAAATAAATGAGTGGGACTATATCAAACTGAAAAGCTTCTGCACAGCAAAAGAAACCAACAACAAAACAAAAAGGCAACCAATAGAATGAGAGATGTTATTTGTAAATAACAGCTCAGACAAGGGTCAATATCCAAAATATATAAAGAACTCATACAACTCAACACCAAACAAACAAACAATCCAATTAAAAAATGGGCAGCAGACTTGAACAGACACCTCTCCCAAGAAGATATACAAATGACCATCAGATATATGAAAAGATGTTAAGCTTCACTAGCTATTAGGGGAATGCAAATCAAAACTATAATGAGATACTACCCCAGACCTGCTAGAATTGTTATTATCAACAAGACAGGTGTTGGAGAGGTTGTGGAAAAAAAGGAACTCTCATTCACTGCTTGTGGACATGTAAACAGGTACAGCCACTGTGGAAAACAGACTGATTGTTGCTCAAAAAATTAAGAATAGAGTATCATATGACCCAGAAATTCCTCTTCTGGGTATCTAGCCAAAAAAACTAAAAAACATTTATTTGCAAAGATATATGCACCCCTATGTTCATTGCAGCAGTGTCCTTCGATAAAGGACTGGAAAAGAAGGTGTGGTACATATATACTATGGAATACTACTCAGCCATAAGAAAGGATGAAATACTGCTATTTGTGACAACTTGGATGGACCTTGAGAATATTACGCTAAGTGAAATAAATCAGTCAGAAAAAGCTAAGAACCATATGATTTCACTCATATGTGGGATATAAAACTGAAACTCAGAGATACAGACAACAGCATGGTGGTTAGCAGAGGCAAGGGGGTAGGAGATGGTAGAGGGTAAAGGGGGAAAGTATGTGGTGATGGAAGATTGTTTGACTTTGGGTGGTGGTTACACAATGCAATATACAGGTCATGTATCATGGTAATGTACACTTGAAACCTACATGACCCTACTAACCAAGGTCATCCCCATACATTTAATAAAAGTAAAAACAGTCACTTCTGAGCTTTACTGCTTCCAAAATGTTGAAGATGAGTCATTCTTTTCAAAATTAAAAACAGTCACTTCTGAGCTTTACTGCTTCCAAAATGCTGTAGGCTGAAGATGAGTCATTCTTTTCAAAATCGGTGAATTTACCATTCTTTCCTTTGTACTTCCCCTGTCCAGCCTACTTTCTTTGAAGGGAAATTGTCAAAGTTTCGCTTGGCTTTTTTACACCTCCTACTCTCCTTCGTCCACACCACAAGTTCTCCGAGGTTATGACTACTTAGAGGACCTTTTGCTGGCAGTGACACATACATGTGGGTGGGGGAAACTCTGATTCGAAGAAATCATCAGACTTTGTTGTCGGTTCTGAATTTACCAAGAAGGGTGGACAAGAGAAGAGGGAGAGCCATGCCCAAGAAGAGAGAAAAGAGAAAAACTGAGAGCAGTATCGAGGTGATGGGAAAGGAGTAACCTCAGCCTCGCCTCCCTTGAGGGGCACGTTTGGGCTGGAGGAGAACATGCACCTTTTCCAGCCCACCTGACCAGCCTCTGCTCACAAGACCCCAGGCACAATCTCATGCTAGGCCTTGGGACCTGGCCTGCATCTTTGCTTGGCTGTTCCTTCTTTGGGCAAATACTTTACTACTTATGGCCGCCAAATAAAAGCATGCTGTGTTTTCTCTCCACGCTTTGGAATGTTACCAAAACCAGAAAAGAAAATCCCACAAATCTCTGCTCATCCTGGTCTTTCTTGCTCTGAAAAGAAGCCCAGCTTGAGCCCCCGCTCCGGGGACCTGGCCTGCATCTTTGCTTGGCTGTTCCTTCTTTGGGCAAATACTTTACTACTTATGGCCGCCAAATAAAAGCATGCTGTGTTTTCTCTCCACGCTTTGGAATGTTACCAAAACCAGAAAAGAAAATCCCACAAATCTCTGCTCATCCTGGTCTTTCTTGCTCTGAAAAGAAGCCCAGCTTGAGCCCCGCCCCCTCCATGGCCTGGCCTCCTCCACCTCCTCCAGCCCACACTGACTTTGTCCTTTGAGTCCCTGCACATCCGAGGCCTGAACCAGGAGCCGGGAAATCTCAGGACACCTGGGGGTCAGGGTACCAGGAAGGCTGGGTTCTGGGCCAGCTCTGCTCCCTCACACCTCAATCAACTTGTGCCGTCTCTGGTTTCTCATCTGCATCATTAAAAACACAGGCTAAATATGTGTAAGTTGACTTGTTGCTGAGGTGTCAAGTTCACCCAGTGCTTTCTCATGGTCACTGGTTTCAAGTCACAAGAGCAGAAATTCTGTTTTATATTCTGTTTCCTCTTCTTCTTCATGAGGCACCAGAGGGCTGGACACTCAGGGCTTCATCTATTCATGTATCCAAGGAGCATTTATTGAACCTTTGCTATTTATTGATCTAAGGAGCATTTATACACCAGGCACTATGCGGGCTGCTACATAACTGCTAATTGAGATAGATGCGCTGCTCATCCTTAGAATAGTCAGTGATTCTTACAGTTTAGTTGGCATCCATCAGTCTATCCTGGAGGCTGTTCAAGCACAGGCTGCTGGACTGTCCATTCAGCGTTTCTTATTTAATAGGTCTGCAAGCCCCCAATTTCTATTTGTATCTCTAACAAGTTGCCGGGTGAGACCAATGCCCTAGGTGGGAGCAACCACATTTGGAGAACTGGTTTGTTCTCACAGCAGTTAGTGACAGCCCTGTTTTCCCCAGGTGCTACTCTCTTAACAGCTGGCACCTGAACTCCCCTTAAGGAAGGATCAGCCTTTGTTTGAAAAATTGCCTTGATGAACCTGCTTGGATATGGTGAGACCCTTTGGATGTCAGCCAGCACCAAGATATCAGTCACTCCTCAGGAGACAATGCGAGGAATTTGTGGGGGTTGTTTGCTCCTGAAGGGAGGGGGGAGATGAAGGAAGAGGGGAGAAGGAAGGCCGGAGAGAAAGGAGCAGGTGAGGTGCAGAGCCAGGCATTCCTTTCAAAGCTTTCGTGTTGTGTGCTGTAAAACCTGTCTTTTTGTTTCCTCTCTGTTCCCCATGTACCCTCCCTGAACACAAAGAGGCAGGCATGCAGGGGAGAAGAGGTCAAGGGGGGATAAAGCTCTGGACAGCACAGGAGTCCTGCAGAGGGTCCTGGGGCTCCCCACTGCAGACCTGAAATTCGGGGCGACCCTGGAACCATGTTGCCTGGGGTTACAGTGGGCGAGAGACCCTCAGAGGCATCTAGTTACTCCATGGCTGGAAGCCAAGTTTTTCATGAGGCCTTGAATACCTAGACAAGCATTTATTTTATTTCGTGTGTTTTTATTTTAAACTTTTGACCTTTAAAGAAAGAATGAAGCTGAAATTCCATTAATATCGCTGTAATCATAATTGTACTAGTGCTATAAACTTTTCCAAATTTAGCATTCTTTGATCTCTACCACAGTCTTGTCGGAGAGCAAGGGCTGGTAAGTTTTATCTTCCTATTGGGAAACTGAGGCACAAAGAGAGAAGGACAATAAAGCCACAGTTCAGAGCACAGTTCTCCTGACAGCTGATCCAGGGAGCTTTCTTTCCCCAAGGTCACCTGGGAAGGGCCTTTGTTCTTGGCACTGTTTTCCTGTTCAGCGAGGTAGCTACAGGGTTCAATTCTAATCCTGAGCAGACCAACATTTAGAGCAGCATTTCAGAATATCCCAGTGAGGAGGCTAAGCCATTTTGCCCGTAACATCTGACTCTCAAATGCAGAGCCCTAGCGTTCCCCTTTAAATTCTGCATGCCATTTGTCTGCAGGAGGAAAGTAAGGAGGGGGAGGATCACACCTAACTCCCTCTACATTTCACAGCCATGTGTTCCACTCCGATATAAATCTTATAGCTAAAAGGTCTAGCGAATATAAGAAGCAGTCATGGCCAAATCCTCTATTTTTTTTTATACTTATTCCATCCGTCTTTATGGTCGACAAACAAATCAATTTCATTCTAAATCAAAATGATGTGTTTCCTAGCAGCTGTCAGGGGCTTCCAGCACTGGCCTAGGAAATTCTGGGATGGGCAGCACCCAGAGCCTGCACACACCCCCACCTAAGCATCTCCATCTTTTCAGGAATCATCTTTAGTCAGGTGAGATCCGGTTTAAATGAAACTCTCTAACGGAGAAGATAAGATCCCACAAAACCTGGGCCGAGGGGGTTTGTGGTCCAAAAGAGGGGCAGCTTCATGTTGGGGGTGGGACCTTTCTCACGCTGTCCCTGAGTGAGCATCCCTGCCTCACAGAAGAGCACAGAGTCCCGGGGACTTGAAGCAACAGCGTGCCCTGGTCAGTTAGCAGGTGGTGGAGTTGGTATTTGAACCCGTGCGTTGCTGTGGCAAAGCCCATATTCTACTCTCCTCTACCCACTGGCTCCAAAGCCTGCCTAGGAGAAGATAGAAATGAGTGATTTTTTTCAAAAATATAAATTCATGTCTTTTTAATTTGGAGACTGTGTTCTCAGTTTTTTTGGTGTTAAAATGTGCATTCTTTCCCCAAAATCATAGTGATGGTAGATAGTCCCCCACCCCTTTTTCTTTTTCAATTTCTTCTCCTCTGTCTCCTTCTTCTTGTTTTACTCGACTAAGGGGAAAAAAAGCAAAGCCGACAATTTGATTTTGGTTCCATGTTTCCATTAAAATTTTTTCTTGGTCCATAAATTCCAAAAGTCTGGGGCCCCTGCTTTATATGAAGTAACTCTTCCTGGTTTAGGAACAACCCAGCTCTGGCTTCGGGGCCACAGCCACGGCCTAGGAACATGCAGGAAATTTGATTTAGGATCCACTGACATGGCATATTTGGTTCCAGCTCATTGATAAACTTTAAATAGGACTTCTAGGGACACCTTAGTAAAAGGTCACCTCTCCTGTAAGCCGAAGCCTCTTTTTTTAAAAAATATATTTTATTGATTTTTTTTTACAGAGAAGAAGGGAGAGGGATAGAGAGTTAGAAACATTGATGAGAGAGATCGATCTGCTGCCTCCTGCACGCCCCCCAGTGGGGATGTGCCCGCAACCAAGGTACATGCCCTTGACCGGAATGGAACCTGGGACCCTTGAGTCCGAAGGCCGTCACTCTATCCACTGAGCCAAACCGGTTCGGCAAGCCGAAGCCTCTTATTCCATTAGGATTTCTATTTTCCTTTCTGGATTCTTTGTATGTCTGATTTTCTGAATCGATAGCATGTGCAAATCAGTTCACATTCTTCAGAAGAAACCACTTTTATTCTGTTTCATGCAGTTATTTTCTTTATCTGGTGAAGTCTCTCCCCCCCCCCCCCCCCCCCCCCCATTTTTTAAGTATCCTAAGGATGTGTGCAAACAGTATGAAAGAGTATTGAGCCGTATTAGGTATGGCAGCCCCCCTACGCTGAAAGGAAGCCCTGAAAATCCAGCAGGCTGAGGAGTCTGCAGCTTGATCAGCAACCTTGCCCTGCTGACTTTACATTCCGTCCCGTTAACCAGCTGTGGACAGAGCTGCTGGTGACTGCTCTTCTTTTGATGCTATCCTCGATCTCAGCCAAAGGGCCTAGAAGCGGTCCTCCTCCGTTCTTTTGAACACTGACACCGTGGGCTCAGGGCAGCTGCGAACCGTCCACTCCCTGAGCCTCAGAGCCATGTCTTCAAACAGCTCTGTCTGCACCATCCCAGCTCGGGCCTCTGGGGTGTCTCTGAGCTCGAAGTCCTTTAATTTCCTTTATGGACGTAGTAAATCATTCCACACACCACGGAGCAGAGGAAAAGCCTGATTTATTAGACCTACCTGCTTGGTTCTTTCCGAGTAACATGCCCGTATTGAATGATTTTTCCCCCTTCAATTTTTTCTTTTTCTTTTTCTTTTTTTAAATGTTTAAGTACAGTATCCATGGAGCACCCCTTAAAATAACTAAGTAAAAGTAAGAAACACAGTGTGTTTCACCTTGAGAAGCTGAAAAGAATTTCGTAATGGGGAAATGGATCTTCACATTTCTGAGGGAATCGATTATCTGTGAGGGACACCTAACAATAAGACAGATCAGAGCGTGGACCTGAAAGAATGGAGGCATCGAGGACACAGAGCAGATGGAGAGACGCTGGCTTCACCTGAGAACGTGCCATTGACGCGGCGGCTTGGGTTTGCTCCCACTCCCGGGGTTCCCTGGGCTGACCCGGAGGGCGGAGCCAGGAGTTTCCATTGTGCTTATAGCGCTTGTGCAGCGCGAAGGGGTGTCCCAGGGGAACACCATCTCTGAGTGGGAAAACAAAGACTAAGATAAAAACGTGTGCCTAGACCTAGCCAGTTTGGCTCAGTGGATAAAGCCTCGGCCTGCGGACTGAAGGGTCCCAGGTTCGATTCTGGCCAAGGGCACATGCCCGCGTTGCGGGCTTGATCCCCAGTAGGGGGCACACAGGAGGCAGCTAATCAATGATTCTTTCTCATGTTTGATGTTTCTCTCTCTCTCTCCCTCTCCCTTCATCTTTTGAAATCAATAAAGAAATACATTTAAAAAACAAGGACAACAAAAAACCTGTGCCTATGAACAGAGAATGTGACTTCTATGAGGTAGAACCAGGCTGCATAAAGTGAAACGGGAATTTTGCTGCTATCAAGTAAGTTTAACCAGGGCACAATCCAAGGGGCTCTGAAGGGGAAAATCCACTCAAGTTGTACACCATCCACAACGGAGGGGAGATTGAATGACAGTTGGCTATTTCGTGCAATTTATGTAGGTGAACTTGATAATTTGCCTGAAAAATTCACTTTTGGTTTTGAATTATTCGAATGATCTTGCTCTGAAGTCACTGTGCCAAGCTCTGACTGTGCCCAGGAGCCCTTGTAAGTCAGGCAGTGAAATAGCTTCAGTTTTGCTAAGTCATTTTGGTCAGTTCTATCCATGCCTCTGTAATTCACCATCAATATCCAAAATACAAGATCCTCAGAGCCTATATATTGTCTCTCATAATCTCTTCTCCATAGTCCCCTGCTCACTTCCTGGCAGCTGCTAGCCTCCTCTAGCTGCTAAGCCCCCAGAGTTCACAGAAACAAGCTATTGCGACCATTCACACAGTTAGTCCTGTGGGGACAAGGGAACTTGATTGAGACGAGAGGCTGGGCACTGGAGAGGCTCAGCCACACAATAAGGGTCTGGCTTGAACACTGGTGACTCAAATTCATGCATTTGCAAGTTAGAGTTTGATACATAGCATGAACCTTTATGTCACTTGAGACTAGCTGAAAGTAGAATATTAATTATGCAGTTCTGAGCCTATTATTACTTATGTGGCAGTGCTTTGAAAACTTGAATGCCATAATTCTTGGTCACAGACTACTTTGAAAATCTGGTAAAAATATGGATGGAGCCCTTCGCAAGAGAAATACACACTAAAATGCTTATAGCTACAAGATTTTTTCATTTTAATTCAAGAAGTTCACAGATCTTCTGATGTGTCATTGATTCCCTGATCTAAAGGGATCCATATATATAAAATGTGATTAACTAAGAGTATTCTTTTTACATTTAAGTGGGCAGCAGAATGTAGAATTTACATTCAACATGATCTCAGTAATATACTATACTAGAAGCCCGGTTCATGGAAATTCATGCACTTGAGGGGGGGGGGGGCTCAGCCCGGCGCCTGCCCCCTCTCACAGTCTGGGAGCTCTCAGGGGTGGGAGGTGACCCAGCGATTAGGGGAAGGCGACACTCCCATCACACCTCTGCTGCTGCCACTGCCGGCAGTGCAAGCCTCGGCCGGCCCTGATTACCTGAGCCTCGGGCGGCCCTGGGCAGCTGGGCAGTTGCCATCCAAGGCTTGCCTGCGCCTTGGGCTGGCCCTGGGCAGCTGGGGGCTCTGAGGGGGCTGGGGGATTCCAAAAGCAGGTTCACAGCAAGGCCAGGCCCACCTGGGGTCGGGCCCAGCCTTGCCGTGCGCCTGCCGCCCCGGCAGGGCTACGGGGAATAGGCACCACCATCTTGTGGCTTTGGGCACTGCCATCTTTGAGGGTGTGAAAGTCAGTCAATTAGCATATTCCCTCCTTATTGGCTGTGGGCGCCGCCATCTTTGAGGGCAGGGCAGTCAATTAGCCTATTCCCTTCTTATTGGCTGTGGGTGCCACCATCTTTGCGACTGTGTGAGGGTCAATTAGCATATTCCCTCTTTATTAGATTGGACTAGTATATAGGAAAAGAATATATGTCTATAGAAAAGACTGGGGGGATATGAGCTAAAGTCTAAATATTTGGGTGATGAGATTGAAATTAATTTTAATTTTCTTTGCTGAATTTGGTTATATTATTCCAGTTTTAAAATGATATTTTCACAAAAGTAGCTTTTTAAAAAATTGATTATGGAAATGCTAGTAATGGGTAGAACTTTAAAAAGAAAATCTAAAAATAGACTGTCATGAACTCTCCTTAGGGTAGCTATTCTTTCATAATATTTACCAATCTCTGGGATCATGTGATCTATACCCTGAGAAACTTCCTCCTGGCATTCTGATTGGTTCAGGAGTGGGAGCCTGACTCAGCTAAACCCAAGATTTTCCAGAACTGACTAGCAAGGAGCCAGTTCCTGCCTGGTGATTCCAGTAGAAGCTACAAGTGAGGTCTGGAAGCTTCAGGGGGTGGCCATGGGGTGAGTATCACATTTTCTGCTGGTCTGTAATAAGAGAGATGGAGAAACACCAAATAGTTCCTGGTTCCAATTGCCCTTGAGCCCAGCTGTACCCTAGTCCATCTTGCATCTTCATATTTCAATTCTTCTTTTGATTTTATACTTTTTACCCTTCCAACAAATTTCCTTTTTGTCTGAACAGTTAGAGTTGGGTTTCTGACACTTGAAACCAACAAGTCTACACAATTACAAAAGTATATTTCTAAGTACTTAAGAAAAAAAATTTGACTCCAGTTGTGAAATAAATGAAATCAACAATATATCTGGACATAGTAAGTGGCCTACTGTCAGTGTCTGGCTCTGTGCAGGACAGAGGGAATTAAAAAATCAGACAAATCAGGATCATGGGTTCAGATCCTTAGATCATTCTGTTCATTTAGAAGGCAGAACTTGTCTTCTTGGCTCTATGTAGAATCAGGTGATAATGGGATTGTTCAAACCTTGATTATGACCATACAAATTACACGTCTCTTCTCTTGATTTACGCCTGTGGTGTCCAGGAAAATAAATTTACAAGTGAATGAAAGACAAATATATTTTTCATCTCAATGAGCTAGAAAGTAACCCTGCAATTATTTGGCAATCTGAAGATATCTGAGCTCCGCTAAAGAGAAAATCTCAGCAAACCGGTAGAGATAGTCTATAAGAATAATCACTTTACATGTGATAGCCAATTCCATAGCCAATTTCATTTCAACAAGTGTTTAACTATAATGAAAGTTGTTAGAAATACTTGGACGTGGCTTAATTATTCTAGGAATATTTGACATAGTGAAATTTTAGAACAACTTTCTTAATTAAAATATAACTCATGCAAGCAAAAAGCTCTAACTTCATACTCAATCCTATCCATATCCCTACTGAAAATGTGGAAAATTATATTTTTTATTGGCAAGCGTGTGTTTTTACTGAATATAAAAATGGTCTGCCCAGGATAATGTGGTAAGCAGGCCATGATGGAGACAATTCCACCTCTGAGACTGGTTAGAGTGACACAGCCAGAAGGAAGAGTTTTTTTTTTTTAAAGTATTTTTATTGATTTCAGAGAGGAAGAGAGAGGGAAAGAGAGATAGAAACATCAATGATGAGAGAGAATCATCGATCAGCTGCTTCCTGCACGCCCCACAATGGGGATCGAGCCCGCCACTCAGGCCTGTGCCCCAGCTGCTTCCTGCACGCCCCACAATGGGGATCGAGCCAGCTACTCAGGCCTGTGCCCTGACTGGGAATTGAGCCGTGAACTCCTGGTTCATAGGTCGATGATCAAACACTGAGCCACGCAGCTGCTTCCTGCACGCCCCACAATGGGGATCGAGCCAGCTACTCAGGCCTGTGCCCTGACTGGGAATTGAGCCGTGACCTCCTGGTTCATAGGTTGATGATCAAACACTGAGCCACGGCGGCAGGGCAGAGGGAAGAGTTTTGAGTTTATATCCAGGCTGACTGTAAGATAATGAGACTAATAATTTTTTTTTTAAATCAACAAAGCGTAACCTATAAACTTTAATTCAAGTAAAAGCTATGTTTACACTTCTTGGCGGTGCATATTGTTATCATAGTATTTTAGACTGAGACTTGTCATCTGGACTTATATATGTTCCTGAGGTCTGTAAATGGTTCTAGATTTTGGATTTGATGCTCTAGCTATGAAATCTGTACTTTCAGCAAGGCTTTCAAACTAGTGAGAATCTCAGTGTTTATTTTATTGGGGGTTTTGATATGAATTATTAAATTACTTTTCAGAAATATACCAATTTCATTCCCATGAGCAGAGTGGGAGTGAGTGTTTCTCTACACTCGCTGCTCCTCCTAAACATTAACACACTTAAACATGCTTGTCCCTAAAGTATCATCAGTGGTGTCTCCGTGCTTCCATTCACATTTCTTTGATTACCAATGAGGGTAGACATTTTTTTCATGGGTCTTAGCCTTTTACAGATCTGGGCTCTGAGAACTAACATGTCCTTTTGCATATACTTTACTCCTTCTTTGACTTATGTAAGCTCTTTACATAGCAATTTCCATCTTTTATCTGCCATTTCTGCCAGAAATACTTCCCCGTTTGTTAACTTTTTAATTGTGATTCTTTTAGTTTTGTTTTTAATTCTTTTTCTTTGTGATTTCTCCCATGTGCTTATGTTTAAAGTCCTTCCCTCTCTCCAAATCAGATTCCTCTTTGATTCATGTCCACTTGCACAATATAACATAAACCCTGTCAGCTCACTGGGGTGTGGAGGCATATTTAGGGTAATAAAGTAAAATCATCTTAATTTTGAATAATATCTTTTATGTTATTTTTAAAAAGAAAGAAAAGAGAAGGCAAGAAAAGCGGGTGTAATAGAAGGTCAACTATCCATAGACCCCAAGATCCGAGAATGTTGGTTGGGTCTGAGTCTCTGTGTAGAGAGAAAGCCAGCAGAGACCTGCCTCTGCCCTCCCAGTGCTTCTGGGTTTCAGGTTAGTGCCTGGCCACAGGCAGGGAAATAGCCAGAGGCCTGGATTTGCTTACAACAGCTCCAGTTCAAGTTACAACTGAAACAGGAATCTCTCCTATCTCACCTGACCATCATGGGATTAAGCGCCTGGAAATCCAGGGATGAAATGAAGGGGGAGTCTTTGGGGGGAGGGGGTAACTAGGGAGAGGAAGAAGCTAGAACCCTGACATCTTTTTCCTTTTGCTGCTGCCTGTCCCTTCCTCACTTTTACACTCCGCCCCCAAGACTTGGACATTAATTTATAAGGACTGGGAAAAGGGAACATTTTTAGATTTCCATTCAACCAAGCGTATGTCTTAATCCACCCCACTGAGATTTTTCTCTTTATTTCCTTGAAAGTAAAATTTGCACTAAAAGTGACATGTAGAACGTAGTAAAGATCAAACCAGGTAAAATATAGCTCTTACTCTGTAGAATCTCCACGTAAAAGGCTTGTGTCTGGAATTAGAACTTCAAAAATGCCCCCAATGAAGAGCCACCATCTATAATAATAAAAGCATAATATGCTAATTAGACCAGACAGCCGAAGGACCTTCCGGACTACCTTCTGGATGAAGCCGGGGCTGCGAGGGCCGAGCCCCTTGCACAAATTTTGTGCATCGAGCCTCTAGTTTCTATTATAATTAGTCAAACTTTTAAGCCAAAAACTCAAAT
Source organism: Myotis brandtii (assembly GCF_000412655.1). Taxonomy (NCBI): domain Eukaryota; kingdom Metazoa; phylum Chordata; class Mammalia; order Chiroptera; family Vespertilionidae; genus Myotis; species Myotis brandtii. Next base: position 730,554 of record NW_005371441.1, on the reverse strand, counting down.
GCTGTAAATACTCCTAGGGGAGCCCTGAAGTTATTATGTGATAAGCATGTCTAGTGAATGAAAGAAAAATAAAATTATTTCCTATAAATTAACTTTGGAGGTATAATTTAGATAAAGAGGTGTTGAACAAGGTATCAGATGGTTCTAGAATCAGTTCAGCTTCTATGTGACTTCATGTAAATCAGTTTCCTCTTTGAGCTTCAGCTTCCTAATCCATGTAACTGTCTACACACAGGCTTGATATGACATATATGACAGCATTTTAAAACATCATATGGAACTGTACAAATGTACAGCATTAGTATGTTCAACTGAAATAAAATAGTACCTCTGACTTCTAAACTACCCAATCAAATAAATTACCCTTTGTATTTTTTAATTTATGAATTCTAAAATATTATTTTAAAATATTTTAAATTTAGCATATTTATATTTCAATGCCAAGTATTCCACATAAAACCCTCTTTGGGGATGAATATCAAGACTGGATATTAATCAGGGTTGAGCTGGTCAATACTAAATAACATTTAAATAATTATGGAAAACTTTTACCTTTAAGCCACTTCAGTGAGAGGAATAGATTAATGATTTTCAGCATGAAGATGGTAAATAATGTCTGATTCCTATTTTTCTTGGGATATATGATGGACCAGCTTGCTTAAGGTTGGTGCTCATGATCCTGAGGTCAAAGATTTGCTTTTAGGTCAATTTTGCCATGTTTTCCACCCTAATTGGTCTGAAGAAGACTAAGTTGGGAAGGTTTCTAATCTACCATGTTCCCTAGAAAAATTAAACAGGTCACCTTACTGACAGGGAATCAATGCCCTGCTGACAACCTTTGTTCTTATCACAGCACATCTGGAAAATGGTTACATTTGTATAGTGCTCTGGTGTTGTCTTGAAGGAATTTGGGACCCAGTCTCAGCCACTGGTGGCCAGGTAGAAGGCTGCAAGGATTGATGTAATGCCCATGGGGAACCCTGCCTCTGAGGATGATGAAATAGAGGAAGGGGTGAGCAAGCATGGTGGACTCAACACATCCAAACGGAACTTCTCTGCCCACTAAGTCGGCTCTCTTACCCCATCGTCCCATTTATGTCACTGGAAATACTTGAGTTAATGCTGTGTTTTCTTTAGCTCCTTTTGGTCCATTCAACTCAACAAATATATACTGAGCAACTTTGGGCAGGACACTATATTCCACTGATTAAAATCAGTCATGGCCGTCATGGCACTTCAAGGTCTGGCTTCTGCCTGCTTCTTCTGCAGGCTCATGGCAGCTTATACCCCAGAGTTGCCTATATTTCTTTACTCATTATATAATCTGAGGCAGAATTCATTCAGATGTTCCTCATCTTCTGCATACCACCCATTGGCCACGCACACTGAAGAGGCAATAGGCAGGGAATCCAGTGATACCATTCACAGGATCAGCATCTCAGGAGATAGAGAGTACTGAACAGGAGAGGGGAGGGCAGAGGGAGAATAATCAGCTCCCCTGCTAATTAATTTAGAAAAAGAAAAATAATTTCCTCATGTTCCTCTCTCACTCTGAAATGTCTAAGGGTGCCTCATTGCCCTTAGAGTAAAATAAAAAATTATTTCAAAATCCTTGGCAGTCAGGTTCAGTCTTCTGCATTTTTGAATATGCCTCCTCGCTCTGGCACTTACTATACTACCATGGGCTCATTACTTAACTTCACGGGGCCTTTCTTTCCATTATACAAGCAGGGTGTAATACCTTTATTGAGAATCTGCTGAGAGGGCAGAGTGATCTTCTTTGTGCTTTAAATCTGCCCTGCTAGTTTCTGCAAATTCCATGTTCTGGAGTGGAACAGATCCTACATGAAACCTCCTTATTCAAGTCATCATTGAGCTCTCACCTTCTCCATACTTAGCCCCCATGCGAGCTAATGAATTCTTGTATGTTAGAAAATATGAACTAAGAGTTATCTGAGTCTTTTTCTAGACAGCCCTGATAACAGGTGATTCTTGACTTCTTCCTACATCCTTGTTTGTTTCATGTACTCACTTTCCACTCACCTTACAGCTGCCATGGTGGTATTGCTTAAGGCAGTGGTTCTCAACCTTCCTAATGCCATGACCCTTTAATACAGTTCCTCATGTTGTGGTGACCCCCAATTTCATTGTTACAAATTGAACATAATTAAAGCATAGTGATTAATCACAAAAACAATATGTAATTATATATGTGTTTTCCGATGGTCTTAGGCGACCCCTGTGAAAGGGTCGTTCGACCCCCAAAGGGGTCGCGACCCACAGGTTGAGAACCGCTGGCTTAAGGGTTTTCATGACCATCAAATTGCCACAGGAGTTCGCTCTTGATTATCGAATTGGAATTTCAATCATGTTGTATACAACACACTCAGGAAAGGTGATCCGATAAAGACTGATTTTAATAATACTATACTAATTTAAAAATAATAACAACAAAACTAAAGCAGGTTACACAACCTGGGAAAGATAATAACTCACGGGTCTATTGACAGTGTGTATGTTGTGTTTTAAGTACATGAACCACGATTTCCTTCAGGGCCACACTACTCTCAAGCATGGAAGGAAAATAAGCAGGTTTGGGAGAGAAGTTAGGTTTGGAATCTTGGGATTTGTTGAGTAAATTGTTATGGGTACGGCTCCCCCTAGTGTACTGAACAACACAGGTACCCTGGTGTGCAAAAGCTGAGCATTATCTCCAATCACCAATCTTACCTGAACAACTTGGGATGTCTATGCTGCCATTGCTCTCCTACTGTAAAACCTGCCACAGGTCGAGGAAGAAAAGGGGCAGTTGTCCTTTATCCAATTTGATTTGAGCATCAATTGTCATGGAAGTAGTGAACTAATTAGAGAACCCAAGTAATATTAAGAAGCACAAAAATATTTTAAAACGAATGTTACTCTCTCATGAGGTAGAGGAATGTGCTTAGGGAGAATAAGCCAAATGGAAGGGTGATTCTTTGTGAATTATTTTACTACTAGAGGCCCGGTGCACAAAAATTTGTGCACTCGGGGGGCGGGGGGAGGGGATTCCCCCAGCCCGGCCTGTGCCCTCTCGCAGTCTGGGACCCCTCGGGAGATAA
>NW_005371441.1:685921-726722 GCF_000412655.1 Myotis brandtii | reverse complement strand
TGCTTGCTTCAGTGCCTGGCTGCCGGCCGCCATCTTGGCTGACAGTTAATTTGCATATACTCACTGATTAGCCAATGAAAAGGGTAGCGGTCGTACACCAATTACCATGTTTCTCTTTTATTAGTGTAGATAAGTGTTATTTGCCCCATCTTGTACTTAACAAAATGTTAAGCATCTGCAAATACATTTTCCTCAAGCAGGATACAGGGACCATTTGGAAAACTAAAAATGGAACCATACAGAGCAGAAGGAAAGTGGCTCTAATGGGGAAAATGATTTATATTAAAGCAATGTTTCCCAAAGCACAATCTCCAGAACACTCTTTCCCCGGGATGTTAACGGGTCTTAATAAGGGTTTCATGGCAAATAGTTTTGAGAAATCCGGGCTTCAACAAAGATAAACTGATTTTTTAAACTATTGTACTCCTCCAAATCCTTAGTGTGCTCTTAAAATACCACAGTACGGTGCGACAATAGACTTTGAACTGTAGCATTTCTCAACTTGTTTAACACAATGACTATTTTTCTCCATCTGTATCTCATACACCTGGTTTGTGAATCATCCTTTGGGCATATGCACTGGATTAGAATTTCATCCACCTTTCATCAAAGGTGGGGAACAGATAGGAAAGTGTGCCAAAGGAAGAAAGAAAAGAGTAAATTTGATGCAAGCAGCAAATAGGGTGGCTGTATGGAAGTTTGAGGTGAGTGTCACAACTCTCTTCTTATGCAAAACACTAGTAATGCCACATATTAAAGCCTCAACCCGTGGCTGTCCTACAGTGGGGTCGGAGGGATGGGCCCTGCCGACCACATCACTAGTCCACAACCTCACTGCAAGACTTCTCCCACAACGCAGTGATGGCGCTTCTGAGAATGAGAAACAGGACTCCAAAAAGTACAGGTTTTGGACGTTTATTAAGACTTTTCCTTGTACACAACCTGTACTAAATCGCATGGGTGTTGAGGCTTCTTATAATGAACAGAATCACAGATACACAGGAAAACCTGAAGGAGGTTGGAGGAAGCCTGCATTTAGTAGAAACTGTGGGGTAAAGATGAATTCTGTAACTCACAGTTAGATAAACTCCTCCCCAATGGAGTGTTAGAGAAAAGTGGGGATCCACAGAGTGGTTTGTCTAGGATAATGGCATGGGGTAATAACTCTAACTCACATCACAATATAGGAGGGCTGTTTTCCATGGACCCTGGCTACACTGGGCATAATACTTGCAGATATGGGGGACTGGTGGCATCAGTGGGCCTGGATTTATGTGTAATTCTAGTCTTTCTTGCTTGGGACACAGCATTTTGTGAGGAAAAAACCCGAATATTTTTCAGCCCCAGGATTGTGGTTTTCAGTCTCTTAGCATATGGGAGTGGAGGGAGGGACAAGCTTTATCCCAGAAGCAGCTCTTGGTTTTCAATGGATGTCCTATTTTCTTCCTAAGGCTTTCCAGCTGCATTGACTTCAGGCATGAGGAGGTCAAGTGATTCACTCAAGCACCCAGTGAAACAGACCAGCTGGGACTTGAACTTGGGGACTTTGCCGGCGCATATTCCTTGCCCTAGTCAGTCAAGCGCTCTGCTTCCTGGTTCAGCTGCCTCCGTGTTTGCACCACGCAGCTCGCAAGCTGTGTCTGCCGCAGCCTGTCCTCCGGCTGTCTCCGCTCAGGACTGGAATCAGAAGCGTGTTACAGGTCAAGTCTGAACGTTCTGGCAGCGCATGCGAGGCAGATTGCTCCATGCCTGCTCAAAGCATACAGTGTCTGGCGAGAGCCAGATTGAAGATAGCTAAATTCACATGCCAAGATTCCAAAAGGAAAAACTTAGCTCACATTTTTCCCTTGCACGGGGATTTTTCTTCCCCTCCGTTCTCCCCTTTTCTTTTTTTTCTTTCTGAAAAGGGAATCCCCATGTTTACACATTGAAATCCAAAATGCACAAGTGATCAGTTCACAGCTCTGTGACCCATGAACATCTGTGGCCTGGGTGTTCCTGGGAATCAGCAGTGCTGGGAGCCGGGAGTCAAGCCCGCCCACCCTCTGCAGAAAGGAATTCTCAAGTGAGTGAAACTGTCCGTGAGCGGGGAGCCCTCGGGCCCAGTGCTCCTAGTTCTGCTTTTCCAGGGGCATGTCTGCACTCGACTTCACCTGGTTTATGAGCTGTATATGACTTTCTTTTTTTGGGATGGGGCCATCTGAAATGCCTCACAGGAAGTAGGACATGAATCTTCATTTTGCCTTTAAGAAAAATAAAACTCTACAATCTGAGATGGGTAAACTCGGTGTGATCTGTTTATCCAGAAACAAGAACCTCTCTGTGTCCTTTCAGGAGAGAGAAAAATCTAGAGATAAACATATTTACTTTGACATCTCTCTCTGAGGACTTATGCAACTGAAACCAATAGGGCCTCCTGTGGGGAAGGGGACCCCACAGCCACCAGCCTGAGGAGAGCCACATGGGGAGGGGGCTCCAGTGTGGCAGGTGACACTGGGTGTGGCTGACTGTGCCTCCTCGACACTGTAGGTTCTAGGACAGTAGATGGACCCTGACTATATCAACATCTTAAAGTTTTAATTTGGTAGATACTCAAAAGTTAATCAAACCCTCAATGGAAAAAAAGTGTGTGATGAATTTGCATCTCCCATCTGGACCTTGATCCCCTCTTCTGGAACTGAGGGAATGGACTAGCTAACTGCTGAGCCCCACAGCAGCTGTAAGGGTCTGTGATTTCAGGCTGGCTTTTCTCCTACTTGGAGGTTTGTTCCTCTGCTCTAACTTTTCTGCTGTGATCTTGGTGTAATGGGCTGCATTGTGTCCCCACAAAATTCATATGTTGAGGTCCAACCCCCAGAACCTCAGCATGTGGCTGTAATTTAAGATAGGATCTTTTAGAGGTAATCAAGTTAAAATGAGCTCTGTAGTGTGGGCCTTAGTCCAATATGACTGGTGTCCTTATAAAAAGGAAATTTGGCCCAGCCAGAGTGGCTCAGTGATTGAACATTGATCTATGAACCAGGAGGTCACAGTTCCATTCCTGGTCAGGGCATATGCCGGGGTTGTGGGCTCGGTCCCCAACATGGGGCATGCAGGAGGCAGCCAATCAATGATTCTCTCTCATCTTTGATGTCTCTATCTCTCTCTCCCTCTCTCTTCCTCTCCGAAATCAATAAAAATTTTTTTTTAAAAAAGAGGAAATTTGGACACAGATATGAGCATGACAGAGAATAGTCCTTGTGAAGAGAGAGGGAGGAGCCAGCCATGGACAGGCCAAGGCGAAAGGCCTCAGTGGAAACCAGCCTGCTGACACCTTGATCTCAGACTTCGTGCCTCCTGCACCGTGAGAAAATAAATGTTTATTGTTTAAGCCAGTTTATGGAACTTTGTAATGACAGCTCCCGTAAACTAATACACAGGGTCACACCACAATGACTTGTGTGTGAAAGAAGTTCCATGTGTTTTCCTTAACAGACTCTTAATCTTGATTTTAGCTAAAATAGTCTTTGCTTTTGCAGAATGTTCAAAATACTTTTTTTAAAATCGGTTTCTTTGTCATCAGATGTGAAGTAAATCATTTTAGTAAAATGAATCCTCTTTCTTTTTACTTGAAGGGAATTTCACAATTTTGATCCACAGAACAATTTTTCTGAATGGCTGTGGCTCATCATTTTGCCTTTTACAAAATACTGCCAACATCAATAAAATTAATCTAAAGCCAAATAGTTCACTGGATCAACCCACAGATAACAGGACAATTTATAAAGAACTTCAGACCAAACAAGCAACTCCAGAGGGGGTGTAGTCCAGGTTTTGTTTAGTACTTTTGCCTTTCAAGTTCATGCAGAGTTAAACATCACATGACTGGGCTACAGAACAACAAATTGAGTGATAAAGAAAGGTAACCATGCATCATTTTGCGGTTTAAGACTCTCAGAGATTCTTACTTGAAGTAAAGCATGTGATGACCAAAATGGATTTCTCTTTCATTTCGTACCAAGATTTCTATTCTTTTCATCTACAAAGTAGTCACGTGTATTTGGTATGTAGTTGGAATTCAGTATCAGAAAGCACGGGGATTTCTCTCTCTGTAAGCTTCCTTTGATGCAGCAGTGAAATTTCTGAGGGACAGCATTTCTGGATCAAAACAGCTCACTTGGGAGGTGAGGATCACCAGCTTTTGAGGCTCCACACATCTGAGAAAGAGATCAGCAGGTGGCACATCCCTGCTTTCCCAGTCATCGCCAACTTGCTCAGAGGTTGACACCTAACCAACCGGCGGGCACAGCAATCCAGTCAGCAGCTGTTTAGTGATTTATATACACAATGAGATGAATGAAAGACTAGCTTAATTTTTTCAGCCAGTTTTTTTTTTTTGGTGTCATCTAATTGTAAGAATGAGAGTCTACAGATTTTTAAAAATACATCTTTCTAAAATATGACATCTTGAAGAAAAAAGCTTGGCCAATTAAAGAGACTGAGCAACTGCAGGCACTTTTATTCCAGGTATCCACAGAATGGAAAAAATGTCAACTTATTTATATTCATTTATTTACATGGGTAATGAATAACTTAAGGAATACTTCATCTCAAACACAGATTGCTTTTATTTCAGCTCAGCTCATGTTTCAGTCCCATATATATTTTTCAGTTTCCATCAATGTCAAACACCATTTTTTTCATTCTTCTTTAAAAAAAAAAGATTTACAAGCACTTTTACGGCACTCAAGGAAAGTGGGCTGCAGGTTCATAATAATAATTTTCCTTTTAAAAAACATCCATCAGACCAAAATAAAATCATTTTAATTAACTCCTTCCTGAGTAACTAAAACCTTGGAATGTGCTGAAAGGTTATAATAAATAAGGCAGTCAAAGATCAACCAGCTTAAAATGTATTTTTTAAATTAAACTATGTAAAATGTACAATATATTTCATGAAGTACAAACTGTGTTGGGCACAGGGCCAAAGAAATGTTGTCATGTGTGCCAAATATACTGATGAAGTGCTTTGACTTTACGGACCTAAAGGCTGTTTGTTGCGACAAAATAACATTAAGGCCCTGCAAGTCAGTCAGTCAGCATCTTTTGTTGTGATGCTATAATGATCACTGCTGACAAATGCCTTTGAACACACAGGCAGAAGTGGTCCTGTGAACTTGAACTCGGAGATACGTTTGTCAAATGGCCAATTGTCCCACTGTCCTGACGAGAGCAGAGAACTCTCAGCCAACTCAACTGTATTTTCAGAGGGTGAGATGGCACAGTGTGTAAACTAATTATCATTCTCTCTATGCAGTTTCATAGAAATGGCTCACAACGTACCAGGCGGCGTTCTTGTTCTTGTTTTGAGAAGCGTAACTGTTCTTCGGGTTGCTTTTTAAAGTATATCTAATGGCAGGGCTCTGGTCTCTCTAAATGGGACAAAGGATTCTTCCTCTTCACTTAGAATTGACCACAGTTCTACATTCCCCTTAATCACTTCGCTGCCCCAGTTCTCTGAGGCCGAAAGGAGGCCCACGAGTGGCCAAATGCTGGACTTTGTGCCTCTGCGGTCCCAGCCTTCACCGGACTCCTGCGGGTGGGGCCTTCTTAATGCATCTCATGATAAAGTAGCTTTAGTGCACACTTGACAGGTTCCAAATGACTTGCTTTATATCTTGGCAACTGTCCAATTTTAGTGAACAGAAAAAACACACAATTCTATAGAGACTTGTTGGTTTCTGAAAGGTAGAAAATGTGTAGCTTGTGTAAAGTCAGAGTCTTATTTACTATTAACTATTCCCAACTCACACTCTGCTAGTGCTCTTGAAGGGCTGGCTCTAGGGGAGAAAAAGTGAAGGAGATAAAATTTGTGGCCTGTGTCCTGCCCGCCACCACCACCTGCACCCCTGCGTCTCAGCCTAGGAGAACATGGGTTTTTCAGTGGAGGAGGGGCAGTTAAAGACGAAAACATTTCAGAATCTAAGACATAGGCTTCTAATGACTGAACTCAGGCCTCATGGATAGCCGGCAGGTGATGGGAGTGGGATGGGGAGGAGATATTTTGGAGACACGACACTGCCCGACATCTACTCAGATGGCTTGGGGAACAGACACCTACTCATAAAACTGGCCAAGCCGTCTCTTCCCCAAAGCTCTTGCTTCTCCTCTTCTTGCTATCTTAGGAGGGTTCTCAGCAGTGAGCTGCTTCCAGAAGAAATGGGACCATAGTTTCCCTGCCACCAGCACACAACTCAGGACCCCCTTTTACCAAAAACAGGCACCTCTTAAGGGGCTAGAAGGTGAAAGATACCAGCTACTCTGAGACCCCACTGGCCAGGGGTGTGCCTGATAGATGGTGCATTGCCTGTGGTCAGACTTAGAACTTCTACTACAGGTTAAATGTCAGAGCCAAACTGGTTCCTGGGTACGGAGTTAAAACAATGCTGGGGAGAAATCCACTTCATACTGGGTGCAAAGGCAGGGCTGTCCCCTTTTCCTATGCCACACAACCTCCAGGGCTGATTTGTCTTGCCTACACTCCTCCATACCCAGCAGATAAATTCTTTTCCCTGCCATGCTACTTTGAAATCTGTCAGAATGGTGCTTGGACATGGAATGTCTGAATGGAACTTGCCATGCACTTTGACCTTGCAAGATACTCAAGGCTCTGGGCTGGATGGGGGTGTGGCACAAGCTGACTGGCCCCTTCAGAGATAACAAGTGCGCTGCTCTTGATGAAAGTGTCTCCTGAGATGGACCAGAGGCAGAATCCTGCCCATGTGGGTAGAGACCACTAACCCAGGGGCATCCTCTCTTTTGAAGTCCTGATCTGTCCTACCTTCTCCTCTTAGGTCCTTCTGGAGTGGATTCCCTGGTCTCTGAAGTGGTTTTGTATTTCTAGCGACATATACAAGTCTGGATGTTTCCTACCACTGAGGTAATATTTCTACAAGTCATCTTACAAATGATAAGTTATTGGGCTATGGGCTATATTTTCCCCCTTCTCTCATTGAACTGGAGGGAAAAAGCTATTTTATGATGAGATGCCTTGTGATGGAGTCATCTTAGCATAAGAAGGAGGCCAGGAGCCAGAAAAACACAGAATAAAATTAAACAAATAAAACCCGCAAAACCGGGCATCTCCCAATGACCCCCAACCTGTGGGAATGTTTTGTTCTTTTTAATGCAGCCGAGCATTAATTTAGTCCCTTCAAGATTTTTCTTCCCCAAACAACGACAACAAATCTTTCTGGAAAAGAGAGATAAAGCCACTGGAAGCGACACAGGCTGGCAGCATCACCTCTTATAAATATCTTCGAGCCACTTCTCGTCATCCTGTTCCTCGTCGCCAATGGGCTCCTCGGTTTCCAGCGGAGATGGGATGAAGAACTGGGGCCTCAGAGGGGGCTGGCTGACCTGTGACTTCAGTCCGAACTTGCGCTTCAGCAGGTGGAACTGCTCTTTGACGTAGTGGTAGAACTCGTACTCGTACCTCATTCGCTGGTAGAGAATCTGCACGGCCTCGGGGGAGGGGACAGTTTTCCTCACGGTCACAGTCATGTTTCCAAGTTTCCTGTGCTCTGCAAAAGAACCGAGGTGCACATGAGCAATCGTCTGTGATGCTTTAGCTTAAAAGGAATAATGGTGAGGCCTTGTGTGACCTGCATAATCCTGGCAGCTCCGAAAGAAACTCAACAGACAAGGAATAGAAGGGAAATGCGTTTCCAACAATATTTGGAAAGATTTCACCATATTCTAGGTATTAGTATCAACGTTAGTGGACGGAACATAAACTAACATCCTTTTCATGAGCTATGCAATTTGACCACAATTCAATTGTTAACTCAAGTTATACATTCTTTGAACAGCAAAAATCTACCCATTTTTTCATCTTTTATTTCCTGTTATATCTGGGAAGGGTGTTGCTTTCAGAAGGAAGCACAGACAAAAGCTGTCTCCCCACTTTCTAATCATCTTGTTTTTTTATCTTAAAATATTGACAACTATGAGTGATAATTTAATTTGATGCAAACCCACTTGCATTTTACTACTCCAAAGGCATTTGTCAAGAAAAACAAAGGAAAGACTGTTAGATTCCTTAAATGCAATTGTACATTTTCAGTGGTTATTTTTTTATAGTGGTAAAATCTATAACTAAAATTTGTTTAATTTTATATTGATGCTGAATAACATGTTATATATGTGATATATATATATATTTATATATTTATCAAAATTTTAACCATTTTAAAGTGTACATATTGGTGGCATTAATTATATTCAGAATGCTGTGCCACTGTCCCCACTATTGCCACATCCTTTCATCACTCCGCACAGAAACTCTGTACCCATTAAATGTTAACTCCCTATACCCCTCCTCTACCTGCTCCTCATTCTGTCTATGAATCTGCCTATTCTAAATACGCATATAAGTAGAATCATACAATATTTGGCCTTTTGTGTCTGGCTTTTTCACTTAACATAATGTTTTCAAGATTCATCCATGTTGTTGCATGCATCAGTACTCCATTCCTTTTTATGGCTGAACAATATTCCATTGTATGGTTAGTTATGCCACAATTTATTTATCCATTTACCCATTGATGGCTACTTGGGTTTTTTCTACCTTTTCATTATTGTGAAAAGTGGTGCTATGATCATTTGTGTATGAGTATTTGTTTGAGTCCCTATTTTCAGTTCTTTTGGGGATATACCTAGGAGTGGAATTGCTGGCTCATATGGTAATTCTGTTTAACTTTTTGAGGAACTACCAAACTGTTTTTTCTCAGTGGCTGAACTACTCTACATTGTATGAAGATTCCAATTTCTCCAAATCCTCTTCTACAATAGTTAGTTTCCATTTTCTAAAAAAATTATAGCCATCCTAGTAAGGGTGAAGTGGTATCTCATTGTGGTTTTGATTTTTCATTTCACTAATGACTAAAAGTGCAGAACATCTTTTTATGTGCTTATTGGCCATTTATATGTCTTGTTTGGAGAAATGTCCATTCAAGTTCTTTGCCTTTTTTGAACTGGATTATTTAATTTTTTTATTGAGTTATAGGAGTTTTTTTTTTACATATTCTGGACATTCTACATATATATCAGGTATATGATTTGCAAATACTTTCTCTCATTTTGTAGGCTGTCTTTACCCTGTTGACAGTTTTCTTTGATGCACAAAAAATTTTACTTTAATTAAGACCAATTCATTTACTTTTTCTTTTGTTACCTATACTTTGATGTTATATTTAAGAAACCATTGCAAACTCAAGAACGTATAGATTTGCCATATATTTTCTTTTATCATCTTATTTTATTTAAAACTTTTGTCATCAAATTTGATAGGCACATTATTTAGTGATTATGGCTCCAAATGCCTGTTTCCAAAATCAGATTCATGCAACAGGACAAAAATGTCATTTTTTTCTTAATATATTTTATTGATTTTTTACAGAGAGGAAGGGAGAGGGATAGAGAGTTAGAAACATCGATGAGAGAGAAACACTGATCAGCTGCCTCCTGCACACCCCTCACTGGGGATGTGCCCGCAACCAAGGTACATGCCCTTTACCGGAATTGCACCTGGGACCCTTGAGTCCGCAGGCCGACACTCTATCCGCTGAGCCAAACTGGTTAGGGCAAAACTTGTCATTTTTGAGGATATCTGAGATACTTTCTGAAACTTCCAATAGAAGTGCTAAAGAAGGAATTTTAAAAAGTTATCTGAGTAGTAACAGCCTCATTGAAATAAGGACATTGCTTTTCAAATGGAGTCTCTTAAAAGGCATAATACACATTTTCATATATCAGTTCTAGAATTGTTGTTAAAGAACTTAGCATAGTCTTTCCTAAAATAGGTTTGTGAGAGAACATTTTATAATGTCTGTCTTCTCTGCTATAGATATTAACTATAGCTAATCTGAGGCAAGACATGTTCATAGGCTTTAAATATAGACATCCCCTTTGTGTTTTTAAAATCCAGAGTTTAAAAACATTATAGTAAAGACAGACAAGGCACAAAAAGTGTTAAGTTAAACATTGAGAAGCACAAGAAAAATAATATACTCATTTCCATATTTCTACAATCCTTCTTGGAGCACTCTATAAATTGTGTGGGGTTCTTTTTTCTCACATCAGAAAAAATAAAGATTACTGTGATTTTAGAATATATCCCACCAAAATTCAGATGTGCTCAAGTCTCTCCCTTCCTATAAAATAAAAGGCTAATATGCAAATCGACCGAATGGCGGAATGACCGGTTGCTATGATGAGAACTGACCACCAGGGGGCAGACGCTCAATGCAGGAGCTGCTCCCTGTGGTCAGCGCACTCCCACAGGGGGAGCACTGCTCAGCCAGAAGCCGCAGCGGCGGTGACAGGAGCCTCTCCCGCCTCTGCAGCAACGTTAAGGATGTCTGACTGACAGCTTAGGCCCGCTTCCTGGACATCCCCGGAGGGCTCCCAGACTGTGAGAGGGTGCAGGCCAGGCTGAGGGACCCCCTCGAGTGGACGATTTTTGTGCACCGGGCCTCTAGTCTTAAATTAAATCCTGGTCTCCATGTCCCCTTTCTTATTTTATCTTCTTTTTCTTTGCTCCATCACAACCAAACTTCTAAAAGAGTTATCTGAATTTGTTACCATAAAATTTCAACTTAAACACATGACTGAACTCATCAAAACCTGGTTTATGTTCCCTCAATACCTCATGCAAATTACTCTTGCTTCCTTGCTGATAATTCAGTGAGCATTTCTCATGACTTCTATCTCTTCTTAGCATGACATCACAACACTGTTGGCCACAGGCTCCATCTTGAAACTAGCTCTTCTCTGGCATCTGTAATAGCATTTCCCTGGTTGTCCTGGTCTCCTTCTGATTGTCCCCCTTCCGTTCTCTACATCCAGTCCTCTTTTCCTGTCTGTCCTTTAAGTGCCAGTACTTCCCAGGATTCTAGTCTAGTCTTTCTCCCTTCTCCCTTCTTTATTCTCTGAGTGATATCATCCAATCCTCTACCCTTTAGTTTTCATACCACTGTGGACACAAAACCAAAAGTTTATATAAAATAATTATAGCTTTTCTGTCCTTTTGTTTTTCACAGAGCTGACACATTTAATAGGAAGGTTAATGATATTGCCAGAGGGCTATGTCATGGTCTGAAATAGGAGTGCTGCTGGGTGGGGGTAGAAGAGGGCATAGAGGGGATGAATGGAGATGGAAAAAATAAAATAAAAGAGAAATAGAAGAAGCAGAGACTCAGAGTCAACCAAGATTGATGGTGAACACCTATTATGGGTTTGGATTATGCACATCTGAATGTTATTTTATTTAATATTCCCAATAACCCTGTGAGGGGTCATGACCCCTCTTTTGCACATGGGGAGATAAAAGCTCTGGGAGATTAAATGACTTACCCAAGATCACACAGCTAGTAAGTAAATGAGAGAGATGGAATTTGAGTCTGGATTTGCATTCGTGTTGAGGTTTCCACTCACTAAATACTGGGTCCTATAACCAGTGAAGCTTTCATAAGCCTGTAGAAAATGATCCCCTTCATATGGAAAGACTAGAGGGAAGTTTGCCTTGTAGTGTTAGTAGAGAATTTTTCAAGTCACATTTCGAAGACATATGGTTATGTGTCTTGCTGTACAATCATCAGTGCTATGGAAAAGTCATTCCATGGCTAAGTATTTTTGTAAAATGCCAGACTTTCCCTCCAAACAAAACAAAATTACGTGAGCAGTGGAACCCGTCTCTCTCCAGATTGCCATAATAGCAGCTCTACAGGAAGTTGTTAGGGTTTTTTGGAGGCTGTTGTTATTTCAGCCACAAAACAATCATGCTTTAAGAATCTATACTTATGATTAGCAGCCTCGGAGAAGAGAAGTAGCCCTCGGTAGGTGAGCATGTACCGTAGAATATAACAATCAAGAAGTTAAGCCCTCATCCCAGGAGCATCTTTGGAAATGAGCAGGAACTGAGTGTTCAAGGGGCTCATGCCTTTTGTGTGCACAGGTGAGCATTTCAAAAGGAAGAGACAAATACAGAGCTCCTTCCACCCGGGCAGGATGGCAAGCACGCAGCCTGAGATCGGACTGGCAGACTGTGTTATTTGGCCTGTGTGATATTTTTTTTAGAATTTGACTTAGTTGTTGTAAGACTTGGTCTATTTCACATGGAAATCTGGATTTCTGGCTTCTCTCAAAGTGAGGCAATATTCTTCTGGAGCTGAGTATGGCTGTCCCCCTGAGAGAGGCCAGCTTTCTCCATTCTGTCTCCGACTCCAAATGTCAGTTCATTCTTTTATGTTACCTGCCTGGCTGCTACATAAATCTGAGTTTTATGTTTCTGCTCTAAAGGTTTTGAAATTCTGGGTTTCATAAATTTAAGAGTAAGTGCTTGGTGTCAAAATTAAGACTTCAGTTAGGCCTCACTCGTATGTCCAATGTCACCTTCCTTTTTTATCCCCTGAAAATTTTTATTGAATAACTTCTCTGTGCTGACACAGGAGTTATAAGCAGTGACTGGAACATTATCGTCAGCATCATAAGTATTTTTGAGGACTGTGAGATAGCTAATATGCATTTCATCCTCAGAAAACTCCCCGATGAGGTGGGTTCTCTTATTATCACCATTTTACAGATGTGATACCTAGCAACCATGGGGCAGATAGGGAATTTCACTCCAGCTGGTTTGATGGCATCAACATTTCCTCTCCTTGATCAGAAATCCCTAGTGGGGATACCAAATTCAATGGGCTTGTCTTAAATACTCTGCATGGCATTGGGTCTTTTATAACTACTATTTGACTATTTGATCATGTAAGGTCTGTTGTGTGTGTAAGTCTGAGAGGATAGGACAGGTTTACATATTTCAACCAAAAGAAAGAAAATTTTTAGGAGGCCTCAGAGGCATTATCAAACTTCTGAAATTTTTTCCCTGGATGTTTTCCTCAACGTCCCCACCAGTTTCATCCAGCTCTTCTCTTAAAGAAGCTTGCTATGCTGAGAGTGCTCAGGATGGGGCTCATACCCCATTCATCTCTGTGCTTCCTCAGCTCAGCAACTGGGGAAACTCTGCATGTTCATTGAGTGAATGAAATAAACTAACAGAAGGAAGAGAGTGTTATCAGACCCAAAGAAGGCTTGGCTGTGTCTGTGAGGTGCAGACATAGCCAAGTGGGGACAAAGGTAATATCTGAATGTTTTTAATAGAAAATTCCTAAGAGACTCATGAATGTGGGGTCTACCCTCACATCTGGGATTTTTCAGCTCCCACTGGGGTCTATAAATTGCAGTGTTTAGCTTTGGGGTTCAGTTGCCTGTCTGGAGTGAGAGCGTTGGCCATGTCAGGTGCTTCTGCCCCTGGTCTTTAATTAATAAGCACATTTTGATAAAGAGAAACTATGGTTTCAGGATACTTTTGGTCTCCCCCCCCTCCCCAGTTTTCTTATTTACCATTAGGGATTGGGATTGGACAGAGAACATCCTTAATTATTTTCATGATAATTGCAGAAAATTTCCTCAAAGTAGGCACTGGTTTTGAGTTGTGAAATGATCAGAAGGGAAAGCAAACAAACAAAAAACAAAAACCCAACCTCTGATCTTTCTATTTTAATTGCAAAATAAAGATTGTTTTTCCATATAGACATGTCCAAAGTCAGCTGTAGAGTAAGGACTGTGTGGGGACAGCTTCTTCAAGGTTCTGTGCTCTCCCTGAAGAGCAGTTGCAGAGACCCCGCAGAGCCACTGGGGCCCTGAATGGGGATCCTTTTTATACCTCTGACCCCCAATAACATAAAAAATCTGTATTTAGTCACCCAATGCTGGTAGGGAAAAAAACAAAAACAAGAATAAAGCTGAGTTGGGTTAGCTTTCTGCATTATTGAAGCTTTATAGATAGTGGTATAAACAGCTCAAGCCCCCTTACCCCCATCCATCAGAATAGCATCCCCTGCATTTGCATAGAGCTCCCTGGATTAATGTATTTTCACACACACCCTGCTTATCTCACACAGTCCTCACAGCAACCCATTTTACCTACAGATACCCAGAGTTTGAGAGGTCACAGACTGGCTCAAGGTTGTATGACCAGCAAGTTAGTTCTAAGACTAGAAAGTGGGTATTTTGATTCCCAGTCTAGCACCTTTTTGCTACAAATGGAGTGGAAATCTATAACCACCCACTTCTCCCTTTGCTGTGTATATTCTGGCATTAAGGGGATCGGTTGAAAAGAAGGGCTGAGTGTTCTAAGTCACGGGGAATGCTTCGGTACGTCTGGGAGGATCTGGTGAAAAACCTGCAAGCCAGCAAAAATGTTTTCAAACTGAAAGGGGCTGTGTCTTTATTCATTTTTAGTTCCCCAGCACCTAACCTCCTGGCACATAACCCTCTGTAAAGGTTTGTTGATTTGAAACCTATACGTTAAATCCATCTGTAAGAGACTGGATTAACCTAAAGGGCAACTTTTGGTGATGTCTATACATATTTTGTTTTTGCTAAATTATTTTCATAGTTGAGGGTCCTTCTTAAGCAAACTTTCCATTTCTTGGAATGAAATTTCTTTAGGATAAGCTGATATAGGAGTTTAGGATCACAGGTTGCTCTGGACAGGTAGTGGTACTTGCTTTTCTTAGCCATTTCATTGGAGAACACTGTATTATGGTGACAGGTCACTTACACATACTCAGCAAAGCTTAAGAAATACTGTGATAGGGGACATTTGCCACAAACATAAATACCTGAATAGAAAGACACTGCGACCTGGTAGCTGCGGGATTTATGTCACGTGTGCTATTTACTGCAGCCAGTAACGGAAGAAATCCCAACATTGTTGGGCACACAGGTATCTGCCTGACCTAATAATACTGTTCAATCACTTAATTTGCCATCGTTTTGGGTATTTTTAAAATGCTCTTTCTCCATTAGCAAAAGAAAATGTTTCACGAAGAAGTACATTCATTCAGCTCACATGCACTTGACCCACGTGCAAAGGGCTTTGCTGTGGATAAAATGTAAACTGTGGTTCCTTGGCCAGTCTTGAAGGCTCCCCGGTGGAAGGACTTAGGGAAGGACGTTGGGAGAACCCTCAGGGAAAGGACTGCAAAGGAAGAGTCCTACAGCCTCCTGGGAAACACAGCTCCGCCCAGCACCAGGCATACCCATCTGCACGGAATGCATATGCCCGTGGAAGGCGTGCGGGCTCTGGCTCCTAACTCATGGCCCCTCCCAAGCAAACCCTGGGAATTTAACCCTTGAATGCGGTGGTAAATATCATTTACCTGTAACCCGTTTGTATGCAAGATTGAGCAGTGACAAGCATGATGCCCCCAACTTGTCCTCAAGCAGAGGCCATGGACAAAGTTTCTTTACTGCCCAAGATCTGGACATTTTCACAAAAGCGGTGGCTCCTTCTACCTGCATTGACCTTATATTTGGACTGGTTCATAATTTTCAGAACTCTTAAAAGTCCCTTTAATGTAAATAAAAAGGAAATCACAGACCTGCCCCACGAAGTCCCCCTTCCCACCACTCTTCATCTGTCCAACATGCATAATGGAAAAACGATGTAGCCCTGGCTCTGGGTCAAAATAAACAATCTGGAAATACTGTGTAAACCCAGCTGCTGCACCCGAGGACAGAGGCCCCACTTTACGACCTCCGAGATGGTTAACCATATGCAAAGTAACAAAACCTCAGCACCGGCTTGCAGTCGAGGCTGATGCTGGGCCGGTTTCGGCATCCCCTGCCTTGATCTAAGTGAATGCACACTCCATACTGACCAAGCCCCTGCTCCAACAGTCCCAGCTTGTTTGAACCTGGTCCAACAGAGATTATGTGCAAGAAATGAATACAAGTTGAATAACAACCAGAAGAAGTGGGGCCACATTTTACCACTGAAAAAACTAAATATCGTCAAAAGGTAGACATCAACTCTTCAGCTTCAGGGGCGCTGAGTGGTGATCAACCAAGAGGCCTTGCTGTTTTAAAAAAAAATCACCCTGTCTAAAGACTTGTGGTTTACTAATCTCGGGTTAGATTACAGCCAGAAATTTCTAGCACACAAGAGATGCAGCATACTTTCTCAGGTGACAGGTGTGATGAAAGTCAAGGTCGGGTGGAGTGGGGCTGGGGCAGTAGTGAGTGGACGGGAAGCAGAGTCAGTACGCATCCCAGGGCCACTCCTGCGGAGCCCCACACCACGCTGGCTGCTCCCGAAACCGTGTGAACACGATGCTTGTCACAGATAGAGTACACTCATTTCCTGAATTATACAGGGAGGCCACACAGTTCAAACACACGCCGCTCCCGGGCAGCTGCCTGCACCGGAAATGAATGTGTGTCACTGTGGCTCACAGCGATGTGCGGGGCTGAAAGGCCAGCGTTTGATTCGCCACCGGATGATCGATGGCATGTTTAGACCAGCTTCTTGGAGGTATGGCAATTAGGGGAGGGGAGAACAAAAAGCACTTCATGGCTGACTTGGTGCTTGGGGTTGGTAAAGTAAACAGGGGTATTTCCCCTCTCCTTTTTTGCAATCTTCTGTTCAGATCTGGAAACATAAATAATTAAAAAATAAATCAAGCTCACTTTGAATTTCAAGAGAGCCTTTTTCTCTCTGTAGCCAAGTGAAAGTTACATAATTTACTTAAAAAAAAAAAAGCCTGAAAGTGCTAGGCTCCTTTGATACAAGAGAATGAAGCCTTTATAATGCTCCCAATTTGCTTTGATTTTTGGAAGCAGTAGCAGGACACGAGGAGCCAGGGAGAAAAGTGACTGACCTATGTGGGGTGGGTCAGGAGGGCCCACAAAGGACAGGGCAATGTTGCCTTTCAAGGGAAGCCGGCAACCGGCCCCAGAAGGAGGCATGTGCTGTCCAGAAAGAGCGCACAGACGGATCCTAACCTCATCAAATGTCGAGGTGAGGGCACCCCACCAGAGGGGCTTGTAGTTATTGCCTGGGCAATCCACCTCCACAGGACTTGTCCTCAGTGCCCAGATTGCTGGGGCTCAGGGCTGGTCATTAGATATTTTCCTGCCTGGCCTCCCCTTGCTCATTCATCAGCTCTGTGTTGAACACAAAGCATGATTCCAGAAGAAAACTGCTAAGAGCTGAAAACCAGGCTTCCTCCTCAAAGAGAGAAACAAATGCATGACCCTTCCCATCACTTCCCAGGCAATGCATGACCCGGGCTTCCCTGCAACCCCGGAAGGGCTTCTTTCCCAGGAGAGCACCAGAGGAGGGGGCAGACCACAGAGGGGGTGTTGAGGGCCGCCTTTTGTGCCTTTCATAGGGCCAGGTGAACACCTTGACGGACAAACTGAATGTGCAATGAATCACCTGGGGAGCCGACATGGCAGAGCCCTGGAACCTGCATTTCAAAAATTCCTCACCCAAGGATATGTTTAAAGAGAGGGGAGAGAGAGAGAGAGAGAGAGAGAGAGAGAGAGAGAGAGAGAGATCAGCTGCCTCCCATGCACACACAGACCAGGGATCAAACCCTCAACCTAGATATGTTCCCTGACCAGCAATTGAACCACAACCTTTTGGTGTATGGGACTAGCTTCAACCAAATGAGGACACTCTCCCACACCCCCACACCTGCCCCTTGGTTGGAACCTGCATTTTTAATGAGCTGTCCAACCAAACTCAGGTGCTTACTTAGAATTCAACATGAGAACAATCACCCTCCTATTAGCATTATTTATCAGCAGGGTTTGAAGAGGCACCAGAGCGCATCCCCTGCTGTTAGACAGTCTGTTCTGGGAGTAATCAGCCCCCCTGGGTTTGGCTGCTCCAGCTCCCCTGCTCTCCCTGCTGCCCTGGTTCACTGGTCAGAGAGAACCTACTCCTGTTTATTTTCTCCCCAACTTTGGCACCAGGACCCAAATCATCAAGAAGCTGGTCTATTTCTTCGAGAGTGTATAATACCCTGACTACACACGCAGGCTTTCCCTGACATAGCTTTTGCCGTTACAATACTGGCTTGGGCATGGCGATGGTGATGCCAGGGCGTTCATTTTCACAGCAATCAGTGGACCAAACATTTCTGTTTGATAATATCTACGTCAGAAAAAAACCTTGTTGGAAAGGCTTACTAGTAGGGGACATTATTAACAACATGTATTTCTTTGTTGGAAATACATTTTTTTATTTGAAATCATCACTGAGAAATGTGTTTTTGCTACTTTTCATACTTTGGCTACCTTATTTGGAATCAAAAGTGGAGGCCCTTACCAATCATTGATGAGGGCATCCTGATCAAATGCATTGATTTGAACAAAAAAGACCAAGAGATCTGTCCAGTAACTCTGTCCGAATTTCTGTGGCACCTGACAATCTCATAAGCTTTGCTTATACTTCACATGCAGGATTCTCCTTCTTTCTATTCCTCACAGCAGGCCTAGGCTGCGTCTCTTACTCTTACACTTACACACACACACACACACACACACACACACACACACACACACCTCCTTTGAGGGGAAGAGGCCCTCTCCGGGAATCACACTGTGATCTCTATGTCTAGCCTTGATGATGTGGAAGCCAATTGCTGACACCCACAGTCACTCTGAGCACTTCACAGATGGTGACATGCCCACCGGACAGTTCTTTGTCTCATTTTTTTTTATGTTGCTCTTATTTTTTTTTTTTGCTCCAGGATTTCAGGTAGATCAAGCTACCTATCTTGTGTAAAGGGTTATCATAAAGCTTTTGGACAGTTTATAAGCTTTTAGCTTTAAGTCTTAATTCTTAGGAAAGTCACTTAATTTAAAAATTCATTTTTTCTGGTTATGATGCATATAAATACCTACATACCATATATACACATATATAGATGGTAATGTTTTTGCAAAAAGATTAAGAAGATGAAATGACTTTAAGTCAAGCCACATTTATTCCTGTAGTAATGTATTTCCTTCTAGTCTTTTTTTAATTTATGTACATGAATTATAAAATAGATCCCTGCTACACTGTTTCTTTAGTTTTATATTCTTTTAAAACGTAACTGATGGTAAGCATTATATTTTCCTATAGCATTAATTATTCCAAGTCATATTGTGCAATGTGCTTTAATGTGCTCCATTCTATGGACAACTCCAGGCCACACAGCCAGTTTGCTCTTAGATAATTGAGTTGTTTTTCCATTTCTATGACGCCAGATAATATGAGATAAGCATCCTTGTTCATAAGTGATCATGTGCCTTTTTGCTGGTCTCCCTAAGATAAATGGCAACTTTAGATATTGAGTGGTGACTCTTCTTCACATAGCTGATAAGGTTTTTAGTTCTGACAGCTTTAAGACACAATTTCTTTTGTCAGAGATCCTGAAATTTGCATATGCAATTTTCCTAAATTTTAAGATACTATCTTTAACGCTACATGATGTCAATCTAACTATAACCTAGTTTACCTAATCTTTAACATGCACAGGGCTTTTGGAGATCCTATATCTACTGTCTATAGTACCGCACTTAATATGGGGATATAGTTGTTTATAAAACGTTTTGTGCACAACAATTTTAGTAAATTATACCATGTGATGACAGTAATGACAGCAATTAAATAGCTCCTCATTCTTACAGTCCATGTACTAGGTACTCAGAACTCAGAACTGGCTACCACAGAACCTAGGTTTTTCTTTTTTATAGTTCATTCTGGATACATTTAACAGGATGTAGCTATCTCATTGTTCTTGTTGTTTTAATATTATATTTATCACAATGATCAGTCTTGATGAGTGAACCAATGGTGAGTCCCAAGAGCCAGCAACTTGGATGTTGTCTCTGGAATGTTAAACATGGTGAGATTTTGATAAACCCTTGAAGGGCTTTGAAGGAAGTAACTGTTCATGGAGGCCAAACATGGAGATAAGTGAGATATTTAACCTCTTGTGCAGGCATTAAGAAGTTAAGTTCATAAGAGGTGCTACTCAAAATAACCATTCCCAAGTCAGGAAAGTGTGAAATGAAGTTCCAAGGATGCTGTCACTTTCACAGGGAGGGTTTGTAATGATACTTTAAAATTAAATTTTACTTTATCTGGCAACCTATAGCATGCTGCTAGTACCAGGTTTTAGGAAATTATAAATTAACAGCCCCACTACCTCCTCCTTCTTTCCCTGTTAGACATCAGATTTTCAATTGCTTGCTCTATAACACAGTGTGATCTAAGATCACATCCGGAGTGCTTTGCTTTAAACAAAACCCTAAGAAAGAATAATGAGATGAAATTGTCCATTTGTATTGGGTGGGGGACATTTTTTTACTTAAAGAAAGTCTGAAATTGACAGACAAATGCTAGTAGATGCTAAGACCGTCAGGCACCCATGCCTGGGTACCTGACTACTACTTTGGAGAACAGTGGTAAATGTTTGATATGCACATTTAAATACTGTAAAGATGTTACAGACATATTAAAGTTTACAAATGTAATCTGGGAAGAAAAAAAAAACAATTTTTTTAACAATAAGTTTTTAAAAGGCTTGGTTGTGGTATAAACTTGAGTTTGTGACTGAAACGTGCCCTATAAAAGATATAGGGGAATAGAAGTACAAGTTTCTAAGAGAACACATTTAAATGATTAATTGCCTTTGGGCAGCAGTTGCTATTAGAAATAGAAATAGGGGAGGAGTGTTTTATTAAGGGAGAATAGAAATAGGGGGAGGGGCATTTCATTAAGGTAGACTAGAAATGTAACCTCTTCTGATGAGAAAAATTAAGTTTTTTTTCAACCTTTTGACATATGAAAGAAAAAAAATGGGAGGGGCGTTGACACATCAACAGTAAGCTATATGTGAAGGTTTTTGGGGGTGGCGTCTTGAGCTGAACATTCATGGCCAGTGGCTGTGAGAAGCTGCAGAACCCCACATGGGATGTTAGACGGAGGGGGGAGGACAGATTGCCAGGAACATGTATATGCCACCCAAGCCAGAAAGTGTGCAGTTGTGCACCAGCCTTCCTCTTAGGTAAGATGGGGGGCGGGGGGTGGGGCGGTGTGAGGAGTTGCTTAAAAGGAAAGTCTCCCAATGCTGGAAAGACTATGGCTTAGAAGCAGCCAAGAAAGAGGTGCCACTGTTTTCAAAAATGTGCTCAGAGCACATCATTCGGTTCTATCGGGATTGGTTCACTTTAGAAACAGTTGTCAAGACAGGTCAGGGCGGGGACAGGAGAAAAGGTTAATTTCTATGACATTCAAGGCATTCTTTAAATATCTCTTCAAAGGATGGAAAAATCAAAGATATTTGAAGAAAAGTCAACAAACAGAAGAGCTATAACCCATTACATCTCAGTTTTATTGGAGCATGAAATGAAGTTTCATGACGTCCTAAAAACAACAACTTAACTACATAAAATTGAATACATAGATTGGCATTAAATCCATACCATATTTTAAAATTTCATTTTGATATAATCATAGAAACTGGTTTTAAATCATACACAGAAAGACATTTTAAAAATTTCAAGTTTCTCCTACATTCTAGCAAAACCATGCATAGACAGGCTGGTTGATTTATGACTTTCCAGTAACATTTACTCTCTAATGGCTTTTACCAAATGGTTTATTTACTTGGTCCACGCTGAGGTAACCTCCTGGCTGGCCTGTCTGCAATCGTTACAGCTCAGAGTCTAAGGGACTGAGTCCCCTCACTAACTCATCTCTGGAGTTTCTGTGGGGACTGTGGGTTCTCACACAGATAAATAGGACTTCAAGGTTCAGTTTTAAAACGTCCCTTCTTTCCCATCATTTCTCTTTGGAGAAAAGAGAAAATCATTGACAATTTCTGATCCACTGAATCATGTAAAGTGGCCAAGGTGCCGGGTCTTTGCTAACTTTATGATTCTGTTTCTCCTTTTTTTTTCTTGTCTTCACTTGCCAACTTCCTCTCATGGATTACAAAAATGAATCTAGTGAATGTCACCTAAAATGTCAGGTTTTTAAAACTAAGATCTGTATGAAGTCTTTAGCTTTCCCAGTAAGTACTGGTGTCCCCTCTGGCCCCAGCGTGCAAGATGTGCGTAGATTCCAGAATTGCAAGAGGTTGTGAAGACAGTGCTAGGGTGCATATGACCTTTCGCTATGAGCTCAAGGAGATGATGTGGTTGAACATCAGAGGTTGTGAAACATGTGAACAGGAATTAGCAGGTCCTCCTTAAAAACTTTTATCCCAACTCTACCAAAAAAGAGTAAATTCTTGCCCAGTTGGAGTGGCTCAGTGATTGAGTGATGACCTGTGGAACTAGGAGGTCACATTTCAGTTCCTAGTCAGGGCACATGCCCAGGTTGCGGGCTCAGTCCCAGGTGGGGGGTGTGCAGGAGGCAACCGATGAATGATTCTCTCTTATCATTGATGTTTCTATCTCTTTTCCCCTCTCCCTTCCTCTCTAAAGTCAATAAAAATACATTTTTAAAAAGAGTAAAGTCTAACTTAATGCTACTTAACTCAGTCAACACTTCTTGGGTTTACTTGCGATAAAATGAGGGCCTGAATTGTTGGCTAGACATGAAGGTGAGTGAAAGTTGCCTGGCTCTTCTTTGGATAGATTGAATCTCACTCTCCTTTTCTAATATTGCAGAGCTCTCTGGAGCATAATAACTTGTCTTTCTTTCCTTTTTTTTTTTCCTGCAAAGTCAAAGCTGCAGAGAATGGGAGATGCTGGGCATGGTGGGGATGGGGTTAGAGTAGGGTAGGGGATCACTTCTGCTCTCAAATTTGTGGTGCCCTGGGCAGGGGTGATGCATCATGGGCTGGGAGCCACCAATCCCCCTCTCTCAAGTCCATGGCAGTGATCACAGCTGGGCTCAGCCCTACAGCCCGTGTTTCTGGCCAACATGACTAGTTGTCCAAAATTCGCACTAGACATAAGCCCCAATTCTTGCACTTTTTGGCTGAAGGCTTTTAGACCATTATGCCCTCTGTGTATTTCCTGAGGTATTTAGGTCCAATTCTTCAATAAGTCAATGGTTACAACAGCCCATATTCTTTGTGTGAACTTAGAACGCTTGTGAGGGAATTAGTTTCCAGTTCCATTAGTTCATCTCCTGTTTGGATAGATATATGAATGGCTATTTTTCCTAATGTACAATAAATACATTGACATATACTGCCAAATAGCTAAAATCAGTTGACATCTAAGCTTATACCTTAGAGCAGCAGACAGTGAATACATTATTTCCATAACTGTTGTGGCCCACCCCCTACCCCCATGAGCTTGGGTCTGTAGACATGAAGGTCAACAGAGCCAATAGTTTAAGGATGCTAGAATTAGAAAAAAGATATAATGCTAAACATTAGTATGGGCTGTTTTCAGGCTTATTGATATTCACAGCGTTTAATCATATCACCTCAATGATATTCCTAAGTAACAAAGGGCTTTGTAAAAATATTTGAAAGGCAATAATTTTCTTTAACAGACTGATAAGACTGAATTAATATCAAATTGATTTCATTACCTGGTCACCATTTATTTCTAGTAGATTATATACTTCAATAAATAACTTAAAAAATGTTACTGAATGCCAACTCACTGCAATTTTAACAGTGAGTGCACCACAGAATATCTTTTATCTCAACAACTAGAATAATGCTGATAGGACCCTTAAAACATTTTCAAAGCAGTGCTTACTAATCACCTTTTTGTCCTACATGATAAACTATGGACTCTAAGCATGTTTAAGACGGCAGCAACTAGACTGGAAAGAATTCCTATTTTTGCTTTGCTACTTTAGAAAAATAAGCGGTTTTCCGTGGATTGTTTGCTTTCTTAAATTCCATTCCCCGATTCATTAAAATCCTTATGAAAGCCAAAGTTGTTGACATGACTAAAACCAATGGCTTTACTGTTATCCAGATACAGTCTTTGCAACCACTTTATTAAGGCAGTCAATTTTAGTCAATTTCAATTATGAACGTCTTCCTTGCAGAAAAAGTAAACAAAGTAACATATCTAGAATATCAATGAACATCATCTCAACAGAATTTCTAAGCTTTCCAGAAACATTAGGTTCTTAAGGATTTCGCCAAATAAAATTGCCTACAATCATAGCTCTTAATAGCTACCCCATCTCTCTCAGACCCTCATGTTTTTGATTTTGCTGTTTACATAGAGAGGCAGTAGAATACAAGGGGTGTTGGAAATTAGCCAGGCCTGGGTTTGCGTGTTGGCTCTGCCAATGACCAGCGCGTTGACCTAGGAAAGTTTGGAATCATCTCTGACGTTGGTTTTCTTACCTGGAAATGCCATTCCTTACAAAATGGGCATAAAAACAGTATCTACCTCAGAGGGTTTTACTAGGATAAAATCAAAGGACTTTAAAAAGTGTCTGGGCACAATAAATTCCCAATAAGTGTGAACTGTAATGATGACAATATTATCATTACCTTTCCCAAAATCTGTTCTCTCAGAACATCAGCATGCTGCCACAAAAATGAGAAGTGCTAAATTTCCCAACTGAAACAAAATAATTTAAGCTTAAATTTAATTAAAAATTTAGTGGATAAATTATACTTTCAGCAATTACAGATATCAAGACTTCAAGGTGCTCAGCTCCTTCAAAAGTTTAAGTGTCGTGATTCAGTAAAAGCAAAGATTCATATCCTATTTCATATTCATATATGTTTATAGATAGACTTTCCCCACCTACATATTCACTAGCTTTATAACTTTCTTAACGTGCCTTCTGCTTACTAATACCACACAATCTAGAATTGATTATGTGATGCTTTAAACTTCAGAAATATATTTTGGATGTTTCATGTATTTTTCTACAAAGTTCCATTTGGATAGAGACTGTTTTTTTCCTATTCATTTCCTCTTCTGTTGCATATTGCCTGAGCTGGGCAAATAAAGTTTTCAAAAAATAACTCATGACTAAAGCATCTAAAACACTTTAAAAAAAAAAGAAAAAGTAAAGTTTTGCAAGAAACTCTCTCGAAACCATCACTAGAATAGAGGGGAAGTGTAGGGGTGTACAACGCAATGGCTGAGACACAAGGACAACCATGGCCTTGCTGAGATCAGCGGTGCCGCTCACTCCTCTGCCCAATCCCCTGGGTTGTGTAATGTGGCCCAAACCAATCCAGACTCACATTCTTCTAGCGTGAAATGCTATTTAGCTAAATAATAAAATACAAAGAGAATCAACGGGAGATTGTGGGTCAAAAGTCCCAACACTACCCATGAATTGGTGTCAGCGAAAGCAGGTCCATTTCCAAGCCTTTTCCTTTTCTGTATTGGCTTCCCCAATTTTTCCAGAATATTCACCACTACTTGTGGAAACCCCCAAGGGATGCAGAGGGGGCTGTCTGACTTTCTGGGCCTTTTCTGGTCAGTTGATTACCGCTCTCCCCCAACTCCCTAGGGTTGACCACAATGTGGTTGAAGGCAGTTTTGGGGTTCTCTATTCTTAGGCATAAGTGTTTCCCCAGACTATGGCTGTGCAAGACCTATTTATTGCTCAATGTGAAGTGGAGAGCTCATTGACGATTCAAGTTTCCTGAATAATGAGTTCCAGCCTGTGGAATCCATGTTCCATGGTGGAGACTCTGGTCTATGTCTGGCTGTGGCCCTCACCCCCAACACATCATCTTCCCTGGGCTGCCTGCCTCATCTGTGTCTGCAGACTGCGGCCACCTGATGTGCCTGGAGTTTGGTTTGCTTGCGCCTTCTGTCCCAGTTGCCACCCCAGCCTCGCTGAACCACCTGCCTAGCTGTTGCCCTGGCTCGGCTCCTTGACTTGCGGGCCTTTACAAACATTCTAAATAAAGTGGAAAATAATTAGGAAGAGACAGTCAAATAGTTAGTCACCCACTAGTCCAAGTCAAATGGAAGAAAATGCAAACCAATCCAACCTCACATTCCATTTTCCCACATCTCCCGACTCTCAACATTTTTGTACAATTAATCATTACTTCTATAAAACTCAGAATCAATTTATATCCACCAGAGGTGTGATGGTTATGGCTAATACGTTTCCAAAGAAAAGTCCATGGCTCTTACTTTTACCACTTAAATTTAAAGGAGTTTTGAAAGTATAATTTATTGAAAAAATATCAACAAAGTCTAAACTTTACTTCCTGAAAATTCTCGTGTTTACCTCTCAGAAAGAATCCCCATCAGCCAAGAGGAAAAGTAAACAGGCAAATGTCATTTTAACATTCCTTTAGAACTGTGCTATGGAACATGAGGGAGGCTGAGCAGAATTTGGAGTGTCCACACCTACAAACCTAACAAATCAATGGCCTCAAGATACCAGAGAATGCAGACTTTATCAGGTGCCATCTGTAGTCACTCAATAAAAAGCATATAAAGGATGCATAGTCAAACCTGCATCCCTGACATGAAATTAGCGGCACAGTTCACATCTGCTTTGGCTAAACTGTGATGCTGACATTTAATCTTAATGTTATGATGACTTGTGGGGAGGAAGGCTAGTCAGCTACTACAGAGTTAAGTCAATTTGTTTTCAGATTAAGGACAGTCACTCTGTGGCAGAAAAGACCTATGTCTACCCTCATGTAATTAAACCATCCTAAGTATCTTCAAGGTTACCCGAAATGGTCAAGGATTCAGACCCAGGAAGCCAATTCCTGCCCTTACGGTGTTTACACAATAGTTCAAGATAATAATTTCTAGATTACTAAAGAGTTAAGTAGAGACATAGAATTTTAGTATCTCAGGGCTAGAAATTGTCACACGAGTTCACATCTCCTATATACATACAGAAAAGGCTGTGGGTGTGTGTGTATATAACTAGAGATGGATTTTAAAAGGACCATTGGCTAAAATTTGGTAGGCAATTTGTTGAAATATAAAGGAGAGTTGCTGATACGAAGTTGGAAGTCTTTAGGGAGAGAGGCTGGCAAGAGACAAAAAGTGGAACCCTGGATTACATCTGCATGGGTCTGCACTGCCCCCTAGAGAGTGATGTTCTTCATTTACTCAGGGGAGTCAATGTTGCTGCGTATGCAGAAAAGTACACGGAAGAGAGGGGTTCAAGTTCTGTGTGATTCTAGCAATGCCACAGCCGTCTAGGGGACATTGCTTCTGCTTCTGTCACATGTAATTTTTATCTGATCATTCAATTATTTTCCTCAAACAAATAATACTTTCCCAAAACTTAAAATGCTACATGCTTGCCTTAGCCGGTTTGGCTCAGTGGATAGAGTGTCGGCCTACGGACTGAGGGTCCCAGGTTCGATTCTGGTCAAGGGCACATGCCTGGGTTGTGGATTCGATCCCCACTGTGGGGGGGTGGGGTGCAGGAGGCAGTCAATCAATGATTCCCTCTCATCACTGATGTTTCTCTCTCTCTCTCCCTCTCCTTTCCTCTCTGAAATCAATAAAAATATTTTAAATAAATAAATAAATAAATAAAATTCTACATGCTTATTATACAATAATTGGGAAATAAAGAAAAAATATCACTAGATTCCTATCACCTAGAGATATGAGTAATGAGCATGAACATTTTGAGATATTTCAATTTCACTATATTCCTTGCTTATATAATTTTTCTAATAAAATTGTCATCATATAAATACTATTAGCTACCCTTTTCTCCCACACTTCATGTCCAATCATATCTTGAGCAATTGCCTACGTCATCAAATGGTTTTGAAACACAACTTTAATAGTTTAGTGTGTGTTATTCTTCATATAGATGTACCAAAATTTATATGACCATTTTTTTTACTTTTAGATAGTTAAGTCCGTTTTGCTTTGCAATTGTTAACTATACAGTGAAGTGCATCATTAGAATAGTTTTCATGCACCTGTCTGATTTGTTTTCTAGAATTAGAATGACTGCATCAAATGCTATAAACATTGTTTTTTGCTCATCAAAACATCAAGGAACAACTTACATTTAATAAACACATACTTTAATATAATTCAGTGAGTTTTGGCAGCTACATACATGTGAAACCACCACAACAATGAAGATATAGGATATTTCCACCAGTTCCCTGCCATTACATGCTAAAGGCTGGCGCTATGTGTTGTTAAATTACTCTTTACCCCAGATTGTACCAATTTCCCCTCCCTCAGCAGTCTCCTAATTATTTCCTAAAATGCAACTTCTCTGCACTCTCCCATCATCAGGGACACTCATACTGCTTAGTGTTTCCCCATGTAACAGACAACAATAATTTCATAGAAAATAAGGTCTCATTATAATGTGCATTTCCTAGATTATTAGTGAGGCTGGGCTTATTTTTAAATCTATTTATTGGTCACTTGTATTTCTTTTTCCCTACTTTTTTCTGTTAGTGTTTTTCTTATGGATTTATAAAAACTATATATTAATGATATTAACCATATGATATCATTGTTACAAATATTTTTGCCCACTTAAGTAGTTTTAAACATGCTTACTTTAAGTTTCAGTTAAGTTTATATATTCTTAACTCTTTTTGTATATATAATTGTTTTATTGCCTAGTAGATCTTTAATAAAACTCTATCATTGCAAAAATGGGTACCTATATTTTCTTCTATTCCTCTTTTTTTTCTATTAAAAAATTCACTCTCTAGGCCATTCGAATTTATTAAGGTCCATGGTATAATGTGAGATTCTATTTTTTCTCTAAACAACTAACCCACATTTTACACCTTCATGTACTCTTTCCTCATGACGATCTCTACCATAACGCACATCGCTTTTTACATTGGCATCTGTTTTGTTCCACTGACTTGTCTGTCTGAGCTTGTGTCTTTACATCATTATATTAAGCCCAGGAGCTTTCTAATATTTTAGAATCTTATAGGGCAAATACCTTTTGTTTTTTTTTAAAAATCACTGGCCATCTTACATGTTTATTTTTCCAGATGAGCTTGAGAATCACTTTAAGTTACAAGAATTTCTTTAAATTGTATGCCAGTTTGAGAAAAATGACATTTTTATGATCATCTACATTTGCATGCATGGACATGGATCATCCCCTTGTTTTGCATTTCTGTGGTGGTTGCTGTTCCCTGAGTAAAGTTTGGTGCCCACATTTCAAGTAGAAATTCGGGGGTCTCTCAAGAGCTGGAACTGTTGATGAAAAATTCTGAGCTCACTTAAAGCTGACTACACGGAAATGGCCTAGGTGTGGGAGGCACAATAGATTAGGTTTCAGAAAGCCAAGAAGACTTCACATTTTGAAATGCTCCATACATAGTAATGAAAATGTGTTTCCATGACTCTGACTAATGAGCCTTGGTGTTAAAATCCTAGTTCTAGTCCATTAAAGAAACAAGGGCTATGCTCACAGCACCATTCTTGAAAACTCAATGTTAATTGGGCATTAGCAAGTATTGGTCGAATATGGCTAAGTATTAGCACCGTTCTTTTTTCCCCATCAGCTTACTTTCTCCATTTCACAGATATGTGGAAACAAAGCCTGGCTT
This sequence comes from Myotis brandtii, assembly GCF_000412655.1. Lineage (NCBI taxonomy): Eukaryota > Metazoa > Chordata > Mammalia > Chiroptera > Vespertilionidae > Myotis > Myotis brandtii. The sequence continues at coordinate 697,350 of NW_005371441.1, read as the reverse complement.
CAATTTGCATCTGAGATGGGGTGCGGATGTCGTTTTACTTTTGATTTATATTAAAAATAAACTAGAAGAGCAAGTGGGAAAGTTTCACAGGATGTGGTTGGTCAACTTCAAGTGACCTCTACATTTGCATTAGAAAACAACTCTATTGACTTCAAAGGCGATTTTCAAAAATAATGCAGAAGGAAAAGAATTTCTTCTGAACTCCAAACCGAGACACTTCCAAGAAGTCAAGCTGCCCAGATCAGTAGGCACGAAGTGGGCAGTTCTACTACCACAAGAAAGGCTGAAGCCAGCAGAGTTCTCATGCCACACACCACTACGCATCATTCCAGGGAACACTGGAACTCAACACTATGACAAATAGACTTTGGAACAACTGTGTTGCTCTCCTTTGAAACTCAAAGACTGGACCAGCTTGAGCACTTGTTGAAAACTCTGCCCTACTAGAGACTGAAAGTGAGGAATCAAATAAAATGACTAGAAAAGTGCCTTGGAAACTGTACATTTGTGCACTAATACATTATCTCCATTTGACCTTAGCCCCCCTCTGTAAGGTCACTATGTTCCTCTTTCAGACAGGAGGAAACTGAAGCCCAGATAGCTTAAGGAACTGGCCCAGGGTTAAACAGGTGCTACGAATTAGAGCTGATTTCAAACCCAAGTCTATTGGCTCCAAAGTCCAAGTCCCTGACCTGTATATGCTCCTGCTTTCTCATCTCAGGAAAAGAGAAAAAAAAAAAAACCTCACTAACAGAAGAAGCCTTTTCTGAAAGTGCAGCTATTAGCTTCCTAATAGACTGTCAAGGACAAGGTGAAGTGAACTAGGTTCCCAAAGGCCCAGCTAACCTCTTGGCCTGCTAAAGGGCAGTGGTGGCTCAAACTCAGCAGCTGGTGCCGGGACCAGCTAATAACACTCACTGTGTGTAGCCTGTACAATTCCAAATGAAAGATGCCTCTGAGCCTACTTTTGTTAAACTTCCAGGGTTGAAGCCATTGCCGCTTACCAGTGGACTCTGTCCACTAAGTAAAAAACTCCAAGCCCCAGAAATAGGGTTGCAATGATGCACTCCAGACATATGCATGTCCTAAGTGTATTAAAGCTCTGTATGGATTTAAGAGGGAAATCTCTTTCGATTGAATATTTCTTGACTGTGGCCTTGAGGAAACAGTAGTGATTGAGAGACACGTGTCTGGCACCCAGCAATCTGGCATCTGTGCTTTCTATGGTGAGCTGGAAATTCCGCATAATGCGTTCAGGCAGGATTTTGGGTGGTGGTTATCTTTAATTATATAACTGAGAGGACTTCAATCTTTCAAACTTGGGTGAATGGCAACATGATGGAGCTGTAGGGTGATCTATCTCCCTTTAAATAAAGAAAAAAACACCATAAAATACCACAAAGATGATCAAAGAAAACAGAGAACTAGGAGTTGCCTTGCTTCTGAAGACCCCACTGCTTTCTCTGAGAGAATCCAGTAGACTTTAAGCTGGTTTTTCAACCCCAAGAGCTGCTCAGTGTGGAGGTGTCAACACCACTCTAGAATCCCTTGGGGCTTCCCAGGCCAGCATCTCCTATCACCCCCGGGTGGTGGACAAGAGAGTCAGGACGCTCATCAGTGGCCCTGAAGCACCAAGAAGCACTTCCTGCCCTTAGCAGGGGTGGACACACAAGTGCTCAAAAACATGTTTGCTACACCATATTGAGTTTGTAGAACAAATAAAATCTTCTTCATATTTCTCCCTAGCACTATATCTGAAGTAAAATAAATAAATAAATAAATAAATAAATAAAATTTACTAAAAATGAAGGGGAACTTATGGAAAAGTAAGGAAGATAGGAGTACCTTTCAAAAGAAATTAGTTTCATAAAAAGATGAACTTAAATTTACAGTTTCTGAGCTCAAAGAGCTAATGATAAATATCCTTTAACAACCAGAAAAGCTGACACATCCATACGTTATCTAAAGACTATGTCCTAGGACACAACCTCAGAACTCATAAGTCTCTCTAAGTCTGAAAATAGTCCCAGATCGGTTACACACCTACTGAAGAATGGCATTTACCAACTTACAGAATCTGGCCCACTCTTGGTGAGACATTGATTATTTCAGCAAAGAGTACTCACTCGGGGTAAGATTCTTTTCCGTTTTGTAAAACAAATCAAAACACTAAGCCTTTGATGCTGGTATGTTGGCCTTTTTTTTTCTTTTGGGTGGATTCCTTTTTGCAAGTGCTTCCTGCCCCACATGAACCTGATATCTAAAGCACGTGTTATTGGAAGAAGTTTTGCTATTTGTGCCCAAAACATTAGACCTCTGAGCACATTATTAAGCAAACTTGAAAATGACTTGGATCTTTCTCAGGAGCTCTCCAGATGCATTACTGCCTTTCAGCAGGGCTCAGCATTCTTGTCTCTGGTGGTATTAAGTGTGAGCCACAGGCATGTAGCAGACGCCATTGCACCAATAAATCCCACGGCTGAAAGAGGCATGGGAGACCCCAGCCACACTTAATATTAAGTTCGACTTAGCGATACAGACTTCTGAACAGCACTCCCACCCACCCCCATCACCTTCAGAAAGCACGATTTGGGAAACTGCAGATGGAGATTGTTATTTGGACACGGTGTTCCCTCACTGATACCAAGGAAAAAGGGAGTGAGAGAAAGGGGAAACTATAACCACAGGACCACAATTGAGGCCACAAATAAGCTACTGCATGTCAACAGAAGTCAGATACTGACAACAGAATTTTTTAAAGTGGAAAAACATTGGCATTTTAAAAGAATATGTTAATATCTCTGAAGGGTTAGGAACTAGTAGAAATCTCCAGCTGAACAGAGGGAACTGTTTAGCAGAACCCTCATGAAATTGATTTAAGTTTTACAAGGAATTAAGTTACAGTTTTCGACTCTGGACCATTAAAACCAACTATTCAGCCAAAAAATGTATTTGGGATTTAACATTTTCTTTTGGAAAAACATCTTAAAAGTGACGTACCCTAGTCACTTACAGGCTGTGAAACTCTATTTTAACAATATGATGGGGCGCACTTTCAACCAAAGCAAAGTTAATAATAATCTGGTCTAAGATCAAGACTAATAACACATGTGGTTTGGTATCTACTTATAGACACTCTGGGAGTTGTGTGGTCTTTCTTGATAGCCATTGGGGCTGATTCTGGGTTGGTGAAAGTAAGCTAATCTTCCATGATCAATGCCAGGAACCAACTCACAAGCCCTATTATACTTAGGCAAACAATATCCTAAGCTATAATGTGGCAATCTAGAAGCATGGCAGAGCCAAAAATCACCCTGAACAAACACAAGACTTCATCACCATTTGGAGCATCAGCTCTATATTCTGGTTCTAAAAAATATGGCTGACCTCAGTCCATATCGGGCCAGTTTTGACTGGGAGCCAGCTCAATAGCCCTACTGGCCATTCTCCATAGCTCTGGCCTGTCTGTGTCAAGGCTCACAGCCACGGGGCTTACACTTCTGTGATGGGGCTCAAAGTCCGGCTGAAGGGGCATGTTGTCAGTGGGCAGGCATTCTAGGGACCAGCCCCTGGAAAGAGAGGGTGGAGGTGTGAGCAGGAGAGACCTGGAGAGCTGGTCTCTCCATGGTCTGTGACTCTTACTGGCCTGGGGGGTTGGGAACGCCTACGCAAATCTGAACATACTTTGCTTCCCAGGAAAAAGCAGGCACACACATATTTTTTTCCATATAGAATAAGAGGGACGAGCCAGTGTAAGGATTCCCCAAGGACCAGGTGGTGGCCTTCAGATTCAGAACACCTACCATGGGCAGAGCAGAGAGCTGTATAGATGGTATGGTTTCCTGGGAGGAGGAATGGTGCTGCTCAAAATCTACTCCTTTGCAGAAAGCTCTCATTCTGGGAGCATGGCCCATGCCTGCACTTCTACTGTTGACAAGTTCTTCCCTTGAAGTGAAGTGTCACACCTCAGGAGGACTCCGTTAGACCACAGGTGGCAGGTTAGTGCGGTGGTTATGCTTGGGTCCAAAGCCTGGTGCTGTGTGACCCAGGGCAGGCTACTGGGGTGTAGAGTGTATTACCACCCACTAAGGCCACCGAGGTTTCATGTTCTGTCCTTGTTGCTCACGTGCTGAAGGAAAGCGGCAAAGAGGCAAGATAATGGACTAGCTCCAACGAAAGTTTACGTCACCTTCCTGTATTTTTAGTGCACCAACTTTAGATGAATACAGCAACATATTTTCCCCTAAAAAGCTCTTTTAAATCATTGTAAGTACACGTATAATAAAAAGTACCTGAAATGATTCTTTTTCTAAGGAATCTCCTCATAAAAGTGATGTGTCATTTAATATCTCTTTAAATTTAATCTACTCATCTATAAAATGGGAATAATAAAAGTATCTATGTCACTGGGTTGTTCTGAAGATTAAGTTAGTGAATCCACATAAGATGCTTATCATAGTACATGCCTTCAATATTATTTCAATGAATTTTTATTGAATTCCTATAATGTGCAAAGCACTGTTCTAGGAGTTACTATAATTGTCATTGTTAATAGAAATTCCCTTGGACAAGACAAACTGTGTGGCTGTCAGCTGTAAATACCTTCATACTTCTAGAATTGTCTTGGAGGGAGCAGGCCACAGGATAGCTAAGTTTTAGGAGATGGTGGTTCTGATGCCAAGGACTATTGGCATGGAGTGGGCAGTTTAGAGTGTGGGAATGCCCTACAGGGATGCTGGGAGTCGGGAGGCAGGGATGGAGTGGAGGAAATCTCTCTAGAAAGATGGAGTAGGAAGAAGCAGAAGAGAAACGTCATTTGCTCCCAATGAGCAGCGTTTATTCTGGTTATGGGCAAAGTATGACCAACAGAGGGACTTGGGTCTTCAGTTAGAGGAGAGAACAAATAGAGAACAGGCATCCAAACCATGGTGCACGCATTTCACCATGACTAGAAACTGTGCCCATGCTCTCCACCATCGTGGAGTCTTCAGGACTCAGCGTAAGGCTGGTGCCCCCTGGGAGAGGCTAGACACCCTCCTGAAGGGCAAGGAGCATGGACTAGGGGACAAAAGGCAGGAACTCCCAGCGCTAGGTCTTTCCCTGGGCTACGAACCTCAGGAAGCCTGTTCAAGCCTGTGTGCCAAATGATCCAGATTTCTGCCCTCTGTGACTTCTCTGCTCTTCTGCAGAACATTCTGGATCTATCTCACTGGGCTCGAGGTCTAAGAGGAAGTTTCTCCACACACTACTGAGCCAGCTCCTCCTAAGGTTGTGGGTTCAATCTTCTGCCAGGACATGTACAAGAATCAACCAATGAATGCATATATAAGCGGACCAACAAATCGATGTTTCTCTCTCCTTCTCCTTCTCCTCCTCCTCCTCCCCCTCCTCCTTCTCTCTCTTTCTCTCTCTCTCTCTCAAATCAATCAATCAATAAAAAAATTCGTCATTAAAAAAATCATCACAGCCATGCCCAATTACCATCCAAGTTTCTGAAGGCTTATTCTCAACTCGTGCCCTTGTCTCATCATGGGCTGGTAGCAAACGGCTTGCAGATGGGCACCGGTCCTCAGACCACACTTACAGAAGCAGACGCAGGGGCCCCGCTAACCGCTAGCTAACCCATTCCCAGCCTCCAGCCCCATTGCAGGGGGTGTGCCTGGCGGGGAAAACAAACACACCTCCCACACCTGAGCCTCAGTGTTTACTCTGAGTTTGTTTTCCCACTGACTTAGTTTCCTTTCAGTCTGGGCTTTAAAAACCACTTTCAGAGTGAACGCAGGAGATCCCAGCAGCCCTAACACCACGCCTCATATGGAATGCATTTAGAGAGGGAAAACTCGCACCGAGCGGTTGTAAGATTTTGAACGGGCTTGGACATGGCGAGGCTGGAATTTCAGAGCTGGCTTTTGTTTGCATTCGTCATGAAACATTTGTTATATGAGCTGCTGCTACTGCTTCTAAGGCAGCTGCTGCTGAGAAACCCTCTCAATGGCTGCTTTTTCTTCAGGACATTAGCTGACAGTGTTCTCCAACTGAGGCCCTGGACTCCCAGGGCTGGAGTGTCCTTGCATTGCGCTAGGGAAGTGGCATATGAGAGCACATGTAATGCGGACGCATGTTTCCACCGAGTTACATAGGAATGTGCTTTTGGATGGCCGTGCACTCTGCCTCGGGTCACGAGAGTGTCTTTTTATCAGTTCTTGTCAATACATTCTCTCCCATCAAAGAGATCACTAATACAGGCCTGGTTTGTCTCTGAGATAATTTGAAAAATAGTAGTTTTGAGCCTCATTATCACAACATCATTCAGTAAAAACCCAATGGGGTCTAATTAATAAATTATCATTAATGGCTCTTATTTGTGTTTGTTTTGCTTTTGAAATTTCACCAGTACTATTTATTTCACCAAGACACAGACGCTGAAGGTGCATATGCAGCTATCACATGAAAGAAGCATGTATAACAGACCTAACTAAGAGCTATAAACACAAAACTGGTCACCACAATCTTTAAGTCCAAGTACTTAGGACACTCCCAGCCAAATGCAGTAGGCTGATTACATGCCTTCAATCCCTCTCCTTTGAAGATTTTCACAAAAATGACAGTAAAGAATAATCCTATATAATAAAAGGCTAATATGCAAATTGACCGAACAACGGAATAACCGGTCACTGTGACGCATACTGACCACCACAGGACAGAAGCTCAATGCAGGATCTGCCCCCCTGGTGGTCAGTGCGCTCCCACAGGGGCAGGGCCGCTCAGCCAGAAGCCGGTTTCCACAGCAGCGCTATGGGAGCGGGCCTAAGCTGGCAGTCAGACATCCCCTGAGGGCTCCTGGACTGTGAGAGAGTGCAGGCCGGGCTGAGGGACCCCCTGAGTGCACGAATTTCGTGCATTGGACCTCTAGTAATTTTATAAATGATTGCAAGATCACAAGGACAAGAATTGGAGAGGGATGTCAGAGGAAGACAGACTTCTGCCAGTTTCTGGAAGGTGAAAGCAGCTCTAGGAGCACATTTGACGTGGCAGAGCAGAGGAAGCACATCTGAAGTGTTGGCAGAGGGGACATACATTCATCAGGAGTGACAGCTCCCTCTGCAGAACCCCCAAGACATGGAGGGGTGGCACCCGGTGTCCCATGTGCAAAGCTGGGCACAAGGCAGGCAGTCTGGGTATGAAGCTTTTGAGCCCCACGTTTCCCCCACAGCTGCATGCAGCCAGGTGTGCTGTGAGGCTTTCTCTCCATTCTCCGGGCATTCTCCATTGCCCTGGAGCAGGCAATCATAGGATTAATCTCCAAGGAATTTGGGCAGAGGCTCCAGACTGACTTGCTAACCCAAAGGAGAGAAAGGAGAGGCATGGCTAAAATAAGGACAATTAGGTGAATGGTGCAGTGAATGGGGACCTTCAGCTCCTGTTCCCACAGCAGCAACCAGATGTATACCCCACTCCCCTGCCCACCTCATATCCCATCCCCCAAGCAAATGTTTGGGGAATTTTTCAGTGGGGAAATTGAATAAGCACCAAAGAAAAAAGACCTACAATCAGTAACACCCCCCCCCCCCCCCGCCCCCAGCAAACTTTCTAGTGTTCTGTGGTCGTCCCAAGTAGAATCCTGTAGTCCATAAGCCTCTCCCATTGCTCAGCCCTTTTAACCAGCTCTTTAGTGTCTCACCCTCAAATACAAATTCGGACAAAGATTACCAGAGGAAAGCCTTCGGACTGAAAAGAGGCCCAAACCAACCAAAAAACAGTGAAGAGGAACCTGGAGCAGATAGAGATAACACAGGGAATGAATAAAAACCTTTTTTTTAAAAAAAAAAATCTCTGTCATTTTCAGAGATTTAAGGTGGTGTTGCATCTAATAAATTAGAACAAGATATTATGTAAAAAGAAAAAATATTTTAAAAGAGTTCTTGGAAAAGAAAAAATTCAACAGAATGATAGGAATACAACATGAGGAACTCTTCCAGAGGTTAAAAAAAAAAAAAGATGAAAATTAGAGAGGAAAAAATAATAAAGCACATAGAAAGGATGAACCTAAGGCTTCAAGTCTGATCAACAGCATTCCAGAAATGAAACAGAGAAAAGGGTGGCGATAAAATCTCAAAAGAGATAAGACAAGAAAAATTCTCAGAAATTAAAAGAATGCACATTTTAAGCTTGAAAAGTAGCTACTGAATACTCAGCACGCTGATAATATTGTTATAAAATTCCATAAAAGGAATAAAGGGAAGACCCCAGGGGAAAGAGAGAAAAAACGAGAAAGTCAGGGAAAAAGAAGTGGAAAATGGAACGTGTGTATGAAGAAACCTATACCCAGCCAAAATGGCCATTCAGTGAGACAGTAGAGTTCTTCAAACATTCAGTGATTCAGAGAATTCACCCCCTCCCATGCACCTTTGATCAGGAAGCAACTTGGGAATATCTTGGAATAAAATGAGTTAATAAATCCAGAAACAGTATTCATGGGATTCAAGAGGCCAGGGATCCAACACAGAGCTGTGTCCAAGGGAAGCTGCCAAAGGCGTTTCTGAGTAATCAGCGCGATTGAAACAGGAAGGCAGAGCTCTGGTGGAGAAGGGGAGTGGTCCTGGGAGGTGGGTCAACGGAATGGATCTGCTTATCTGATAAGAACATTGAAAGAAACATCAAAAGAATATGTGTACAACAGAACTAATGGCACATACGAAAATTCCGAGTTATAAATAAATCTAAGCAAATAAAAAACAACACCCCAAGGCAATAATTAATTCCAGGGAAAACAACAAATTATTCAAGAAATGACACAAAATGACAGCATGCTATTTGGATCAGCGACAAACAAATGTATACAGTCACAGTAATACAAACAGGGACCATGCAACGAAAATACGGTCGTTGCCTTATTAGGACGACCGGGGGGGAGGAAGTAGAGGTAAGGGTGATGGAATAAGAGAACTAAAAACAACGCTCAAATAAATAAATGCAGAAACAGCAGCCCGTGCACAGCAGTTATAAATAGAGCGGTGGTTATCGGCAGAAACCGCTCGCTGCGCTGAGAGTGGGCGCCTCTGCACAAACAAGACTCGGCGGTGGGGAGGGCTGGAGTGGGAAGCGGCTGCTTTTCATTAGCAGTCTCTCAGTACTGTTTGATTTTTAATTATATGCACACGTTACTTTCATACATAAAAAATATAGTTAGAAAACAGGCAGGTCAAATTCTAGGAACACGTGTTGTGAAAAACAGCTTCGGTGGTGTCTGGCTCTGACACGGCAGCAGAAGTACCTAGACGCACATGGTAGAAAAGCTGGGGTGGGGCGGGGCGGGGGGCAAGGCTTTCCCGTCAGAGTATCTGAAACAAGGAAAACTCTCCTGCTCTTCTCTGTGGGGCATTACACTGGATTCTCTGTGGGCTTGTGCACAATGAAATGCATGCGCTTAATATAGCCCGCAAGGAACCACAAAACCAGCCCTGTTCTGTGCACAGGTGCGCCTGTAGTTGGTCGCTGTATTCTGTCACGGTCCAGTGCCATTTGCAAGATGTGACTTTATCAAATGTCGATAAAATGTCTGAAAAAACACAGACGGGGAAATAATATTTTTAATTTGAAAAAGATTTAGGCGAACAAAAATAGAAGCTTCCATGGTAAAATGTTGAGTCATGCAAAATGGGTAAGGATTGGGTTTCACCCCAGCTGGGGGTGCATTTTATAAGCAAAGAATGTCAGAGAGGCAAGGCCATGAGCCAAGGGCGTAGAGACAGTTCTGAGATTCTCTGCCTCCTGCTCTTTCCACATCACCACATGAATCCCTGGGGTGACAGGGCCCTTGGGCATGAAAGAGCAGGGAGACCACAGGGTCTTCTCTAAAGATCACCCCTCACCTCTGGGGGCAGGTCTCTTTCATCTTCTCTGGCCAGGCTTTAGAAGCATTTCAGCTTTGCAGAGCTCATTAGGAAAGTCCAGAAATTGAAAATTGTGGTGACTAATTTCACCCTTAGTAATATTCTTACTCAGTGCAAAGCATATTCCTGTCGAGCTGAACTAAAAACTGCTCAGAGTAGAAGTGATTAAATTCTGAAGAAGAAAAAATTCACCTCGACACACAGATATTATGAGCCAGGTTTTCGTTTGGAGAAATGAATCATAAGAGAAAAGTGTACACCCCCCTGCCTGGCCACACCATGGGGGGCATCTGGGGTTTCCCAGAGGATGAGGGATGGGACCTAGAATAGATCAATTTCCCAGGATGCATGGTGTGGGGGGTGGGGGCTAGGGGAAAGAAACTTCTGGAATGGTGATCCCAAGGGCCCCCAGCAAAGGGGGCTAGGAAGACCAGAGCTAGTATCAGGAGACACAGCCAGCTCATACTTGGGTCAAGGAGCGACTGGTAACAGAAGGGAAGTCCATGCTGGTGGGCAAAGGAGGCTAATCTAGGCGGTGGGGCAGGGCAGTCGTTGGTATCTGAAGACACGTAGTGGGATGCTCAGTGGGGCAGAGTAATACCAACTGGAACAAATGGGTGGCCCAGGCTGGATCTCAGGTGAGGAGACTGGGAAAATAGCAAGGAGGAACCCCAGCATCGGGACCTGGGAACCTGACAGTATCCCTGATGCACTGTTGGGAAGTGTGGGATCCTTGGGTGGTGGTCAGGCTTGGCAGAGGGTAGGGAAATGGGGGTGGTGGTGACACATGGCCCTCTGGCAACTGTGGCTTGGCCACTGCTTCTGGGGTTGGTATGTGGCTCAGTTCCAGGTTGTACCACAGAGGGAGCTGAGGCTGCTGATACTGTTCCTGCCTTGGGCAGGGCTGTCTTAGCAGCAGGGTGACTGGGCTGGAGGAATTGGGGCACCCAGCTCCCACAGGCAGGGTTAGCAGGCGGAGGCTGGACCACCCTTCATGCCTCCCCCGCTCCGGGGACTGCTGTGCCTCCACATCTTCATGCCTGAACTCTTGCTACGTTTTTCTCCCCAAAATGCCTCCTTCTTCATCTACTCGGCAAACACCTATGTACATTTCAAGGCCTGGCACAAATATCAGCACTGGGAAGTGTCCCCCGAGCCCTGTGTGTGGTGGATTCCAGGCTGGACATGGTTTTCCTATATCTTTACATGGCCCTTCCCCAGGACTGGCATATTGCAGACACTTCAACATTTGCTGAATATGTTTGTGGAATTGTTCTGGTATTTCAGATTATACCTGCTACTTAAATATCAGTTTTCACAGAAGAGAACTATTTTGGGAAAGTTATTACTAGGAAATCAATGTATGTAAATTAAGTCCTGTTTTCCTGTGAACCTTAGATAATAACATTGGAGATGCTTTCTCCTGGAGGAAGGAGGGCCCCAAGGCAAGAGCAAATTAATAAGCAAGTGAAAAATCAATTTAAAAATATTATTCAGAATAATTATTATTTCTAATAAAATGAACAATAATAGTTG